>NW_019272020.1:4340394-4394773 GCF_002738345.1 Cucurbita maxima | reverse complement strand
AAAAAAAAAAAAAAAAAAAAAAAAAAAAAAAAAAAAAAAAAAAAAAAAAAAAAAAAAAAAAAAAAAAAAATCTACTGGACTTGGACGTTGTGTTGCTCAATTGGGACCAGAGTAACAGCGGCCTTTCCGAGTTCATGTCTATTTTAAGAATTACGTAGATAATATCATACCACTATAGAGAGATAAAGAAACAAAGGATGATGTCCTCAAGTGTTGGTTGAGTGAATAAATGAGGAAGTTACAGACGGTGGCAGAGAGCATCGGACCACCACAACATCCGGCTGCGGAAAAGAGAAGGATAAAGAAGACCACCTCAATACTCCAATTCAAAAAAGATAAGTTCATTTTTTAATTTTTTAATTTTTTTATATATATATTTAGAAAGATGCGGATGTGAAGGCATTGAATGAATGAAATGATTTGTTCGGTGTTGTACTACTCGAAGGTGACATCATGAAGTTAGGGTTTGTGATGGTGAAGAGAAGGAAACAATAAATAAATAAAATTGAATGCGGAAAAGTGAAATGAAGTAAAGGCATATCCGAATTTAGAGGCCGTTTTGATGGGGAAATAAGAGGTTTTAAAAATGATGTATTTAATGTGATGAGAGTGTGCGAGAGAGAGGTTGAAGATAGTAAATTATGGAGTAATTCTTTTCACCATACCCTATCTCTTTGTGTGTCCATTAAATGAAATTTGATACCTCTTAAACACCCTCTCTGCAAATCTCACCAACCTTCCTTTATTCTGTCTTCCTCACATTGCCATTGCCATTGCCATTGCCATTGCCTCTCCATTTCCATCCCTATCTTTCCCTTATTCATTACTACCATCAACCGCTCCTCCTAATGTGCTTAGCAACACTAACAACAAACCATACATATACATAAAATATAAATATAAACATCCTCCGTCTTTTGTTCTTCAAATTCGGCATTTACGTCATCTTCCTCTTCCTCATACAATTTCACTCATGCATGCATGCATGCATGCATGCATGTATGTATGCATGTGTCTTTAATTGACGAGTGAGGTGTTGCTGTGTATCAGCTTTTGGTGTGAGTTCAGTGCACACCCAGTGGGATTACTTATACACCCTCACCGCATTCTTCCACCATCTTTCTTCTTTTACTCCAACGCCTCACTTACACACACCTTTTATATTCTCTCAACCCCATCTCCCTTTCCCCCACGCCTGTTTCTCGCCCACCTAACCTAACTCAACCCAACTCATTCGGTCAGTTTCTTTTCTCTGATTCAATTTTGGTTGTTTATTATTTGTATTAAATGTACTTACAATCATTGTTACAACATCATTAAAACCGATAAAAATCAATGTTGTTGTTCATATATTGAAGGTGGTGAAGGGGTTTGATCATAATAAAAAGTGGAATTTCGGGGAAGATGTTCGATCCAGATATGTTCCATACACTACACCCTCACCCTCACCATCATATGTTTGACATGGCGTTTAACACCTCCGGGAACGAGTTGGAACATGTGAGAGACGATGATTTTGAGTCCAAATCAGGACCTGAAATCACCTTCGAGCCGCCTTGTGAGAGTGATCATCAACAACGCTCCAAGAAGAGACGTTACAATCGCCATACACACCACCAAATCCAAGAAATGGAAGCGTAAGCATTTGTTTAACCTTTATAATTATGTGGAATAAATAAAATTATATGGAGTTTGTTGTTGTTGTCGTCGTCGTCTCAGATTCTTTAAGGAATGTCCGCACCCAGATGACAAGCAGAGAATGGATCTTAGCCGCGAGCTGGGGTTAGAGCCATTGCAAGTCAAGTTTTGGTTTCAGAACAAACGCACCCAAATGAAGGTTCAAAACCCTTTTCTTTATTTATTCTTCTTCAAGAAATTATGGTTACTTAACTTAACCTTTGTTGTTCTCTTTCAATGCGAGAAGGCTCAACAGGAAAGACATGAAAACGCCATTTTGAAAGCTGAAAATGAAAAGCTTCGAGCTGAGAATACTCGCTATAGAGAAGCATTCGCCCACTCCACCTGCCCCAACTGTGGTTCCTCCGCCACTGCCCTCGGCGAGATGTCCTTCGACGACCAACATTTGCGCATTGAAAATTCTCGTTTGCGAGATGAGGTACGAGTAGTTAGGGTTTATGACTCACCCAACACATTCATCTTTTAAATTGTGACAGCTCCTTCCAAGATTTGTTGATAGTTACAAGTAGAAAGCTGTGACATTACTGCCCAACATTTATTGCAAATTTATTAATCACAAATAAAGCCCAAATTCCTTTCCATTTCAATTAATTTTTTTTAATTAAAATTAGTTCAATAATAATAATAATTTGAAACCATTAATATTCTCACAATTTATTAAACATTATGTTAAAACAGATTAATTTTTGTTTAATGTTTAGCTGATTTGTAGCTGTTATTGATGATATAACACAGATTGAGCGAATGAGTGGATATGGCCTGAAATCCACGAAGTCTGTCCCTTCTTCGTACTATCACCTTCCGTCCAATGCTCCACAGTCGTCGGGTTTCGTTGGGGAAATGTATGGAGCATGCGACTTTCTCCGCTCCATTTCCAGACCTTCAGAAGCCGACAAGCCAATCATTGTAGAACTGGCGGTTTCCGGCATGGAGGAATTGAGCCGAATGGCTCAGGCCGGAGAACCGTTGTGGGTTCCGGCTGATACCAAGTCAAGTGAGGTGGTTCTTAACGAAACAGAGTATTTGAGCTGTTTTGGGGGCACAGTTGGGCCCAAACCCTTGGGCTTTAGAACCGAAGCTTCACGAGTTTCGGCTATTGTGTTCATGAACCATATTAAGCTTATGGATATTTTAATGGACGCTGTACGTTTGTGTCTAAGTCTAATTTGTTTTTAATCCTAATCCGTGTAAAATTAATTATATGTTTGTTTGTTTCTTAGACGCAATGGTCCACTGTGTTCTGCGGCATTGTTTCCAGGGCGTCCACCGTCGATGTTCTTTCCCCTGGCCTACCCGGAAACTTCAACGGCGCCTTGCACCTGGTACTCAAACTAAATTCTTTTAGTATAAAAGTTTAGGTTCAAAGTGTACAATATCACAATAATATTGTGGAGAGTGTGATTCCTAAGGTTTTGGTTTTGTGCGGGCAGATGAGTGCTGAATTCCAAGTCCCATCGCCACTTGTTCCAACACGTGAAAACTACTTTGTAAGATACTGCAAACAGCAGGGGGATGGGGTATGGGTGGTGGCTGATGTTTCCTTGGACACCTTGCGGCCCTGTTCCATGCCAAGGACCCGAAGGAGACCCTCTGGTTGTTTGATTCAACAATTGCCCAACGGCTATTCAAAGGTGTTGTTCTTTAATTCTAGTTCCAACCAACTAATTAAAATTATGAACACCTACTGGTGCTGATGATGGCCTTATTTTTCAGATCACTTGGGTGGAACATTTTGAGGCCGACGAAACTGGTGTCCCTACAATGTACAGACCGCTCTTTAATTCAGGCCTCGCTTTTGGGGCTAAACGATGGGTTGCTACTTTAGATAGGCAATCTGAACGGTTTGCCACATCAATCGCCACCTCCATATCCACCGGCGATCTACGCGGTTCTACTCTACACTACTCTAAATCATTCCTCTGTTTTCATCATTATCAGGTAACTTAATGCTATGCCCCCCAATGAATTATGGCAGTTATATCGAGTATTGACGGGAGGAAGAGTATGCTGAAGCTAGCAGAGAGAATGGTGACGAGCTTTTGCGCCGGCGTTGGCGCGTCGAGTGTACACGCTTGGACGGCGTTACCAATCGCCGCTGGTGATGATGTTCGGGTTGTAACGAGGAAGAGCACGGACGAACCAGGGCGACCACCCGGTGTTGTGCTGAGCGCCGCCACTTCTTTTTGGATCCCTGTTCCACCTAAGGTTGTGTTTGATTTCCTTCGGAAAGAGAAATCTCGAAGCGAGGTACATACATCCAAGATATTCAAATGCTTAGATTTTTAAATTTCAAGTGCTGAAATATTTGCAATGTTTTTTTTTTTTCTTAGTGGGATATTCTGTCGAATGGGGGCTTAGTCCAGGAAATGGCGCACATAGCCAACGGCCGCCACTCCGGGAATTGTGTTTCCTTGCTCCGTGTCAATGTCAGTAAGATTTTTTTTTATTCTTTGGGGTTTTTAACACAATAAATTGCTGAAAATTGTAAATCTGTTTTATAGAGTGCAAATTCGAGCCAGAGCAATATGCTGATACTACAAGAAAGCTGCACCGACTCTACAGGATCCTACGTCATTTATGCTCCAGTGGACACAGTTGCAATGAACGTGGTGCTAACCGGTTGCGATCCGGATTACGTGGCACTTCTACCGTCGGGATTCGCCATACTCCCTGACGGACCCGCCGGGGCCAACGGCGGGGAAATTCTGGAGCTGGGCTCCGGTGGGTCACTCATCACGGTCGCATTTCAAATCCTGGTTGATTCAGTTCCAACAGCTAGACTTTCAATTGGATCAGTAGCCACCGTGAATAGCTTGATTAAGTGCACGGTTGAGAGGATCAGAGCCGCTGTGATGCGGGAAAAGCCCTAAAACGCCCCCTTTTTAAGTTTGTTCTTTTAAACTACGGTAACAATATTCTGAAATTTACTGTCGTAATTTCACATAACATCTTATAATTTGAAATATGGAGGTGTTTAATTAATTGGGTTTTTGGTTTGGATAAGCAGTAGGTGAGGAAGAGGAGGAGTCGAGAAGTCAAGAACGCACCTTGAAAAAGCACTTCCCGCTGCCCGGGCGGTGATTTAGAGACGAATGGGGAATGGTTTGTAGGGGTTGGAAGAATCGAGGAGGTTCGGGCATTGACTTTACTCAAACCTTCAACTTCAATAACAAAAAAATTTTCGTTCTAAGTTTAGTGTTGGTCTTCTGTGGTGGGCTTTTGGTGGCTTTGAAATTCTCTAGTTCTTAGGTTCCCATGGTTAATTGTATTTTGAATTTGTCATTAGGTTGATGGGAATAATATTTAGAGACGGATTCTAAAATTATTTGTCTATAAAGTCATGATCATTTTCTAATAACATTAGTCAATTCTTAACTAAAATAAAAAGAAAAGAAAATGGTTAATAACTAAAAAAAAAAATGGTAGCCGTTAATTTTGGTTTTTGGGAGGACCCAGGAATCAGAAGGACAGAATGATTGGTCGGTTCAAACAAAACTCGGCAAACTCCCATTCGCTTCCACCAGCCGTCAATTATATTCCAGTTCAGCCTCAAATATGTGCCGCTAATTATTTGCTGAAATGACACAGCACAGCGCCTCTGCTGCCGCTGCTGCTCCCACATGAGCTTGCTCCTTGTCTGTCACAATGCCTCAATATCGTCTGTGTCGTGTCTGCGTCCTTGAGATTTGAGATTTTCTTTACCCTTTGTCCTTTTGTATCATTCCCATTAGAATCCCACTTTAGCAACTTGCGGTGCATAAACGCTCTCAGAAAATGGAAATATCAATCCGGAGGAGGTTTCCATGAAGTGGGGAGATGCGCAATGAATTAAAAACATGTTGAAGGAGATTGGAAGTGAAGAGAGGCCAATTCAAACCCCCCTACTTGTATATATCATTTTCGTCTCTTCATTCTCACCAAACGCCAACTTCCACCGAAACGGCTATCCAACAGATCCAACATGTTTTTAGAACAAAACCAAATTTAATCAAGCACAAAGAGAAGGTAGGAATTGAATTACTAATTTGAATTTTATTCCGTCATCGGGTTAATGAAAATTTGAAGATCCAACGGTTCTCCCTTTGCCTAATTGAACTCAAAATTGTATTATAAATAGCCACTCCTCTCCTCGCTCTTTTCACTCACCCACAACATCCTCTCTTCCAACAAATTATTCTCCGTTCGTCTTTTCAAATTCTTTCTATTGGGTTTCGTCCTATTCTGCTTTGCATTATCAGATTTTCAGAAGCACCATGATCTCTTCACTCAGGCTCACATCTTCCAATCTCACCTCCTCTGAATTTTTCAACAGAAAGTCTCCAGTTCCAAGGCCGAATCTTCCGTTGCAATTCTCGGATTGCAGTGCTCTTAAGCATGTCGATCGATCTCTTTCTACCAACAAACCACTTCACATCTCATCCGTTGAGAATCTTTCTTTCCCCACAAAATCATCTGAGCGTTCGACGGCGTGCAGGGCGTACGAGGCCGAATCACGACCTCTTCAGATTAACATTGAACTTCCTGATGAACAGACGGCTCAGAAACTCAAAATTGGGCTCTATTTCGCTACTTGGTGGGCTTTGAATGTGGTGTTCAATGTCTACAACAAGAAGGTTCTTAATGCCTTCCCTTATCCATGGCTCACTTCCACTCTCTCCCTTGCCGCTGGATCGCTCATGATGCTTATTTCTTGGGCCACTAGAATGGTCGACGCTCCCAAAACCGATTTCGATTTCTGGAAATCCCTACTGCCGGTAAATATAATTATAACTTTGAAATGCTCTGTTTTGGTATTAAATTTTCTTCAATTCACAAATCTGGGTTTTGATTTTGGAAGAATTTAAATGTAAGAAACTGCATTACAAATTGGAATAGGGACTAATCTTATGCATGATGTGTTTGCTCTGTTGTTTTTCCAAACAGAGCATTCGAAAGTTCAATTCTAGATCACTAATCGGATTTTTTGTGTGGTATGGTTACTTTTATAGGTTGCAGTGGCGCATTCGATTGGGCATGTTGCAGCAACTGTGAGCATGTCCAAAGTCGCAGTCTCATTCACTCACATAATCAAGAGTGGGGAGCCGGCTTTCAGTGTGTTGGTGTCCAGGTTTCTATTGGGCGAGATGTTTCCATTACCAGTTTACTTATCTCTTATCCCAATCATTGGAGGCTGCGCTCTTTCCGCCGTTACGGAGCTCAACTTCAACATGACCGGTGAGGAATCCTGGCCGGAATGTCTGTGCGTACTTGCTGCTGTGAATCTCAATTTGGGGGTTTGTGTTTCAGGTTTCTCGGGAGCGATGATATCGAACTTGGCATTTGTGTTTAGAAACATATTCTCAAAGAAAGGGATGAAGGGAAAGTCAGTGAGTGGGATGAATTACTACGCTTGCCTCTCATTGCTGTCTCTGCTAATTCTTACTCCTTTCGCCATTGCGGTGGAGGGACCCAAGTTGTGGGCTGAAGGATTCCAAAGGGCTCTCTCCCAAATTGGTCCCAATTTCATTTGGTAACTACAAAACCCTCCAAATCCCACATTTCATCGCTATCTGAAATATGGGAATCCAGTGTCCTTTTGTTTGCTCACATGTGGTCCGATCTGATCTTTATTTAGAATGAGATATTGGGAGATTGAAGTTGAACCCATCGTTTGTGTTTGCGTGAAATTCAGGTGGTTGGGAGCTCAAAGTATGTTCTACCACTTGTACAACCAAGTGTCGTACATGTCTCTAGATCAGATATCGCCACTGACATTCAGCGTGGGTAACACAATGAAAAGAATATTCGTAATAGTGTCATCGATTATCATCTTCCACACCCCTGTCCGACCCATCAACGCCATTGGAGCTGCCATCGCAATCCTCGGAACCTTCATCTACTCTCAGGTACACCTTCTCCTCCGATCTCTTTCCCTTTCAAAAGAAAGCGTAAGTCTCATCTACGTATGCTGTTTTCCCACAGGCAAGGCTGTGATGGGATGCGGATTTTGTAGCCACAGGGGAGAGGAGATTAGAGTAGCGAGGGAGAGGGATAATAATAATAATAATTTATACTACATTTCATTATTATTATATGAGCCTCGAGCCTTGAGCCTTCACTCAAATTTGGGCCTAGGTTAAGTCAAGTCTGAGTTCATGTTTTTTATGGCCCAGCCCACTAAAATGCTGTTAAAATGTGGAGTGGCTCACTTCTCCTCTAAGCGTCCGATTATGGACTTGGAACGGCTCGGTTTGATGGACCTTTAAAAATTGTTTTAAATTATAAATGCTATTTAATTTATTCAGATGTTTTAGATTTAAAAAAAATATAAAAAATAATTTGACAATGGAAAATATACACAAAAATAAATGAAAATGGCGACAACACAACGGACAACGCTTTAGGTTGCAATGCTGCTACTACAGTGGCGGGTGAGTGTGCATAGGAAAACAAAATAAAGTGTGCCTAAATTCCAAATTATGTCACCAAAACACTGTTTATAAGATTAGTCCATTGCGAAATAAAGTGCATTTATTTGATATTTTTTTGGGCTAAACTTATAAAACGCAGCCGTTTTGTCTTTCCTTTTTTCCTTCTTATTTGACACGAGAATTGAGACCCATAATGCAGCAGCAGGCGACCAGTGTTGAGATCACACGTCACATGGCAAGCGCCAATAAATTCTGTGCATTATTTCTCACCCACCACTACCTTATTGCCTTCATTAATATTTGAATAATTATTTAATTTTATTAATCAGTAGATGAAATAGTATATTGGGTGATGTTGAATGACAGGGGATCATACCCAAAATTGTAGGCGTTTATTTTGCAGCAATTAAGCACAGATCTAAGTTGATTTCCTTCACGATCTAACCCATCCAGCCCCCCCTTTTTTATAAAAAAACTCTTGTTTTGCATATTACCTGAAATTACCCTCTCAAATTTACACGTAATGAAGAATAGTTGTTGAATCCAGCGACAGACATAGAAGTATTGAAAAAAACAATGTTTGATTAGCATCTTGGGAATTGGTAAACTTCATAAATGCCGGAAACAACCACCCCACCAAGCTGGTTGTGATTTTATTTTTCGTTATTTGGTTTGCGTGGATAAGATCTTGACTCACTGGTAGGGTTCCACACTTCTCTCACCATTAATGTACGCACCATTTATTATTACCCATTTTCACATCTAACAAAACTTTGCATTTTCTATGCACCTAATAATAAGCCTCTCATCCAAAAATATGCCAAATTTTACTTATCGTAATCGCATTTTAATGCCTAAAAGTTATGGTGAGCAAACGAGTTGACGTTTTGGCAACCACTTGAGCGGAATATTAAATTAACTCTGGTGTTAGCACAAGTTACAGAGCTAGCAAGAGATTCAAAGTTGTCCAATTTTGCATTCGATAATTAATGGCATGACATAAAGCAACCAAAATGGTTCCCTATTTGCTCTATTTGCCCCTTTGCGTGATCACAACAAACTCGAGAATTAATTCTAAAGTAGATTTTTGCAAGGGAAGGATGGTAAAAAGTAAACACTATTAAGGCATCATCTCAACTACTTGCTGTTTAAGCCGTACCCTGCGAGTAGCTCTTTATATTTATTGCGTTGTTTAATCAACCAAACTCATTCACTTCGCTCACCAGGCCACCCACCCGCCGTTCTCACCTTTGGTTTTTTATACGCAAAGGCGTCGCCATTTTTTTTCTACTTTCAACTATCAATCACATTTCTTGATCTCGCCTCACCTCTGCTATGGACTTACTGGATGCCGTCGTTCTTCTCCTGGCCTTCCTTTTTTTCTCCTTATGGTGGCGTTACTGGTCCGCTACCGGGGGTGGCTCCAAGAATCTCCCTCCTGGGCCACCGGGCTGGCCGATTGTCGGAAATCTCATACAAGTCATCCTCCAACGTCGTCCCTTCATTTTCGTGGCTCGCGATTTACGTGAAAAATATGGTCCCATTTTCACAATGCAAATGGGGCAACGCACACTCATCATTGTGTCTAGTGCGGAGTTGATTCACGAAGCTCTCGTGCAGCGTGGTCCCTTATTTGCCAGCCGTCCTGCTGACTCACCTATTCGCCTAGTCTTCAGCGTTGGAAAATGCGCTGTCAACTCAGCCGAGTACGGTCCCCTGTGGCGAACACTCCGCCGTAACTTCGTGACGGAGCTGATAAACCCGGCGAGAATCAAGCAATGCAGCTGGATACGGAAGTGGGCCATAAAAAGCCATTTGGAAAGACTGAGGAAAGAGAATTCGGAGAAGGGATTCGTGGAGGTGATGAGCAACTGCCGGCTGTCGGTATGCAGCATTCTGATCTGCATATGCTTTGGAGCGAAAATCCCGGAAGAGGAGATTAAGGTGATAGAGAGCATATTGAAGGACGTGATGTTGATTACGTTGCCGAAGCTCCCTGACTTTTTGCCGGTGCTTACACCTTTGTTCCGACGGCAACTGAAGCAGGCGAAGGAGCTGAGGAGAAAACAGTTGGAATGTCTGATACCGTTGATAAGGAGGAGAAGGTTGTTCGTGGAGAGGAATGGGGATGAGAGCGTGATGAAGGATTTGCCGGAGATGGTTAGTCCAATTGGAGCTGCGTATCTTGATTCGCTATTTGAACTGGAAACGCCTGGACGTGGGCGGTTGGGGGAGGAGGAGCTGGTCACACTTTGTTCGGAGGTAATTAATGCCGGAACTGACACCAGCGCCACGGCGTTGGAGTGGGCTTTGCTTCATTTGGTTCAAGACCAACACATTCAGGAAAGACTATACAACGAAATCATTAGCGTTGTGGGTAATGTTCATCCATCCCTCATATTTTATTCAATTTAATACTTTTAAAATAAGGTTTAAATAGATAAAAAAAAAAAAAAAGCTTGTAATCATAACAGTTTTAGGAACAATTGGAAGATGGGTTCAAAATTGAAATTTATTGTGCTAAATTAAAGTTAAAAGTTAACCTTTTAGTGGAATATTGTAGCAGGTAAAGATGGTGTGGTAACCGAAGGCGACGTAGAGAAAATGCCATATCTAGGGGCAGTAGTGAAAGAGACATTCCGGCGACACCCTCCCAGCCATTTCTTACTATCTCACGCGGCGACGAAAGAGACGGAGCTCGGCGGGTACACGATCCCGGCGGACGCCAGCGTGGAGTTTTACACGGCTCATTTATCGGACGACCCCAACACGTGGGAAGAACCGGGTTCGTTTCGGCCGGATAGGTTCTTGGAGGGCGACGGTGTTGGCGTGGACGTAACAGGAACTAAGGGCGTCAAGATGGTGCCGTTCGGGGCAGGTCGGCGGATCTGCCCGGCCATGACATTGGGGACGTTGCATGTTCACATGATGCTGGCAAGAATGGTACAGGCATTCAAGTGGGTCCCGGCTCCTGGAGCCCCCCCGGACCCGACCGAGACTTTTGCGTTTACGGTGATTATGAAGAACCCTCTGAAGGCTACCATATTGGAGAGGTCGGGTTAATATTAGAGCCACTATTTGTGGGAAAGGCTATAACTTTGGTCTTTGTTTAATTTTGTCATACTATTTCAATTTATGTATACTATCGACTATCCTCCCAAATGAAGCTATTGTATTTCTCCAAAACCCCATGAATCTTTCGTCTCCAAATTTAATAAACCTTATTCTCGTGGATGATTATACGCCTTTTGGAGAAATCCAAAGTAAAGTCACGGGAGCTTATGCTCAGACCAGTCGTGATTTCATCTTTGATACGAGAATTATATTTCGGGTCCGCTTTGAGCTTTAAATTGTGCACCAAAATCATAGGTGGGTTTGCAACTTGATTATTAAATTGACGTTCTGAAGTATGAAGTTATGTCCACCACGTTCTTTACCAACCTGTTCTTCCCGCTCTACACATAGATCGTAGCTTACTAGTTGCTAATTGTTAACAAAGATTTGAATTCGTACATGAAAAGAAGAATAATGGAATTAGGTTATAAGAAAATAAATGCGGACATTTAGTTGTAGCGGGCAAATTGCAGCAGTAATTGCATCCATATGGTGTAGAGGTTAGTTGAAACCATTAATTTTCTTCATTTCTTCAATATTATTTTATATTTTAAAAAAATTCTATGCCTATTTAGTCCTTATGATTTTAAAATTTATAATACATGTTTGAACTTGTAATATTAATTTTATTTTTATTAGCATGAATTAAATAAATCAAAATTTATCCATAAATTGTCTATTACAGATTAGATAAGTGAATTATAATGTGGGCCAGTAGTTCATATTGGGCCTTATAGTCAGGCCCATGGAGTGGTGTTTTTTAGAATCTTGAGCCCAGCCCAAATATATAGTCAACCCTGAATGAAGGAAGGAATACGGATTTCAGAGATACACATAGCAGTTATGAGAGTCAATGGTGTTGGGTAAGATTGTTGTTCTTCAGCAACACATTCAGCTGTAGAGCCAGAGAGATAGAGAAGCAGAAATGGAGTGGTGCGACTCGATGCCGAAAGTGGAGCTTCATGCTCATCTCAATGGCTCCATCAGAGATTCTACTTTACTGTGACCTTCTTTTCCCTATTATATCCATTTTCTGTCTTCTCTATAGTTGCGCCACTTTTGATTTTCACTTATTTGCGTCTGAGATGGTGTTTCTCTTGCAGGGAGCTTGCCAGAGAGTTGGGTGAGAAGGGCGTCTTAGTTTTTTCTGATTTCGAGCATGTCATCCTCAAAAGTACGCCATTTCTTCCTTCCTTCCTTCTTGGATTCAGCTGTGCTTTTAGTTGTTTTGGGAATGTGCAAGAAAATAACATCAATTACCTTTATAGTTCAACGCTTTGAAATTTATGTTATGTAATGTCAGCAAGCTCCAACCATGGCCAGTTGTTTGGATATTGACGTTTAACTCAAGTTTTTATAGTTTCTTATAGGGTTCTCGATATTGTAATATGTACTCTTTTTTCCATGTTACATAAAATCCGTACACCAAGCTCTATTTGATAATTATTTGACCTTTTGTTTTTGGTTTTTGAGAATTAAGCTTATAAAACTACTCTCACTCGTAGGTTTCTTTGTTTGCTTGCCTATAATGTTTTCAAAATCCAAACAAAGTATAGCTTGAGGGACAGAGTTCTTATGTGTCTCTTCATTCAGGTGACCGTTCTCTTGTTGAAGTGTTCAAGTTGTTTGACCTGATCCACATGGTCACCACTGATCATACAACTATTACAAGAATCACCAGAGAAGTATGTCAACATCTTTATTTTTTTTTCCTTTTTTTAAAAAAACATTAATTGTAGATGTATGCTGTGTAACTTTCTCCTATCAATTCTACTTTTAACCAGGTTATTGAAGACTTTGCTTCTGAGAATGTTGTTTACCTTGAGTTAAGAACAACTCCGAAGGTATTCTATCAGTTGCCTTCAATTCAGGAATGTACTTTCTCATTCTCTAGGGGTTAGGCTTAGTTGTGGAGATTATAAATCAACTTGCTTGGTATGGATTTCATTTTAAACAGAAAAACAAGTCAATTGGAATGACCAAACGGTCATACATGGAAGCAGTTGTGGAAGGTTTGAAAAGTATCAGTAGCGTCGATGTTGCTTTCATGCCACATGATGTTGATGCCCGAAGTTCGTTGAATTCTCTGCCTGTAGACAACGCTAGAAATGTTACTCCAAGAAAAAGGATATATGTTAGACTTCTTTTGAGCATTGACCGACGAGAGACGACTGAGGATGCCATGGAAACTGTATGTTAGCAAAGCAAACTTTACCTTGAGCTTACACCTCGGATAGTGGATGAAACGATCACATTTATCTTGCACTACTTATTGCAGGTGAAACTTGCACTGGAATTGAAAGATGTGGGAGTAGTTGGTATTGATCTTTCAGGAAATCCAATTGTGGGTGAATGGTATATTCCCAAGGCCATTTGTCACAAAAGCTTTTTTTTGTTTAAGTTGGAATAGAATCTAACCCTTCTTGAACATGATGCAGGACCACCTTTTTGCCTGCTCTTCAATTTGCAAAAGAAAATGGCCTTGACATAACACTTCACTGTGGCGAGGTACACTATCTTTTCGTGTACTCACGCTTGCTGGGACTTGAAATGCCCTCACCAGTTTGATCTTTATTCCTGGAAGTTAGTGCTTGTAGGTACCTAATCCGAAGGAGATACAAGCTATGTTAGACTTTTGGCCTCAGAGGGTTGGCCATGCGTGTTTCTTTCAAGGAGAAGATTGGGAGAATCTGAAACGTTTGAACATTCCGGTCAGAAATCTAGTATTTCTACCATGAGTTTTCTCTTCTTGATGACACTGCTGCTTGAGACTAGCTTTCTTTTACATCCTTAGGTCCTTTTGCTGAAGATTGTTGACCATGAGTTTAGACCATTTCTTGTTATGATATTGGCGTCTTGAAAATATTTTTATAATTTTGAAAAAAAAAGGCACATAGTTCAAGATTTTCTAAGTAGAGAGACAGTTCTAGCCCAGAAGAAATCAAATGGTCTAAAATTACCTGACGTTCCTTCTAGAGTGAATGAACTTCTTCATCCTTTCCTCCCAGCTTTGTCGATGTCTTTGAATCTGTCTTAAAAAGTCCTATTTCTCTCCTTTCAGGTTGAAATTTGCTTCACATCCAACCTCAGGACCAATTCAATCTCTTCAATAGATGTTCATCACTTTGGTTAGTTCTCATTCTTAAATGTATTGGAAGGGTTCAATTAAGAAATTCATCGTAACCTTTTGGGTTATTCTATGCACTTAAAGTTAGAATCACTGTTGTAACAACCTGTGATTGACAATGCAGCTGACTTGTATAAAGCAAACCATCCTTTAGTAATCTGCACTGATGATTCTGGGGTTTTCTCCACCAGCGTTTCAAAAGAATACAGTTTGGCAGCCTCTGCGTTTGGTAACTAAGAACTATATTGTTCATGATAAATGCAATGAACATTAGATTAAAAGATAATGGTCTGAAGTCCCTCGTTTTCTCTTGACAGGTCTTGGAAAAAAGGAAATATTTCAGCTGGCAAGAGATGCTATTGAATTCATATTTGCAGAGGATGAAGTAAAGACTATTCTGAAACAGATGTTCGATTCTTTCGTAACGAACCTGGCTCGATAATCATAAAGTGCATTTGAGATGCGCGGGAGCAATTAATCATGGTAGTCAACGTATTGATGCATTCAACTTGTGAGGATCATTCTGACTAGTTGGTTTTGATAGACTCCTGAAACTTAATTCTGTTTCTTCAGGTTTTTGTGTTGGAGGGCACACTACACATAAATTTCTGAAGCCATATTCAGCATTCTTGGATGATTAATGGAGATCTGATCAATTGAAATGGCTTCTACTTGTCTGGTCTTGTCTGTTCCCTGACCCTCTACTATTTCTCTTCTGAACACTTCCTGTTAATTTAGATATAGGTTTTAGAATTGGTTCACTTGCTATTTGAGACAAATTTCTTTCTCACTTCTAGAGCCAAAAACAGTTTCAAGCTTCAGAGTTATAAGTGATAAAAGAAAAAGAGAAAAGAACGCTGTAGTTTTCAGTTTATTATGTGACTTAAATAAAAGAATAAAATTACAGCATGTTGTGACTCAAGATTGAACCTTTTTTGTGGATTAGATAGAAATGGTACATCTGAGGTATGCCATTTAAGGTCATAAGGGCGGATCTAGCATCACCACTGAATGAGAACTCTAAATCATCCTTACCCTGTTAGGAATACTAAACTGATGGCAAGGAGCAAAAAGCAAGATAACAATGGGCAGGCTCCTGTTTGGTTCTCTGGTTTATAATTATAGAAGAAAGAAATTATGAGAAACGCTCAGGAAACCCATGAGGGCATGCCTGTGCTAATGATGGCCAAACAAGTCAAAAGAGATCTTAAGAAAGACATTATAATGGAGAAACATGCCTCCAGAGCAAATAACAAGTAGAGTATGATGTCCATTTGGCTCCCAGTATCCACCAATCACGCAGTAACTTCATATTATCAACTTTATGTAAAGTAAAATTCATCAAACAAGGAGATGGATGGCCTAAACTCAAAGCAACCCCGAAAGTCATCGAGAAAAGGGTATGTGAGAAGGCATTAGAATGTATAAAGGGATGAGCAGAAGCAGAAGCTTCTCTGAGAAAATGGATGGTATTGCTCCACTTGCAATTGGCACGCGAGGCACTGTGGGGTCGCTGGTGATGAAGGAGATTGAGTACTTCACCAAGTTTGAGGTGGAACGCCATGGCAGCTCTCAGAGGATAAGTGGAGATGCTTCGAGGAGAAGCGATTGTAAGGGAAGCTTTTGGCTTGTGTCCTTGACTTGGAAGTGGAAGAAGAGAAAAGGCAATAATGGGATTCTCCCTAACATTTGCAGTGCTGTTGAATTGTCAAAAAGCAATCGCTTCAATGGGATTCCTGGTTTCAGTTACAGGATTCTCAAACACGACTTTCCCATTTGATCTTCATTTTGTGCTTCATTTCGAGGATTGCAGCGTTTTTTCTTTACGGGAGAAGGAAATTAAGCCATGGCGGCTCTCAAAAGAAGATTGTATTTGGAACTATCATTAATCTTTCTTTTCTTCTTCATTCTAACAAGAGTGAGATTGACGGCAGCAATGCTTTTGCTTGGCATCCATAATGTTTATAGCATAAATCAACAAATCTTATGATTTTTCTTCAATTGGAAGGTTTTGAACATTGGATCATTGAAAATGGGGTATAATGGAGATACTAGCTTGTTTTGTGTTCATACATGGTAGTTTTTTTTTTTTTTTCACAAAATAAATTATCAAATAACTTTTTAAAAGAAAGCCACAATGGACAAGCCATAGACAAGACCGATCTTGGTCCAACCAATAATTTAGGTTTGTTGGGCTTCGGCAACCCTCAATGAGGACCAAACAAAAGATTGGCTTATTGGTCCATGGGCTGGAGAAGATCCTCGGCCTAAGTTTTCTTGGGCCGAACGGATCTTGAGTTTCTTATTATCGGGCTGAAAAGGTCCATGGGCTTGTCAGAAAGCCCATCCATTGTCTGAAGAAAATCCACGTGTGTTTTCATTATCGGGCTGAAAGGGTCCATGGGCTTGTCAAAAAGCCCAGGCATTGTCTGAAGAAAATCCACGTCTTTTCATTATCGGGCTGAAAAGGTCCATGGGCTTGTCAAAAAGCCCAGGCATTGTCTGAAGAAAATCCACGTGTGTTTTCATTATCGGGCTGAAAAGGTCCATGGGCTTGTCAAAAAGCCCAGTCATTGTCTGAAGAAAATCCACGTGTGTTTTCATTATCGGGCTGAAATGGTCCATGGGCTTGTCTAAAAGCCCAGCCATTGTCTGAAGAAAATCCACGTGTTTTCATTATCGGTCTGAAAAGGTCCATGGGCTTGTCAAAAAGCCCAGGCATTGTCTGAAGAAAATCCACGTGTGTTTTCATTATCGGGCTGAAATGGTCCATGGGCTTGTCAAAAAGCCCAGGCATTGTCTGAAGAAAATCCACGTGTGTTTTCATTATCGGGCTGAAAAGGTCCATGGGCTTGTCAAAAAGCCCAGCCATTGTCTGAAGAAAATCCACGTGTTTGCCGTCGTCTTCATCCGAAACCTGTAAAACCTAATTGCAGGCACACCGACTAGAATCCACCGTCTACCTCGGAGGAGGAGTAGCGACCTTCACCTTTACAAAGGCCTAAATCGGAAAGAAAATGACCTACTAATGGCGATTTTTAGGTCTCTTAAAGCTCTAATCAAGAAGAATCCCAGTCGGTTCAAAACCTTCCTTACGACCACCACATGTACAATTTCAGCTCCCTTCTCGCCGCTTTCTTCTTTTCCATCCCAGCCTCTGTCTCCCTTCGGATATCACTCAACGAGGCTTCTTTCTCCTCTCTCAAAATTGATTTTTCCCTTTCATGGTCCTCTTTTCCTGTCGTCTCCGCCATGGAAGCTTTTGCAGTCCGCCACTCCCCTTTATGTACAAGGAAATAGAATTATTTTGCACAGAGTTGAAGCTTTAAATTCTGGATTCAATTTGCTTCGCAGAACCAATCTTCCCCTCAGAATAGGATTTGGGTCAGTATCATCCGGGCCACACTTGTTGGATCGATCGGATTCGAACACAACAAATGATAATTTGGTACATGGCTTCGTAAATTTGCCCAACTTAATTTCAGTAAGCCGGTTAATTTCCGGTCCTTTTCTTGGATGGTAATGTTTCTTGTTCTCCACCCTTGATTTCATCAAAATTTAAATCTCATTCCATGTTTCCCAATTGACTCATCTGTTCGTTGTTTTCTTAATTGGCATTTCCGTTGTACATTCTTGAAGTTAATGATCGATACATTTTGCATCATCTGGATGTTGATACAGGATGATATCAAACGGCTGGTACTCTTCGGCGATGGTGGGATTAGCTATATCAGGAGCAACCGACTGGGTACTCGGCTGATGTTATCTTTCTTGACTCAATCACAATAATATTCTGAATACGAAAACGGTTGATATACTTTTAATTAACTTTTGCCCCCTCTTTCGTAGCTAGATGGATATACCGCCAGAAAATTGGGAATAAACTCTGTAGTGGGTTCTTATCTGGACCCTTTGGCTGACAAGGTAAATTTTGTATCCCCTACCCCTTCTAGTTCATGTATACTTTGAATTGGGTTGCTTTTATTTACTCTTGTTCTGGTCTTGGGATCAGGTTCTCATTGGATGTGTTGCTTTGGCAATGGTGCAGAATGATCTTCTCCATCGTAAGCATTCCATTCCTCTAATCTAATTCTCGTTGATTCTTGATTTCTTGTTGGATTGTAAAATACTCCCAACTGTAAGATACTACGATTCATTATTCGAGAAGATCATCATTCGTGGAATTTAAATGTTCTTGTTTCAATCTCCTTCATAGTTAGTCCATTGATTCCCCTAGGTATGTTTTATGTTTTGATGTGATCGGCCAGATTTGATATTGAAGATTGAACACATTTAAATCGTGGAATTTCTCATCATTCATTTATGAGTATAAATCATGATTTTGTTTTTTATCGTAGCTGGACTTGTTGCCCTTGTTGTTGGGAGAGATGTCTTACTTGTTAGTGGTGCTGTATATCAGAGAGCCAATAGCTTGGGTTGGAAGGTGAAAAAATTGAATATTGTTACTCTAAAAGTCCCTGCACTGCCATTTTCTTGATGGGATACTCGCTCTGGTTTCTCCGGAACTAGCTTCCTCGCTAATGTTGTTTGAAAATTTTTCAGTGGAGAAGCTGGCATGACTTTTTCAATCTTGACGGTTCCTCTCCCCAAAAGGTTGAGCCTCTGTTTATTAGCAAGGTAATTATAACTTCCAATTGTACAATTACGCTATCAGAAAAGGCTGGATTCAAGCATGTTACTTAGTAAGGATGATGATTGTGTTAGGTCAATACTGTTTTTCAATTGGTATTGGTCGCTGCTGCGCTCCTGCAACCCGAGTTTGGAACACAGGAGACTGAGCTCTATGTCACGCTCTTGAGGTATGTCAGCTACTAGCTTTTTGATACCTAAGTTTATCATCTCTAAATAACATATCAAAAAACTTACCGTTCTTTCGATCGGCTTGCAGCTGGCTAGTGGCGTCAACGACAGTGGCCTCAACAGCAGCATATGGAACACGGTTCATGAAGAAGAGTTCTGAGTTGATTGCTGGAAAAGTATAGGGTCTAGTACTTGCAGATTTGAGCAAAGCTTCAGAAAAATTGTCTGAGATCTCCAAACTTTGATGGCATGGATGTGAGAAGGTCTCGGATCAAACTGTGTTTCAACAGGCTGAATAAATTTCTACAACAGAAGATTTCCCTTCGAAATGAAAAAGAATTTGTACTCTTTTTAAGTTTGAATAACATGAGCATGTACATAGTTCTCGGGAATAGTTATTTGTGCCAAGTGCACCCAAAACATGTCTTCATCGAATTATTTGTGTTTTCTCTTATTTCCTCTCTAATAGACAGAAGGGGACGTCAGTATTATGTCAACAATGTGAAGGGACTTTAATGTTAATCAGATCAAGAAATTCCAGAGCGAATAATAGCATTGAGATTTCACTATCGCACAAAGGCAATACCAAACAAAGGTGGGAAAATTGAATCCAAATTTGGTGTGTACTATGTTACAGATGAAAAATACAATTCCTTGTCATCAGGGGTTGCTCCTTTCTTGGGTGGATAAATGCCCAAAAGATGGTAAGCTTCAGTTCACTAGACTGCTCAAATGTCTAATAACTAATCTTGATGAATATCCTCAACAGCAGGTGCTGCAAATCTCAAATCCACGGGCCGTGCCACTACAACTGCTTCATCAGCAAATAAGGCCCTGATAAAGGATGGGGTTTTCAACGGTCGACGGCCTGTCATTCGTGGGTACACGTCTTCAAGAAAATAATAAGCGTGGCCAGCAACCATACCCTGAGTCGCAAAAGAATTCGTTTCCATAGGGAAAAGGTTACATTAATTTAAAGCAATTCGTGCTAATAAAAAAAAAAAAAAACACTGACTAATATTCTTGGCCTCAACTACCCAACAATTTCCGTAAACAACCAATGCGAGGGAAATTGATTTATTTTGCTGTTTGTTAGTAATTACATATCATACTTTAGCCGGTACTAAAATGTTTTAAAATACCAGTATCGGGAGACTCCAGGTTAAGAAAATATTGAACTATGCAAACCTAATGAGTGTCGGATCAAACATAACAAACTGTGAAGAATTATATTCCAAAAGCAGAGTCAGACAGCATACCAGTAGATCTACCCATGCACTGGCCCCGACAAGTACAGAGAACCCCAGTAGAACCTGTGCAGGAAAAAGGAAAAGAAACAAAGTTAATATTCTATCGTGAAGTTTAAGGTGATGCTTTTACTGGTGAATAGAGAATTCAACTGAAAGGAATTAACATTGGATGGATCTAGTCATAGACAAATTTTCAACTTCAGGATGCCTGAAAGAATAATAATATGCAAAGAAACCCAGGCTTACTCACCCATGGCAGGTAAGCTGCTGTAAAAGTAAAGAGGCCCAAAAAGCTCATATGGATGAACGGATTTTGCTTGCTCCACACATAAACCTGTGTATAAGAAGATTTGTTAAAGTAAAAAGCTGAATTGCATGAAAATAATGAGACAATAGCTCTCATATTAGATGGAAACTAACCATCATGAATGTCAGAGAGTTGCTAAGGAATATAACTTCAGCAATTGACTCGGACAAGTATGGTATCATTCCCCCAACCAAAACAATTGCAGTTAGCACCGTGGCCCCAAATAAGAGCATATAAAAGAAATCAGCTGTTCTTCCCCTAAAAGAGTTTTCTTCCAGAAGCTTGCAGTATCGGGCAAGAAAAAACATGTGAAACAAAAAATCCAAATCTGGCAATAACAGACACATCACAAGTTAAGAGTGGAACATCAGATAGTTGTCAATTTCAATCTTGTCCAAAAGAGAAATATATACATATAGTATATATAAACTGAAAATGCTGAAAGAGTCGAGAAAGATAGAAGATGCCAAATTTTCCAGCTCCTTTGTAACTAAATGAATATAAAAAGAGGTAACCGACCCAAGAATATACAGGGTAAAAGAAGCTTAGTTTTATCCTTTTGGGGTAAGGGGAAGAGGTGGCTAAATCATAATTGCAAGGACGAGGAAAGGATTCAAAGGTTCATAAGTAAAATAAGGTGCAATGCAATATTTTTTTCCATAACAAATACAAGAACAAGACATCAACACCTTTAGCCTGCTAATTACATCTCGTGTGCATACAGACCAGAACTTCATAAAAGCTAAAACCCAAAATAAACAAGAACAAGACATCTAACACCACTCTCGTGCACTGCAAGGCTGCAAGCATGAGTTCTTATTCCAAAAGTTGACGATCAATGACTACAATCAGGAAATGGTATGTGCATGAAAAATGTAGTATACTTAAAAATGATTAGCTTTCATGATGCATCACTGTGGCACCAATCTAACTTTCCTATTAAAAATTTATATGTTGCTACCTTGCTTCAAAGGTACCTCCAAAACATGGATTAAATTTCATCATTGCATCAAAACTTTCATGAAGAATAAAATTCAAGCTTAAGGGGCTAATGTAACATAAGTATCAAGTACATGAATAAGATTCTTCATGTAAGCAGTCTATGGTCTACAATTTCAGGCAGATAATGAATGTTACTTAATAACCTAGTAATCGGCAACCCTACCATTCCGGAATGAGCAATGAATGTCAATCATTTACCAAAAGATTTGAACCAACATATAATACTGAACTTGTAATGTACACAAAAGCTTCATTCAAAATTATCGCACTTATGAAGGAAGATAAAATACGTTGTAGGATAAATGTTGCAGGTAGTAGCGTCCATAATAGAACAAAATTTCACCATAACAGTATACGGCCGATTTTTCAAATTAGTGAAGGGCATGGAGAAAATAATGTGAGCCTTTAGGGAATGAATAACAACCTGTAGTTCAAAATTTTCTATCACCGAACAACAAGATCTAGTTATTTCACAATACCTACAAGCATGATTTTAATTGAAATTGATAAAAGTCAGGACTAGGTTGAATTTCAATAATTACCCATTTTTCGGAAGAACAGGAAGTTGGTAATCAGACGCCAGAACTGATACTTCTTGGCCACCAGGATAGGGTTCAAGTAAAGATGATGCGGAGAAATAATCTGTAGGATATAAAATCCGTAACAGATTATTAACTAAACCAAATGATAAGCTAAAACAATATATCATTTGTGAAACTCCAAAATTAAGAAGCAAAATGATGTGGAACAAAGGCCAATAAGATTACAAGGATGAGCCACACGTTTAAAGCTTAAGATATTCGAATAGAAATCATCCTGAAACAACAAAACAGGGAGCCTCCGTTTTGGACCACTAAGTATCAGGAAATGTTGACACAAGAACTTAAAGAATTTTGTACAGCAATCCTCATCGGTCACTAAAATCATCAAGAATCACCATGGAAAACCAAAAGACCAAACTAAAAATCAAAATCTCCCAAGGCAATACTAATCGACATCGGTAACCATGCGGGATGGCAAAACAAACCATTAATGAATCCATAACAAATCAAAATCAAGACTGAGAGAAAACTTTGAAGGCATTCTCAAAACCTTCCGCTTAAAAATCATAATGTAAGAGATGATCCCTAGAAAGAACAAAAGATAAACCTAGATGATTTCAAGAACAAGAAAACTACAGCTAGAAATGGAAAAAGGGGAGACAAGGTGCATACATCAAGGGAACAGCCGATTGTGGTAGCAATAGCGGCAGTGAGATAGGAGCGGGTAATAATAGGCATTTGCTTGTACCATTCTTCCACAGCTTGAGCCATCGAATCTCAGAAAAATGATCGCCGATAAAGAAAAACGTCCGGTGAAGATCGAAGACGCAGAAGGGGCTAATGTTTGCAAGCTTGAAAGAAGAACCGAAGCTTGGAGCGAAGAGATTCTCCGCACAATCCCACAGAGAAAGAGATCCGCAGAATCGGGAAGGAAAAGTTTGGAGAAGAAAGTCGGCGAAACAAAACAAAACAGCTATTCCCCGTTCTGCGTTTTTACGGTGATATGACGATTTGGCGCGAATAATAGCGCGAGTATATTGCACGATCCAATCACCCACTCGGTAAATCGAGTAGTTTTACAGTTATTACAATTTACCCCCAAAATGGAATAAGCTTTGTTTTGGGCTAGGCCCATCGAGCCAATACGATACTAGTACAATCGATCCATTACATCGCTTACCCAGCAATCTGGGCTTAGGTAGGCTTAAGTACTTGGGCCTGAAACCAATTGAGTTTTCATTCTACATGCAGGCCCAATAGACTGCGAGGAGACCACGAAGTCATTTGAAGCTGAGCCACTTTCATGGCGTTGAAGCCAAAGACTCGTAATGAAGATCCTTTCACGGCGTTCTCCCCAAATGAGGAATGCTATCTCTATTGGCATGAGGCTTTTTGGAGAAGCTTAAAGCAAACCTATTAGAGCTTATACTCACCATGGTTTCTCACTCAAATCAATAACTTATATTGTTCTTTGGAGTTTTAATTTTGTTCATGACCTTTGTTCTGTGAACGAAAACTTTTCAAGATTGTATAATTTGTTCATGGCCCCAATCAATTTTATAAGGAGTCGCAAATTTCTGGTGTTTCAATCACCTTTTAATGACTAATTTAATTATGTATGTGGAATTTTCCTCGTCAAGTAATGGGAAGCACGTTAATTCTAAAAAATATCCGTCGCTGAGGCCTAAAATATTCCTTTATGAGACTTGACTTGTAGCGTTGCTACACTACACCACATGAGTGACAGGTTAAGAAAAAGAAAAGAGAGAAAAGGTCTCGCCTAGGTGGCTCCCACAAGGTAACATCAATCTCAAACAAAGAACGTCCTTATCCAAGGCATCAATCAAGGAAAATTTTGTATATTTCTAATGCAAGACTCGAACCTAAAGCTACGACATGAAGGAAGGCGGATTAGAGAAACCAATTCAGTCATGTTTTTATTCGTTTGAAATATGGCTATTGATAGTCATTTCTATTTACTCATTTTTCCGTTTTTTTTTTTTTTTTCCTCTGGTATCATTCCTTTAAGTTGTCTTTTATTAATTTGTAAACAAATTAATTACTTTTTAAATACTATATCTATATTTAGATAAGTTTGAATGAATAATATCTCCTAAACAAAAGAAATGCATATCATTATTTTAAAAAAGTATTTAAAGAAAATAACTGTTCTTTTTACAAATAAAAAAAAATAAAAAATAAACTGATATCTATTGTCTCTTTTATAGTGATTTTACCAAAATAATGCGTCCATAATTTGATGAATAAAAAACAAAAAGAAAAAGTTAAAATCAAAGGTCAAACCACATACAAGATAATTGAGCACGTGAGCACGTGAGCGACATGTATTATACCTAATTAACAACTTCAATGCTTTTGGATTAATTTATATTAAGAAATACCAAATCGGGATTACCTTTTAGACAATGCATCAAATAATATAATTGACTCGTAATCATTCCATAATTAACCAATACACATCCGACATCTTTACATTTTCAAAATAAAAGAAAACTATCTCAATAAACACATCTTGAAAGACACAAAAGCTAATACATTATCATATGGTTGGTTACATTATAATTCCAGTTTATTAAACTTTTCAACCATATAATGATTCAGATTATTGGATGAAGCTTTGTCATTAAATTATGGTTTATTTAGTAGTAAAATAAGGGTAAATTTTAAGGGTAGTTTTTTTTTTTTTTTTTTTTAGCTTGGCATTAGATTATTAACCTTATGCCAATACATTTGCTTCTAATAAACTTAATTCTAAGCTAGCAGCTAATTAAAAACATTAATGTCGGGTAAATGGCACATTACAATCCGTTCAATTCATGCCCTTCCTACGTCATAATAATTAAACAAACAAAACCAACATTATTTTTCCAAATATAATGAAATAAGAATAAAGAAATTAAAAAGTCAATTTCTTTACTCTACATATACATACTTCAGATTATCTCAGGAATGCTCTGCAGAGAAGGCCTCCATGAACGTTGCTGACGCAATTTCACCATCTGCCCAATATTCTCATCATCTTCTTCACTATCGTCACCATTTTGATCGCTAATAACGTTCACAAGACGAGCCATAACTTGTTCAAAACTGGAGTCCGCCATGTTCAACCATCCAATCAATTCCTTTAGCTCCTTTTTCGTCATCCTTATTTTCAACTCTCTCAGATTACCCTCTTTTGAACCCTTGATCGTAGTAGAACAAGAACCAGCTCCATGCCTTCTCTGACGGAGGTTCTTCGGCGGCTGAGCCCTCCGATCACCGCCCGACACCACCGGGGTGGAGGATTGACCTCTGCAACAGTTACCCATATTTTGGTCGGAATTTAATTCGTATAGTCTCCTGGGCGATATTTGTATTTAAAATTGAAGGCAGAAATTCAATAAGATCCGACATTGTAAATAAAGTTATTGTAAAGTCTGTACACGTGTCAATAAATGGAGCTGGTAGCTGACCAAACTCCGATTTGGAAGTTTTGCAGCTGTGGGACCTGCAGATATATGATGATCTCAACGGCCACAATCAATTTGTTTTTTGTAATTGACCATCTCCCTAATCTAACCACCCTAAATTATATAACGGCTGTTATTTTATGTCTCGCTAAGAAGCTATAATAATAATAGTATTTATCTACTATCCAAATAAATAAATAGAAATTTCATGTTATATAATATAACATAATTTAACAGATTTTTATTTGATGGGTGTCCCATCATTTATTCAAGTTGGGTTATTTACTTTCTCTTCATTTCTTTAATTATTGAGTCTCTACCGTTTATTAATAAATAGTACAAATTTACGAAATAATGAAATAGAATTAAAGATGTTGTAGACTTAATATGTTTATAAGCTAAAGAGTCTAATAGTAAAATAACAAAAAAATGTTAATTTTAAGAAAAAAAAATTATACGGTATAGGGATGAGATGGTATATGGATGCATGTAACAAATATCATATATTTTTCTTGCACGTAGCGGCATAAAACATGCAGTTTAACACGATTTGAAGTGAATGAATGCAAGGGTATTTAGGTGAACTTGGTTGAAATTTTGGGTGACGTAATGGAGTGAATAATTGTGTTAAAATTAAGGGAAGATTAAATAATGGGAAGATGTTAGGTGAAGGCGTGTAGGGTAAAGATTGGTGAATATTAGACATTTCTTGGTGGGTTTCTTGTGGTTTCAATAATATTTTAAGATTTAATTTCTGGTGAGCTAAGATTGCACCCCAAACCTTTCTTCTAAAATCAACGTATTAACTATATTTACTTGAATAATATAATTTAGCTTTAAATTCTGAAAATATAGTTTTTGTTAATTAAGAATGAAAATAAATGCAATTTTTCAAAAAATTATGTACTCTTTGGGAATGATATTATCCTGTCTGCTTGTTTTCGTTCATGAGCTAAAAAAAAGTTCTAATGATTGGAGCCTTTTGAGAATTCTCTGATATGATGGCCACCAAAAACTCTCCAATGTCGTCTCGTTGCCGGACGGCCAAGTTTTCATGCAGTCCCGGCGGCCGGTGCCCAAACTTCGTGGTTCCGATGCCTCCTCTGTTGCGGTGGAAGTTGGAGGTCAGGCATGGATCTCGAGGCTGTAAACAAGGTAAATTTCAGGCCAGAAAGCTCGCCGCCGACCTCTGTCAGCTCCATTACACGGAAATTTAGGTGCCGACCGGAGGGTATGTTTTATGGAACTGAACCGGATCGGTCGGTCCGTCGGTCTGCTTTCCGCAAAACAAATCCAACCTAGTTTCACCGCTACATACTTCCATCAAACTGCATTAAAAAAAATATTTTTATTTCCATCTAATGACGAATATTTTAATTTCATACGCACATCGAATGTAATTTGATATAAATAAAATTCGACTGTAAATAACCAAGTTGTAATTTTTAGAAGATTTAGTTTAATGAGCTAAAGGTATAGTTTAATAAAATGATCAAATAATTGAAAAAATAGTGAATGGTATAATTAAGTAATGGATCATGGAAGACATGTGAGTATAGGATAAGTTAAAATTATGGAAGTGGGAGTAGCATTTGGCCTACCAAATTAAAAATTGGACCAAACGATGTGATTTCAACGAAAGTGACTAAATTAATTAAAGGGTTAAAGAAACATAATGATTAAAATGTCCGAGGAAAGTGACCACTCAAAAACCCATTTAAAGCATATATCTTTATTTCCTAAAAAAAACATACCCATAGAGTATTTCTTGTGTTTAGGAAAGAGAGTGAGGGCTGAAAATTACCCAACCTATCAGCTTCGTGGACTAAAGCAACAAGTTGCACATATTTTAAGATAATTTTTATGTATGTGATATCATAGCGTATGAAAAAACATAAAACTTGAGTTGATTGGTGTAGTTGGAAATAAAAAACATAAAACTATAATGATGGATAGTGTAATGAGTGTAATACAAGGAGAGTGGCCCAAGATGAGTCATGCAAAGACATAATACGAGAGGAAGAAGATAATGAATTGTGGATGGCAAACCCATTTGTTGTAAGTTTAAGACAGAAAATGTTCACATTTTATCATGAGTAAAAGTTACCCAAGGCCCAAAACTATATAATAAAAAAAATATTAAATAATATCAAGATCTAGGCCTATAAACCTATAGTCCTTATAGGCTTTAATAAAACGACAAAGCCTCGGAAACTTTAGCGTAGTTAAGAGTGAGAGGGAAAGAGAATAAAAAACGTAGGCATGTTAATAAGCTACAGCAAATCTCATAAAATGATTCTTCCCTAAGTTTACACACATCCATAATTAAATAATTCCCCTATGATTCCACTCGCACTGCAATCATTGCTGAAGCTGTAAGCAAGTGGATTAAACAAATCAAACCCCCATTATTTTAGAACCCTAAAATCATCGGATCCAATTTTCAATACGCATAATACCATTGAAAAAGCCTCGCCTGCTTCCAACTTAGATCAGATACTGCCATTATCGCCCCAGTCATCATAATACTCTATTTAAGTACTTCTCTATGTTGCAACATTTAATATTTTCTTCCTTCCACCTTATATAATATGGTTTTATGACAATTCAATTTTAATTTCTCTTAATAAATACCCATTAATGCAGGAGATCAAATTTAAAGGGTAAATACGGGTTTGATACAGGGCCAAGTACTGGCAGTCATAGTACCCCACGTTTGTGGTGGGTCCCATTGTCCTTCTATGAGCCGTCCAATGTGCGCATCATCGCGAACCCCACCCCTTAATTTTTAGTTAATTAGCTCTTTTAAATCACTAATCGATGTGTTATCAATGTCATTTGTTGATACATCCATTCAATCCTTGACACGTGTGCCAGCGGTATGATTGGGTATTTGAAGCCATACACGCGGTGTTCGCTGAGAGGATGAGCAACCAGTTAGATAAGTCTGGCTTCATGTACACGTGGATGGTGGACCCCGACTCATCAGTATTAGGTTTAGTCAAACTAGGGTTGTTTTTTCCGGACAGGCGCCGTAAATGTGATTTAAAGTGATAAAGTTGGGTAATAATCCTGCGACCAAATATTTTATATGATTTAATGAACTTGGTGTTTGCCCATGATCGGACGGGAGAAAATCAATCTGATTAAATGACTTCTGGGTGATGACATACACAATTAAGCAAATTAATTAGTAACAAAACACAATTAATGTTGCCGCTTTGCAACAAAAAAGCACAGAGAATGGTGAAAAAAAAAAAAAAAAAAAGCACAGAGAATGACAGCAGGCGCCTTGAACAGAGCTTGGAACGTAGGACAAGTCCATTTAATTTAAGAGTTAATTATCAGTAGGGAAATATTATCGGTTTCGTGGCTGTCTTGTCGTCTTCTATCCCCATTTCTTACCATGCATCTGATTGAAGCTTGGACTCGAGAGAAATGCAAATAAAATGAACCCAAATTCACATGAAATGCGAGAAATAAAGTTTGTTATATATACAACACATTCGCCTTCCAATCCCTGCCCATGTGTTGTTAATCTTTTTTTGGACCCCCCTTTTATATTTTTATCCAATTGGAGACCCAGTGTAAGAGGGGGAGTATTGCAATAGGATAGTATACTCACTGTTTAACAGAGAGGTATTTTTCCTTCCGGGGAAATTTATTTCAATAATGGCTAAAGGTCGGAAATTGACGACGAGTCAGAGCGAGCGATTACTCGGTAGCTATAGCTACAGTCATAGCCAAGGCAACACCGAGACAGACTCGTCGGAACTGGGCGAAGAGGATGTTTGGCCGATGCCGGATCGCTTGGAGACGGACCGGGAGGATTTCGGCGAAGAGAATTCGTTGCCCTGCGTTGGCGGAGGGAGAAATAGTCACGGAGAGATTCCGGTGAGGACGGGGAGTGGGGTTCCTCGTGAGCTACACGTAGGAGGGTTGTCGTTGGCATTTGAAGATCCGGAAAGGAAGGCATCGGCGAGAATCGTGCATCGGTTTCCGGGGCACGACACGGTGGCGTCTCCACGAGGGCGGCAGATGGCTATGTCAGCGCCCGTGAACGTGCCGGATTGGAGCAAGATTCTCCGAGTAGACTCGGTGGATTCGCTACACGAGTTGGACGAGCCGTTGGATGACCCGGATTCGGAGATCGTTCCGCCACATGAGTACTTGGCCAGAAGTCGAAAAAAGAACGCCACTTCGGGTTTCGTCGGTGTCGGACGGACCCTGAAGGGCCGGGACATGAGACGGGTCCGGGACGCGGTTTGGAGACAGACCGGTTTCGATGGCTAAAATTAAAAAATCAAATCGTCATTAGGAGCGAGATTCATGACTATTAATTCCAGAATTGAAGATCAACCAAGGATTAATTAATATTGTGAAAATGGGATGAATTCCTTTTTTTCCTTGGATCGCAGTTGACTCGGTTAATCGGGTAAACCCGGTGGCAACTCATCCTCCCAGATTTCCAAGTATGATTATTATTATTATTATTATATATATATATAAAAAAAAAATCTAATTCAAGAACTGCCCGACCGGTGGCCGGAATGGAATTTGAAAATCAACCCATCTCTTTTCACTCGGTTTGTTATGTTATAATTCTCCCAATTTGAGTACAGGGTCTCCTTTCCACAAATTAAATTTTTTGTCAACGGCTATATACAATTAGGATTGGTTTTTTTATTTTTAAATGAGGGTTCTTTGTGAAAAGATCCAAATTGAAGCTGCAGTAGGGTGGAAACCCTTTCATCATCAACATTGGGTCGGGTCGGGTCGGGTCGGGTTATCCACTGTTCAAACCCTAAAAAAAGGGTTGTTCTCTTTCTGGGTGATGCATTATCCCCTCCTCCAATTCTCAAAATATTCTGATTTTTTGGACCTACAAAATCGGAGGGACGTTAATCAAAATTGGGCCGTGGCTAGTTGCAGTCCAGTTAAAAAGGTGTATATGGGCCGGGATACAAGGAGCGAAAAATGCGGATCTTTTATGATGAATTTGGACCCAGCTCAATTATTAATTCTCATTTTACACGTGTCAATTCACATTCAATGCAAAAGCTTGTTTTTAATTGTTTTTTTTTTCTTTATTTGAAAGAGGAAATTATTGATGTAGGTTGCTTGAGCGTAAGAAAGTGAGTTTGCAATTTCCATAAGTTAAGGTGAAGAATTGTGTAATTTTTTTTTTTTCATTTTATAAAAATTAATTTCGATAAAAAATGTAAAATAATTCTAAAAAATATGCTTAGGAACTTATTTGTAGATAAGATAGTAAATTTAAAAAGGTTGTATGTAGGCCAATTGAATAAAGATTGAGAATGATATTGATGTGAGATTCGAAAAGGAATGTGATTAACGTTCATAAAGATTCCCAATTAATTTCATTCCAACCTTTAGCAAATTACATAAAACAATTTATTCCTATTTTTTACCAGGTTTAAATGAAATAACATAATAAATTAATTTTAATTTTTATTAGAATAAAATTATTAATAGCAAATAAAATAAGATACCCTTTGACTAAATTTTTTAAAATGATCTTAAATATAAGATCAAGATTAGATGGAACATATTGCAAGGAATTTTTAATCATAGTAGAAATTATCATATAATTTTGAATTATACATATGAAATTAACACAATATTATATATCAACAACTTTTGTTAGGGTTTTTTAGTTATTACATGCATCATCATTTGTATAATTGATATCTCATAACCTAAAATAAATAATTATCTATTTACTCTTTTACGATCAACAAAATCAATATAATAATATATATATATATATATATAAGTGGCATTAAACGTTCATTTTTGCTAATATGTATATTATTTTTTTAAACAACTTGAAACATTTATTTTTTAGGAACTTTTTTTTTTGTTTAATTACCATCGCAGTTTGTATAATTTTTACAATAAAAGATTCACTTTCTGTAACTTATTTTTTCACAGTTGTAAGAGAGTGATGTATTTTGTATAAATTTTTATAATAATAAAAATGTGTTGCTTTTCCTGGCCACAAAAATACATTTTGGTCCACTTTAAATCCAAATGCCAACAGTTATTCATACAAAAACGTTATGGATTTAATGGATGAAATTTAAAGGTGAGACTTTGTCAAAGGAAAAAATAATTAAAAGTTGAGTGTTAAAATTAACTTAAAAAAAAAAAAAAAATGCAGCTTCCAATGCAATTCTCAAGAACAAGAACCGCCTTTGTTGAGTTGACTAAAACCAGCTTTTAAAGTTCAGTGACGAACACGGTGACCACTGGTTGGCCTTGTTACCAAGCAATTTTCACCAAGCTTTGATATCTTTGGGTTTTGCTTTCATACGCTTGAACTTCCATTCCTCTTTCGTCTCACAAAATCCAAATTTAGAGGTAACCTTTTCGTGTTCTTCTTCCCTCCAACGCGTAAAATCCCTTTGTTCTCCAACCTGGATACGACTTGGGCGGCGGATTTGTTCTTCAGCATTCCCAGAAATCCAATCCCCATTTGGGTTTACAGTTCTTTTACTGAAAATATCCCTCTCATCCCTCTCCACATTGACACTTTCTGAGTAGATTATGGGTTGCTGTAGCAGCACGCAAAAGCCTCCAACATCAGGTCTTAATGGGTTTGATTCGGCGACAGGGATTGCAACTAGAGGTCCATATCAATCTTACCAACCTCAGTCTACTGTCCCGACCCAGAAGGCAACAGCCCCTCAAACCCAAATCCCATCTAATAGAAATCAGCCTCAGCCGCCTCCAACAGCGGAGCATCCACCGTCAGCTTCCGCTTTCTCAAAGCCTGCGGTTGCTACTCCTAGAACAGCGCAACATCATCCAGAAACCATTCTGGGTAGGCCCTATGATGATATTAAAAAATACTACACTCTTGGAAAAGAACTGGGTAGAGGTCAATTTGGTATTACCTATTTATGCACTGAGAATTCCACTGGCCAAACTTACGCCTGCAAGTCTATACTCAAACGGAAGCTTATTAGTAAGAATGATAAGGATGATATGAAGAGGGAAATTCTGATTCTCCAGCATCTTTCTGGACAACCAAACATTGTTGAGTTCAAAGGTGCTTATGAGGATAGGTATTCGGTTCATCTGGTGATGGAACTTTGTGCTGGTGGGGAGCTTTTTGATAGAATTATTGCGCAGGGCCAATATTCTGAGAAGGCTGCTGCTGAAATTTGTCGTGCTATTGTGAATGTTGTTCAAATATGCCATTTCATGGGGGTTATGCACCGTGATCTGAAGCCTGAAAATTTCTTGTTGTCTAGCAAGAAAGAGGGAGCAATGTTGAAGGCTACTGATTTTGGACTGTCTGTTTTCATTGAAGAAGGTTCATCTTTTTGTTTTCTTTTCCCCTCCTGCATTTGATTTAGTTTCTGAACAAAAAACTTAAAACCTTTTCTACTTGCGGAGAATATACTTACTTTTTCGTATGTGGAAGTAAATGCAGGTCATTCACATGTTAAGTAGTGAGATTATTCCGATGCCACCATGGCTGAACTGAACTCCATGTCGCATGAGAATTTTGGTTATCACTACATTTCAGCAATTTCTTCTTCTCATTGAACAAGTTTCAAAACTTAAAAAGTTAATCAAATCCCCGTGCATTTTAGGCAATATAGATAATCTAGATAATGATGATTAAAGTTTGGGATTCTGTTTACAATTTTGTAGAATTTGGTTGATACTTTGATCATAGATGTATAGCCAGCCAAAATCATTAGTTTGGCATCTCTTAATGGACCCAGATTGTGAATTTCATTCTATTTCCCGCCCATTTTTCCATCATTCATAACGATTTTGTATGCGATGAAGCTTCTATTAAAACTGAGCTGTCCCGTAATCAAACCTAACCTGTTGTTGCTGATACTTTTAATATCTTACTCTCTTATCTCACTTGAAGAAATGAAAACTGTATGATGAACGCAGATGATCCTTGTGCTTAACCGCTAATGAATGTATTTTGGATGTAATCTCAGGTAAAGTGTATCGTGATATAGTTGGTAGTGCGTACTATGTTGCTCCTGAAGTGTTGAGGCGAAATTATGGGAAGGAAATTGATGTTTGGAGTGCTGGAGTTATTTTGTACATCCTTCTCAGTGGTGTGCCTCCATTTTGGGCAGGTAAATTCTATTACAGTTTCAGTTTCTAAAACTACGAGATGAAAATGTGTTGAATTGCCTCTCTCAATTTGAAATGGCAGAAAATGAGAAAGGAATATTTGATGCCATACTGCAAGGAGACATCGATTTTGTTAGTGCACCGTGGCCGACCATATCCGAAAGTGCTAAAGATCTGGTGAGGAAAATGCTGACACAGGATCCGAGGAAGAGGATTACTCCTTCACAAGTTCTAGGTATCAACCAATCCTTTGATATATGTGTTTAAGAAAGGTTTTTGGTTTCACATTTGGCTCTCCTCTTGGTTTTTCTGCAATGCTGCTGCCATTTATCTAGGCTAATGTTATTAGTTGTGTCTTCATCTAGAACATCCATGGATCAGAGAAGGTGGAGAAGCATCAGACAAGCCAATAGATAACGCCGTTCTGGCTAGAATGAAGCAATTCAGAGCAATGAATAAGCTTAAGAAGCTTGCTTTGAAGGTAATTAATTAATACACTGCAATCAGGACTCGGGTTCGTAGAGGAAATGTTGTCTTGCTTTCTAGGACTGCATGAACACAATTGATGCACACCACACTGCATTTATTTTGTGCACATTGAGAACATAAAGATATTTGATGTATATGTTGTCCGTCTCTGTGGAGCCAAGGATGACGATGATGTTAGTATCCTAAGCAAATTAAGTAGTTTAATAGCATAGCTGCTTCATTTTCACATATATGACTGTGATCAGCCCAAGTCCACCACCGGTAGATATCGTCCTCTTTGGACTTTTCCTTAGGTTTTTAAAATACGTCTATTAGGGAGAGTTTCTACATCCTTTATAAAGAATGATTCATTCTCCTCTCCAATCGACATGGAATCTCACCATCGTAATGTCTGTTCAACTTGTGAAGTTTCTGCGACTACATGTTTTATTTGATGTGTGTGTGTCTGTTCATATTTTTCTCGTAAGGAGGCCTTGTTTCTTTACCTCCTATGGGAACGTTTTGTCGTTCATGCAACTCTCAATTCTTACATTTGAGCCTCACTGATATGCATCTTAGGTCATTGCGGAAAACTTATCTGAAGAAGAAATCAAGGGCCTTAAAGCCATGTTCGCAAACATAGATACTGACAATAGTGGCACAATCACCTATGAAGAACTGAAGACTGGCTTAGCTCGTCTTGGTTCACGGCTCTCAGAGGCTGAAGTGAAGCAACTAATGGAAGCTGTAAGTAAATAAACACTTATCTCCAATTCTTTTAATTGGTTTTTGCTTAAGAACTCTCTCATAGCAAGGTTCAAACTTTTCAGGCCGACGTGGATGGAAACGGATCGATCGACTACATTGAATTTATCTCTGCAACAATGCATAGGCACAGACTAGAAAGAGATGAACACTTATACAAAGCATTTCAGTTTTTCGACAAGGATAGTAGTGGGTAAGTCAGGAACTTTCTGATCCTCCTTAATCCAAATCTGTAATTCAATGGTTTACACTGACTTGAAATACGTAAATAGCATCATATTACCGAGCTATTGGTCTGATAACAGATACATTACAAAAGACGAGCTGGAGGCTGCCATGAAGGATTATGGCATGGGTGATGAAGCCAGCATCAGGGAAATTATCTCTGAGGTTGACACAGATAATGTAAGTTGTTGAAGTTTTAAAAGATAAGCTTTTCTTGTGTGGGTCTGTTGATTTTCAACGCACTGTTCTTTGCATGGCAGGATGGTAGAATCAACTACCAGGAATTCTGCGCAATGATGAGAAGTGGAACAACGCAACCAGGAAAGCTCTTTTAATTTCTTATTAGCAAATTCAAACTTCAAAGCGGTCGGTGGATCTGACGGATTGCCAGAACCTCTTAAATTTAGACGTCAAAATAGTTGTCGGTTTCTTCTCTTTCTTTTGCTGCCTTAGCTTGAGATCAGTACTTCCCTGAGAAATAGAGGTAAGTTGTATGTATATGTAGCCTGTCTTTTTCTCTTTTAGCTGTTACTCAACCGAAGAATCCTGCAAGAGCAAGCTAATAGTTTCCGTTCTTGCCATTTCCAGTTCTGTTTGTTTGTTGAACTATGTTTAGAAGTCTCATTCCATTAGAAGAAATCAGTATCTGTTGGAATAAGATTGAAAGAACAGGAACTGTCTGATCTGATCAATTTCTTAAGATATTCTTCAAAAGTAGTTTCAACAGAACATTAGAATCAAATCCAATTTCGAATTTTGCAGTGAATCAATGATGTGTAAAATAAATGGCAGAACTCAGAAATAATTAGGAAAATTGGAATAATTTTTTATTGCATCCTTCATCATGGGTTCTTTAAAAAATGTGTTCTTTGATGTAATGCGCTTGCATTATCAAAATGCACACAGTAATATCACATAAACAAGAAGCCACTCTGTTTATGGATGATTCTACCGTCTACCCCATTTTATGATTTTGTTGTTAAAATATCAACGATTCCATAAAACTCCAACATTGAGCAGAAAGAACAGTTCTCATTTCGCATGAATTATAATGCCAACGACGAACACTAAATATAAATCCCCCCTTTCATATTTATATCAAGGCGATCAGGACCTTTGGTGCAGCTTTTTGGGGTTTTGAACTCTAGATTCATGTAGGAAGCAGATTCCACAACTGTTCTGTTGAATCCTTTTGCATTGAACATCCGCAACAAATGACAAATGTGGGGAGAAGACCATTTTACTCTCGACGTGTTCTACTCAAATATCTCAACTATGACCTGAATGGAAATCATCCAAGTCAGGTCAGGATCAGATCAGACGATATTTGTATTCACAATATCCCAACTTGGAGAAAAGGGAAGTGAGAAAGAAGAGACCTTCAGATTCTGCAATATTATCAGTTGTCGAGTGTAGAAGGTGTTTAGTCCACGGTTCTCCTTCCGAGTCCTTCACATTAACGTGCACATGTAATGTCCCACCTTCATTTCTGCATATTCAATTTCAGCATTGAGTGAGAAAAAGTAAGAAAAGTAATACACTCATATTGAATAGAAGCAAGAAATGGCAGTCTACGTTAATAAGATATCGTTAATAAACTATTACACTCACAAACTTTGACAGCTTTGCTTTAGCCCTGATCAGTCAATGCCATATTTCAATTCAATGTCTTAGTTAGATTACATAAATAGGCACCAAAGTTGAGAATGCACAAGAATTTCGAACCAGTGTTTGCCATAATTTATTGAAAAAGCCTTAATGTGTTCTCTATGTCAATAATCTATGAGCACAGTAACAACGGAAAAAGAAAATATGTGTTCCATTACCTCGTGAACAAACCTTTCTACCAGATCCAGCCATCCAATTCCAAACCTCTTTAAAAACCCTTTCACTAATTTTGCGTCCTTTCTTTCAACTAGTAAAACCCAATACAGAGCACCTGCCTTTTGTTCTTGTGGATTGGATTTTCCTTCTCAAACTCTTCAATTGGATGAGTCGCAAGCTTTTCTGTGTTTCCAGAATGCCCTAAAATAACCTGAGGATATCAATGGATGCAGCCTAATTATCATTGGCTCACTAAAGGTCGTCCCAAATAAAAAGCTTCGCGATGGGTTCCCCAGCAATGTTGATCCGTTCAACAGATAAACTATAACAACAGCATGCTTCTGATGATCGTGCCAATGATTCAAATACTAATACTACTTGGACTAGAAACAATACACCTTACATGTGACATGAACATGTCTAAAGGAATGTTCCGCCTAGTGCAGGAACTTGTGGTGAAGTAAGACGGATGGCTGTTGAGAGTATCCAAGCTTCCCTTGGGTGATTTTGGTGTCAGTTGAGCCCAGTGACGCCATAGTCGCAGTTTTCCTCTTCTCAAATTCTATTCTCTTTGCTGCTTTCAAAAGCCTCCCCGAAATCCCAACCGGAAACGAAGGAGCGGGAAACGGCGTGAGATACAGATAGAAGGAATGAAACTGGTTCGCCATTGAATTGGGCCGATGGCCTGTATATTCACTCAAACATGGGCCGACGGAAGCCCATTCCGTTTACCCTTTTCGTCTCCCTTTCTGGGCGGGGGGCTGTGGTTCTGGGATAACGGACAAATCAAACTTGGACGAATTAGAGTCGCGTAGCCGCATATACCATCCGCAGTCAAATACGAATGTACAAGGATCATGCGCCACCAGAGCGGAGTGTAATGGAGCCCACCTCCAAATGTTTGATCACCAGCAATCTGCAACGATCAAATCGTTATCACAAACCTGATCCAAATCGTTACCTCATTTCCCTCATACCAGAACAAAAGCTCCAAGACGAAGAATAAGACCGCAGAGAGACATTTGAAAGCAAATTTGAACTCCACTTAGAAGACCCGCTTCTCTGAATCGGAGCCCGAGTAGGTCGTCCATTAAAGATCATGGCTTGCTCAAACTTTACAATGTGGGTATACTCAAAATCGTCTTCATCCGATGCCTCCGCTCTATCCTTTCGGCATTTTAACCCACTTCAAGTTCCTTTGCAAGGCTCTGCCTCGCGATCCTCATCTGTCACTCCGATTCATTGTGGCCTCCGTGAGCTTCGAGAACGGATCGATTCAGTGAAGAACACCCAGAAAATTACTGAGGCTATGAAGCTCGTTGCTGCTGCCAAAGTGCGTAGAGCTCAAGAAGCTGTTGTTAATGGAAGACCATTCTCGGAATCTCTAGTTGAAGTTCTTTACAACATCAACGAGCAGCTCCAAACCGAAGATATAGATGTTCCTCTTACAAACGTCCGACCGGTTAAGAAGGTTGCTTTGATTGTTGTAACAGGGGATCGTGGCCTCTGCGGAAGTTTCAATAACATGATCATCAAAAAGGCAGAATCCAGAATCGCAGAATTGAAGACCCTTGGCGTTGATTATACAGTTATTAGCGTTGGCAAGAAGGGCAATTCGTATTTCCTTCGCCGGCCTTACATCCCAGTAGATAGATTTCTTGAGGGCGGTTCACTTCCCACAGCTAAAGAAGCTCAAGCCATTGCAGACGATGTTTTTTCCCTCTTTGTTAGCGAAGAGGTCGACAAAGTCGAGCTTCTGTACACCAAATTCGTGTCATTAGTCAAATCGGACCCTGTGATCCACACACTGCTTCCATTGTCCCCGAAAGGAGAGATTTGTGATATAAATCGTGTTTGTGTCGATGCCGCAGAGGACGAGTTCTTCAGATTGACGACAAAAGAAGGAAAATTAACCGTAGAGAGAGATGCCGTGAGGACAAAAACCTCAGATTTTCCCCCAATTTTGCAGTTTGAGCAGGACCCAGTTCAGATTCTTGATGCTTTATTACCTCTCTATTTGAACAGTCAAATTTTGAGGTCATTGCAAGAATCATTAGCTAGTGAACTTGCTGCCAGAATGAGTGCCATGAGCAGTGCAACTGATAATGCAAGCGAGTTGAAGAAGACGCTCTCTATTGTCTACAACAGACAGCGTCAAGCCAAAATCACTGGCGAGATTTTGGAGATTGTTGCTGGTGCCAACGCTTTGACTTGAGTCAGTTATGCTACTTTTAGGTACTTTCCACTGAAAATCATTAAACGTAAACTGTGCCCATTTAAGAACTATGACATATTTAACAAGTTCCTTCTAAGTCTCATCACATCATAAACCAGTGCTATGAGACAATGGGACAACGCATCTTGGAAAATAAGACAATTCTATCCACTTTTTGGTCTTTTTGACGCTATGGTTGTTGATAATTCTTGTAATATCTGCACTTCTTGGTGCAGCTCTGCTTTCTTTAGCGTTGTTCGAGTATCCATATATATAATAAACGTAACTATTGGGGCCTTTTGGCCTTATGGAGAATCACAGTTCATCTTAACTCTATGTTACATCCCTTTTATTTCTAGCTTTGGTTTCAAACTGGATAATTTATGTGCTTCTTTAAGCCTATATTTTCAATGTCAAAGGTTATCAGATCAATGACTCGGCTTTCTTTAGAACTTCAAGTTTTCCCTTAATCTGCATTCCACAAATGTGCACGCCAAGGAAAGTTTGGTGACTCTGTCAAAAGAGGATTAGGGAAGACATAATAAAAAACAGTAGAATTTGATAGATGATTGACCTGTATAATATGAACTGTTGTCTTACAGGCCTTGTGTATATTTTTTAATATTTATCGCAGCTCTAAAGATTCATGTTGTCTCACAGAATGTCGACATCCCATGTATGCAGATTTGTTTTAATCACTGCCTCTCCTTTCTGTCTATTGCTATAATGACCATAACCATGAATAAAACACCTCTACTTCGTCGGTAAACATAAGTAATCAATAAAGTAGAATTGAACAATGACATGCTTGATTATGCATCATAAAGGAAAACAATTTGATGCAGACGAACAAATCAGCAGCAGGCTAAGCGATGTGGATAGACACAAAAGAAGTTGAAAATGGTGGTGGGAAGCCATAGTTTTTGCAAGAGAGGATGAAATCCCATCCCGGTGAAGGAAAGTGATTAAATGAATGAAAAAAAGGTACCGTCTGATCTTATCTTTGCTTTATTCAAACTATTTTCTTTTTCTTCCACCACAGATATAAAAGGGTTTTCATTATCTTAATGATTATCACCCTCACTTGAATTTGATTTTTGATTGCCCCATTATATGATTTTCTGTTCTTTCTTTCTTTCTTACTTGGAATCCACAGTCTTGAACTGTTTAGTTTAAAGGTGAAAGTCCTAGTCAGCACTGCAGTTCATTTGTAAACTCAATCTTTTTGAACTCTTAACTCTCACTCTTTCTGATTGTGGTGGTGGTGATGCAAAAATCTAAGTTAGGCGCATTTAATCAAATCGCCACATCTCCCTCTGAGGGAGGGCCATCTGGTTCATGTCATTTCAGAGTATTTTTTGCCGGTATATCTTTGGCAAAAGTGTTGTTTTTGGTAAAAAAAAAAAAGTTCCCATTTCAAAAGTAAGCATTCTTTGAGTGTTCAATTGGAATACAACGACACCCAATAAAAGGAATTAAAAAAATGTTTGATTGTTTGTCAAAAACCGAGGTGGTTTCATTTTTTTTATCCTTCTGTCGAATACGTTTGAAAATGAGTTCAACTGGGAAGATTTCCAAATAGAAAAAGAAGAGAAGGTGGATGATTTTGTTGTTTCATGAAACAGGCCCTCTGCATGAACCGAACATGGAGGGTTGACCCACACACGCTCTCGTGTCATTTTCGAACAGACATTATGATTTGAGCTTGAGAAGACACCTCACCGTCTCTCCCTCAATACCAAGACAGGTGCCTCTCTTTCTCTCTCTCTCTCTTGTCTTCTCTCTCCCCCATAAATCCCAAAGCTCCTTGAAACATTGGAGATTGAAGTAGTATGGATGGAAATTTTGAAGTGCTAAAGATCCTTGGTGGCCAAAACTTGGGTCACATATCTCAATGCAGCAGCAAGGCAGAAGCAAATTAAGTGCTTTTACTCCTCTGGCACCTTCTTCAAGGCCAGCTTCAGAGATTGAAAAAAGCAATGGAAATAGATTACTGAGGTTCTCTGACTGTCACTAGGAATGAGATGGGTTGTGCTGCGACTTAAGAGGATAAGGTTACGGAAATCAGTGAGGTTTTGGTCAGACTCTTTGAGTCTCTTACTCATCGTTCCCCATCATCTTTCCCAATCAAAACCCACCCTTTTCTTCTAAACATTCAACTCCAACTTCCCTTCATCTTCTTTTGCTTTTGCTTTGCTTTGCTTTGCTTTGATTTTTGTTTGAGTTTCGTTTCAAACCAACCCTCCATCATCAGTTTCATTTAACTCAGATTCTCTTCAAATCCCATCCTTTCTCTTCCAATTATTTCAGCTTTTTGATATGCCATGAAAGTACAATTCATCTGTTTTTCGCTATCCTTTTTGGGGTTTCCCTATTCTTGCTGGGTGTCATTTCTGAGTCTGAACCGAGGCCCTTGAAATTTGTGATTTTCTCTGGTAGTATTCAGGTCAGGCCAAGGGTGATTTTTTTTCTTTTCTTCTCTGGGTTTGTCACGGTTACTTTTGGGGCTCTGCACCTCACCCTGCATCTTACTCATTTTCAGAAAGAAATAAAAATCTGATATAAATATCCGTGTGAAAGCCCAGTTTCTTTAGAAGAGTGATCAAGCCAGGCAGGTAAGTAAGTTCATTTCATATTGCTTCTCTCTCTCTCTCAGACTCTGTTCCTTTTTGTTCCCGAGGAGATTACCCAGTTCAGTTCCGTCGCATTCTCACTTTCTTCAGCACCAAAAATGAAACAAAATATGTTATATTTATATTGGAACTAGTGACTCTGCTTTACTCATTGTTAACAACTGATTTCTTTTTCCATTTTTGTTGTACCCATCTTTCTCTTATTGGCTCATGGACTAAACTTGTTTTTCTGTTTTAGAGCAACCAGTATGGCAGGTTCCAACACCAGATGGAGCCATGGGTTTCATGGAAAATCAATCAAAGACGAAGACTTTGATGAAGAACAAGCGTGGGGCTTTCCCAGCGAAACCAAAAAAGAAGAAGCTTCTAGCCCCGTGGCAACAAAATTTAAGCACTTCAATTCATCAGCCTCTTCTTCTTCTTCTTCTAATTCCTCTGCTTGGTGCATGCAGATCAGCTCTGCTCCAAAAATGATCCCTAAAGCCAAAACCACACCCAATCAAGAACCCAAAACTGTGAAGAGATCCTCAGCTCCTTTGGAGATACCAGACTGGTCCAAGATATATGGAAGAAATGGCAACATGGGTGGTTCATGGATGGACGAGGGATACGGCTTTATTAACGATGATGATGATGAGGAGGAGGAGGAGGATGATGTTATGGTTCCTCCACATGAATGGATTGCTAGGAAGCTTGCAAGGACCCAAATTTCATCCTTCTCAGTTTGTGAAGGCATTGGAAGAACATTGAAGGGAAGAGATCTGAGTAAAGTGAGAAATGCCATATTGACCAAAACTGGGTTTTTGGAGTGATGCAACAAAAAACCATCATCATCTTCTTCAAGATTTCAAAACAACTGTTTGCGTCTTCTTTTTCTTTTTCTTTTTCTTTTTTTTTTCTTTTTTGGGTCGGTTTTGATCTCACATTTTGGTTGTTTCATTTGAGTTTTTGGTAATTGAATTCCAGTTTTGTAATAAACACAAAATGATAGAACCTTATTTTTGTCGAATTCTAGTGTTCGGCATGACGAAACGACGTCGGATTGGATAAAACCATTTTGCAATGCTACTTTCAAAAATGTCCAATTTTTTTTTTATTATTATTATTTACATAATAAGATTTCATCATTAATTTAGAATCTACTGTGTATCTCTCCACATTGAAGGTAAATTGATTTCATTAATCTTATGTTGACTTTAAATTGATTTTAAAATTTAATTCTCATGTTTTGGAAATACATTAAATGCAAATATATTCGAATTGGAAATTATTTTACGATTTTAGCATATCAATTAAATTTCTCATGTTCGGTTTGGGCCACGAATTTGGGCCACAAATTTGGGCCTGTTTTAAATGGACGGTCCAGGTAGAGTGATGACTTGAGAAAGAATAGGCAGGCTTCTACGTGTTTGAACTGGAAGGAGGTTCCTCCGTCTACGGAACTGACGAGTGATGATCATGGAGTCTCTGTAAATTCTGCTTTCATATTATCCAATTCTTCTGCCGATTCATCACTCGAATACTGACGTTCCAAAAGCTTGTTTTTGATCTTCTGTTCGGCTGGGTATGTCATTGCTAACAATTCTTTGTTATGCTTTCTTCGCCCTTTTTCACTTTTGATTATGCTTTTCTTCATACCGAATTCTTTGTGGGTTGTAACGTTTCGCTTTCTTTGATTTTTAGCGATCAATCTTAGCGTCAGATTCTAATTTCTTCCATGGCTAGAAGCTCGTTCAAACTTGGAATTCCTTTGGGTAATCATTTAATTTTACTCTCTCAAAAGCTTCATGTTCATATCCGCATGTATTTGGGCTTAATTCGCGTATTTCTATTGGAATTAGATCAGTTGAATTGATTAGAGGTTGATTGATTTTGTGACTTCGTCGGCCACCTTATTCAAATTCAAGTGCTATTTGGTAGTCGAAGTATCTTCGTGTTGTGTTTGTGGGCACCGAATAGGCGAATATCTGTTTGGTTTCATGATTGTTTCCACTATTTTCACCCCTTTTGGGTAATGCAGTCAGAATTATGCGGTAATTTCATGTTTCAACTATTATTGCTTACCCTGTTGGGGTCTTCACGTCTCAGAAAAGAGACGGGCTGAAGCTGCTCGAGTAAGAGAAAAGTACCCGGATAGAATACCTGTAAGAATAATGTTACGAATTATGTTCTTTACTTCGTATGCTTTCTTAAATTTACTTTGGGTTTGATACTGATTCAAATAAGTTAAACAGGTGATTGTCGAGAAAGCTGGGAGGAGTAACATTGTTGACATTCATAGGAACAAGTATTCTCTCTCTCTCTCTCTCTCTCTCTCTCCTCTTTGTGAATCGGTGAACTAGCATGAATAGATGATAAGATGTTACAACATTCTTAAAGTAGATACTAGCACATATGTTAGTAGCAGCTGCAGTAATATGTTGAATGAAAATAATGGAGTTGCTAGAATGTAGTTTAAAAGTATCCAAGTCAATCATAAGAATTATGGTTTACTTGAAAGATCTTAATGGCTTTCAGTTGATACATGGAAAAGATGCAATAGAGTTAGTCCCAATAAAGGCAGTCCCCTGATTAGTGCTTTATAATTCTGGATTAATCTCGAACATGAAGTATTGTTTCGTTATAAGCACTTGGACGATCCATTTTGGAAGGGGCCAATCTTGTATAATCGAACAGTTCTATTCATTCAGTTTAGAATTTTTATCTTACCCATTGCAGATACCTCGTCCCTGATGATTTAAATGTTGGACAGTTTGTTTACGTTGTTCGGAAACGGATTAAGCTTAGTGCTGAGAGAGCTATATTTGTATTTGTGAAGGACACTCTACCTTCAACTGGTGAGTGATGATCCTTTTTTCTCTCAGTATCTGATCTCATATCGAATGTGGGCATTGTAATAAATTCTTCTGTACAACAGGTGCTTTGATGTCTGCAATTTATGAGCATTATAAGGATGAAGATGGGTTTCTTTACATGTCATACAGTGGAGAAAACACTTTTGGTGGGTTCCTTGGAGGACAATGATACATTTACATGTAAGTTCCAGCTATGTCCCTTCCGATCAATCAATGCATCAGCTTTCTTTAGCCTTTTTTCCTTCTTTCGTGAACCAATGAAATATAGCTATTGGTGTCTTTTTAGTTGCATATCGAGCAGTGAAATGAGTCTAATATGACATGATGAAATTATATCACTATAGACACACGCCTGAAACTACTACTACTTGATCTGATATCTATAGAATACTGAATATCTCAGCCGAAACAAGTCTTAGAACTCTTTAACATACCATGTTTGCCAATATGCAAACACAAATACCAGAATCATGAAAAGTTTCAATCTTTTGCTGATGAGAGTAGATTTCTCTCTCCCTCTCTGTTATTTTGGTGCCAGGGATGTTGTGACAAATCTACCTAATTTACTTGGAGCTTTTCTTGCGAGGGTTAATGATCCACTTGATGCCGTTAGATATTCCACTTCCTATCTTTTTGGCACCAGCCACGGTCGCCGCCATGGCTTTTGCTATTCCAGCCTTAGAACCAGCCTTCTTGTCCGAGCCCTGGCCCCCTTTGGCTTTACTGCCGTCGTCTTCTTCCATGGCGCCTATGCCTCCAGCTCCCCATTGGTCTGCCCAGCTTGGTGCTTCTGCAGCCATGGTTTCTAATTCCAACCAATACAACATCAAATTCACTGTCTATCCATTATTGGTGTTGAAAGTAACAGCAACCAAATTTATGCCTAAAAAAACTAATTCATGTTCGGATGACCATTGAATTTACCCAGATTAGTAAAGCGAACAGAAAGTTACAACTTTCTCGCTGTCATATTGTCTAAACCATTTCTAAGACGATATAAACGAAACCTCAGAGAGAGATCTGATCTAAAGATTTTATTCATAAGAAAGAGCTTATCTTGAACTTCAAGAAGCACAAACAAAGTGTGGAATTCGAGGTGCAAGAAGCAACGAGATACAGTTAAGAGTCATACCTGGGGATCCAAACCGATGAAGAACTACAGAAACTTAGTGAAGGAATTCGAGGAAGATTAGAAAATAATTGGCAGAAACTCCTTTAGGAAGCAGCAGCAGCAGAACGCAGGGCCATAGGTGGATGGGCTGTCTTTTACTCCCACTGCAATATTACTTTTTTAAAGAGCTTGCCAACTCCTGGTTTCCATCTAACGAAGCAAACTATGTCTTTTGGGCATCTTTTTCTTTCTAATAAAATATATATATATACACATCTTTAATCCTCCTCGTAATCACAAGGCATCTTATTCTCACAAGGCCCGTAAACCTGGACCAGATGTCTACTGATATAACCACCTGGGTTCAAACTCAAACTTCTAATCAAATCCATCAATTATTCAAGAATCACATGTATTCCCCCCCCCCCCAACCCATTAACTTAGATCATAAAGTACATGATTAGGCTTTTAACTGTTCATTCACAAGTTCATCAAGATTAGAGGGGCCGGCCGTGGGGCATCGGAATAGGAGATGGTCCAAAAAGGAAAAGAAATAAAAGATTCAAATTATAAGAATCGGGGGGAAGAATGTTGAACTCAGTGGGCAAAGATCAAAATTCCGACAAAAGGAAAAACAAAACTGTCAGCAACTATTTCTTTGAAGTTGGCTAGGATTGTTGACCAGAATAAAAAAAAAAAATTGTCTAGACCACCAACATTCTGAAAGGATGAGTTATAATTAGACGGTTATCTACAACGTATACTGTAAAATGAAAACCACAACCAAATTCATACAACTAATTTAAATTAATTCCCATTTCATTTCTCATCATTCATCATTCATCATCATCATCATCTCCCCCAGCAGTACAATCATTTGGATTTCCTGGTGGATTTTGACCTTTTCATTTTGCTTGATTTGTCATCGGACCTCGCCCATGTATAACCACTCGGAATCGCAAATGGGTCTACTTCATCTTGACCCGCCAACCACGAGCACCGTCGGTTTTGCTTTGCCGTCGATCCAGCAACTGAGTGGCTGCTGCTTCGCCTCAGCCACGTAGATGACGATGAAGAGGAAGAGGAAGAAGAACAAGACGGTAAAGACGAACAGTGGGAGGATTCAGATGGGTCTTCTCCTCCGCTGTTGGCCAACTGCCTCGGGCTTGAAAACGGTGTGTAGAATTGTTCCGCCGGTGGAAGTTCTACAAATTTGGTGAAGGTTATCACCACTCTCACAGTCGGCACCACTGGAATAGCCACCTACACACACCCAGAACAAAAGATTATTTACCCTTAATTTTCTTATGCGGCCCCCATTTTGAATAAGTTCGAAACTTTTCTTTTTCCCACAAATAATAATTAATGATTATTATTTAAAATAAAATAAAATAAAATAAAATAAAAAAAAGGTTCAAAGGGCCCAAGTCCGCGTTGTCTGTAACGCTGCCACGTTATAATGTTTGAGTCAAATTCTATTTGGGTCTTTATTGTTTTTTGTAGTTTTGTGAGAAGAAAAAAGAAAAGCGTAGTAAGAGTGGGGCCCTCGGCCCTCTGTAGGAAAACCAGGATTCAGAGAAAACTCAAAAGTGGGGCCCCGGAGGTTTCTTTGTCTAGGGTAAATCCTCGAATGAGATGGACCCCAGCGGTCCATCACCGTAGGATCGAAACAACTCAGTCGATACCATCGCCGTTCAATCACCGACCATGGATGTCAACCAATCAGAGGGCGTCTAAGGCTCACTCTTCCTCGGTAGACTTCCGAGAGACCGTTGCTTGGGAATAAAAAGAACACCCAATTAAAAAATTTTAAAAATCAAAGCCAAATCAAATCAAGGAGGCTACAAGAAAGCGAAACTCTAAAGCCCGAGATAGGGCCCACTTTAATTGACCCCAGAAAAACGTTTTTCAATTCCTACCTTGACCGGGAAAGTTCCCGGCGGGAACTTGGTGGTGAGCAGCTCCCTCATTCTTCTCACTGCCTTCACTTTGTTCGCCAAAATGTCGAGTAAAGGAAGAAGCTCCTCCGTCTTTAACGGGAACTGCTCCGTTAACCACACCGATGGACGTAAGCTCCTCACGTACTCCTTTTCCTTCGTCTGCGGCGGCTCAACTGGAACCGCCGTAAAATTTGGCCTCACGGCCTTCCTCGGCGGTGGCGCTGTCGCGGACGGTATATCCACGCTTTTTCTCGGCATCATTACCCATTCCCTCTCTTCCCGAACAAAGCTACTGTGTCTTCGCCGGTCGGTGCTATTCCTATCCGGCAGCCCGAAACTGGGGTTCTCGGCTACTAAGAACCCATCGTCGTCTTCGTCGAGTTCCAGCGGGAGGACCTGCTCACTACCCGCCACGTCACCTTCGCCGCCAGCTACCTTTCGCGATCGGAAGCTGAACAGTACGTTATGTACTTCGTAAACTTTCGCTTTCCATTCTCCGACGCTTTCGGTTTTCTCTTGTCTTCTCCAGTTGGTTCTTCCAATGAGTTCTGCTTTCGTGACGTCCATTCCAGGCCGGTACACACTCGTCTGAGAGCAGAATCCAGCAATGTCGGACTCACTCATCGGAGCTCCCGCGTTCTCGAAGGCGTCGAAGATTTTGCGATCGTCGCGGTTGATCACTAGCAGTGAACCGGAGGGAATGTCGTGGCAGTGCTCGCCGTCGCCGAGAAAGAGAAAACTCTGATCCGCGCGCTGGATCTTCAAGCCATCAAATCCAGCCAAAGACGTATCGGCTCGGAGATTACCATCGCGCTTCCAGATTCTGTACGTATCCGACGGTGCAATTTTCCCAACAAACGGAATTACAGAGCTCTCAAAGTGGAACGAAATTTCCATATAGAAATCTCGCATTCGACGAAGAACAGCAATGACGCGCGGCAATCGTCGGCGCCACTTGGACCAAGCAGCACGGTGGTGGACCTGGAGGAGAATGAGCGCAATGTCGGAACTCCGGCGACACATAGCCTCCTGCAGAGGGTTCCATCCGGCAGAATTCTGGAGGGAAATATCAGCACCAGCAGAGGAAAGAGTGCGCGCCGCAAAAGCATCCTTAAGCCTAACAGCGAGATGGAGAGGAGTTTCACGGTAGGGCACATCGCGGCGGTCAAGGACGGCAGAGATCTTGTCAGCGATGCGCTCCTGAGCGAGAGAATCAGCCTCGGTGTGAATAAGAGCAGGATCGGAAAGACGAGGAAGAGTGGAAACGATACGAGAAAGAGCAGAATGATCCGCAAGAGCGACGGCGTAATGGACAGGACTATGAGCATAATCCTTGGGTTTAACGGTCGAAAGCGACGTCGTCGTGGGGGTCGACGACTTCGCCATTACAGCCGTGAAAATGGAAGAAAGGAATGAAGAAAGAAGAGGAAAGGAAACGAGGAAGAGAGCGACAAATGTTGTGGGGTTTGGTCTTTTTTTAAAATAAATATATATATATATATATATATATATATATATATATATATATATATATATGTATATTAATTTTTTATTGTATAATCCGTCACAGACTCGCAGGAAGAAAAGAAGAAGAAGAAGAAGAAGAAGAGAATGTTAGAGGGAGAGGAAGGGCAAAATGGTAAAAAAGCGTGTGTGGCTTTATTGGGAAGCACGGGGAGAGAGAGGAAATGGGCGCGTCTTTTTGGTAATGGGTCGGGAGCAGACGTTGTGGATATTTCTTTCTTATGACTGTCTGTACTTTACCTTCCTTTGCCTCAACCCCTCACTCGTTTTGTTTCGTCTCTAAATTCGTATGGGCTCTCTCTTTTTTCTCTTTTTCTTTTTCTTTTTCTTTTTCTTTAACACACGAGAAAAATATATATATATGCAAAACTGTGTTAAAAGAAGAAAAAAGAAAGGAGAGGGTCTGTATGTGGGTAATACTAATAATTGGGGATTTTGGTCAGAGAGTGGCAGAGAGAGGAATGGCAATGGATGCGTCACCACAGGCACGGCCACAGCACCCAGTGGTCACCCTCTTCTGACTCTCGTAGCTGTCTGCATGCAACCCTCCACAGATGCTTGTCCCACCACCACCACCTAATTCTTCAGCCCAATCGGCCCATGTCTAATGGGCCAAGCTCAAATGATCTCTTCCTGTGTGCAGGTTGGCTTATTTGCAGGATGTTATCCAGTTCATAAGTTTGATTCCACGTTATCTTAGACAGGAAAATGTGTCTTTCCGATCTGACGCACACACTCTGGGAGTAGGCAAGAGCCAGAAACAGGCTTACGGATTGGTAGGTGGACGGACAAAGAAGAATCAACGAGGTGAGCCAAAGATAACATGTAGGAAGGAAGGCTACATTAATAACATGGAACTACTTAGAAGTAGAGTTTGTAGATTGCTTTTTTGCTTTTGAAACGCCGTACAGGCCATAGCAACTGCTATACCACAGGTGCAACCACTTGAAAATGTGAAAGATTTGGAGCCATCGTCAGACTCTACATTATTCCAACATAGATAGGTAGATACCACATAAGCAGGACGGTTTTACCCCATCGCTTGTTTATTTAACAGGACACAGCTCATTGATGTTCCAATTCCTTTTGGAAGTCTGCATTATCAACAAGGACCTACAAAGAGTAATCAAAAGCTTAGCCCACATTTCAAAGCTAATCAACTACTAGGCTTAAGATCACATGTATCTCAAATTTTAAGCTCGAGTGCATGGCATGCGTTATCATATGTTTGGCATCACCATTCAAAGGTCCACTATTTTTTAAACTAAAGAATGTTTCCCTTTCAATTATCTCAAATGATCCTTTTTTTTTTTTCAGAACATTCATGAAGTAAATCTAAAAACACCATACATGAGTAGCATTGAAAACCGCCATTAGAGGTAATCCAACTTGTATTCCTTTATGGTACGAAGAATCCTCCAAAAATAAAGACACGATTGCAGTTCCACGTTTTCTTACTAAAAAGGCAAGTGCACTGATCTTACCCCTCAAAAGTAAATCATAATAATAAGTCATTTTTACCATAAGGGTGAGTTGATCGAGACACTTAGAGCCATTTAGAGCCCGTTTGGAATGGCTTTCTATTTACTAGTGTTTTAAGTGCAAAAGAAAAAGTATTGGCACTTGAAGTTTGACAATTAGAAATAATGTTGGACAAAATTGAATATAGAAAATTACAATAAGATACTTACAGTCTTCCAACCATCAGGATCCAGAAAGGAAACAATTTTTGTGCCGATTCCAGGAAGTGGTCCTGCTTGTCGAGTTATCTTTCCTCCAAGTTCCTGATTAACCAGTTTGATAACCTCAGCACTCTTATACACATCATCAGTACCAATGGCAACCTGAAACAAACCAAAATAATCGTTTAACAGGTACACAATAGAAAGAAAGAGTTTCCGTTTAAAATTAATTAAATTAATAATAGATGGAGAAAGGTGTGATAAACTCACCTGAGCATATGCATTTCCCTTGGTATACTCAGTCACACCATAATTATAAGTCAACTCTAGCACTGTCGTCTCTAATTCATCTGCATATCCCATCATGGCGAGGGTGTACTGTAGGATGCATATATCGAGATAAAAAGAACCAAAGCATTTCCAGTATCAGAAAGACGAAAGATCAAATCCATAGCGAAAGAATTGGTAGTAACTGCAAAAAGTAAACTTGCCAACCTTGTATTCTGGCCTATCGACCTTCTTCAATAACCTCATTCCTAAGGCCTACGCAAAGAGAAACCATAAAATACGAGAACATTAATAAAAATCCGATAGAATAGACATATGAATATATATCTCAAACAATCTATGTTTAACAAGAAAAGGCAATTTCTATAACAATTTATTTTGCGATTTGCACACTTGAGCAAGTCTTGGTACAATCGATCATTTTCCAGAATCATGTTGCTCGAAGGTTAAAACAAAGAAGCCACAATAATTATAACGAGCATCTTTTAATACTACATGCCATCGTTCAAGGATTCCTCCGTAAAACAATTTCTCCAATAAGACGGTAGGATATTAAACAGATAGAAACAAATTCATTTGAATAAATACCTTCTCATAAAATTTGATAGAGCGTTCCAGATCACCAACACGAAGCATTACTTGGCAGAGTGGCTCGGGAGTGGGACCTCTTTGGATGAGTTCAAAGATATAACCATCAGGATCTTTTGCAAAGGCAATAACGGAGGATCCTCCTTTGACTGGACCAGGCTCCCTGGTAATGCTCCCACCCTTTGCTCTTATATCTTCTACAAGTTTATATACCTAGAAATCCACGAGAGTTTATTTTCAGTTTAATACAAACAATTAAACTTACTAAAATGGGACACCCTTACATCTTGAGATGCAATAGCAAAATGGCCAAAGCCTGACCCGATATCATAAGAACTAACTCCATAATCTGCAAAACACCAACAATATGAACTACCATCAATATCAAAGTTTATCACCGAACCAAAACAGACAAGTTGTAATGAACTCCAGAAAAGATAAGTTTCAGAATTTAGATCGACCCATTCATGCTCAAACTTAAGCGACCAGGCTGGGGAAGAAACATATTCATTTCTCCCGTCCATACAAATTTGATGGATAGGAACCACCGGCAGGCAAAATATTGTTGAAGACAGACGAAGAAATTATCATATATAACCAACAGTGTTTGCCAAGTAAAAGATATTTTGCTCGAGAGAAATAAGCTAAAGCCACAATTTTAGGTTTTCCACCCCACTTGTCGGATTTTATCAACATTACGAATCAAGAGTACATCACGCTAATCTGAGAACATAATCAGAGATATGCGTGAGCATGATGAAACGGATAAATGAAGGGTTCATACTATATGTCAATTCCACCACAAAATTGGAATCCTCTGGGCCAAATCCAAGGAAGGCATTAGAGTATTTCTCTTCTGGTACATCCCTCTTCCTCAATAACTTCATCCCAAAACATTCAGTATAAAACCTGAAAAGTAAACAAAGAATCAGAACAATCGAATGCAAAATGAAAAATTCGTTGTGCCAAATAATAGAATTGTACTTGATAGTGCGGTCAAGGTCACCGACACGGTACACAACATGAAGAAACCGACGCTTGTCCTTCTTGGGCCATTCCAACAAGTCGGCATTCGGAGCAAGAAATGCAGCCTCGGCCATAGCAACTGAACTCGACTAGTCTGTAAAAATTGACAAGAAGATGATTACAAAACCAAAATTTATTGAAACTGCATAACTTCAACTCCACACACCCTAGTAAAACTTTACATCTTGAGCACAATCAAGCAACATTAGCTGACCATGTGGATCCTAGCAATCACGTCTAGATGACAAACACGATAGATACTCAGGAACAACAGAGAATTCACAGAGAAGCGACAGAGATATGTGAAATTTAATAGCACAACATGGACTGAGCCGCTTGAGAGAACTCACCACTCGCCAGTTGAACAGTGGTAAATAGTGTAATGAAGTAGCTTGAGAGTACTAGAACGATCTTGGCAGAATTGAGGAAATTCGATGATATCAACATATGGGGCTTATCTTCAATAACAAATTAGACGTACGTGGACCAATGAAACTCCATTTCCGTTACTTCTTTTTCAACTTTCTTTTTTAGTGCAAAAGAAGTGGGGTGGGATTTAACCTCCATTTCCACTCACTTCCCGTCTGTCTTTCTATCAAATTATACTAGAAATTATCTCTCCCGTACAAGCATACGTGATGTCTATTATAATATTGCATAACAAAAATATGGGTGGAGTTGACCATAAACCAATCATAGTGCTGGTAGCTTTGAACACTGCTTACTTGAACAATGGAAACTTTTATAAATTAATAACATTTCTATCTCATATTTGAGTTCTATATCAACCATCTTTGAGAACTTTGTGCAAACAGTTGGCGTGCACCCCAGAAAAGAGACCTAATAGTGTAAAGAATTCTTGCCTCCAAAAGGGAGAAAAGAAAATGTTTGGCTCCAAGACAGTGGCAGTAGCAGAAGAGAGGAGAAGGAAAGGTGATTTTGGTCCACAGCAGTAGCAGTTGTAGAGGAAAGGATGGACAAATGAAAAGGGTTGCTCCACAGCAGCAGGAGTGCAATTAATCGGAGGTGAATACCGTGTGGTCGAAGAAAAGGAGAGTGGTGGAGATGGAAGAGGGGGATTGTGATGATGGCTCGAAAGGGAAGGAATTCCAGACATCGGTGAGAGAGATCATACCTCAGTGTCGCGCGCCTGTCAAGGGTTGCAGAGGAAGAGAACAAGTGCCCTACTCTTGATGCCTCAGACTCTCGTGTACGGGGAAACGGTAAGCACCGCAATATGATACAGCGGCATTGTTCTATATATACCCTCGAGATAGTGGTTAAATTACAATTTTATTTTTTAATTTTTTAACTTAATTTAATCTCCAAATTTATACAAAAAAAAAAAAAAAAAAAAAAAA
>NW_019272020.1:4295132-4339774 GCF_002738345.1 Cucurbita maxima | reverse complement strand
AAAAAAAAAAAAAAAAAAAAAAAAAAATTGTTTTCAAATCTATTCAACACAAATTTATTACTCAGCTTTTTATAAATATAAAATTTAAATCTATGCTAATATATCAATTAATTTTTAAAATCTTTAAATTTGTTATAAATTTATAAACCAAATTTAAATATATATTACAACACTTTTCTCCGATCTTTTTTTCTACTTTTTGTCTCCAATATACAATCTTTTTAATTTTCTTATTTTTAAATCTTTCACAAAATACTTATTTTCCCTTTCTCGAAAACTATAAATAAAATCTAAATTTTCATCTTATTTCACCCTTTAATTTTACAATTTTATTTACTTGTTTTGAAAACTTCAAATTAAATATTTGATATGTATTTAAGTTTGAACCTATTTAATTTGTTGTTTGTTCAAAAAAATTATTTTGATAATATCAAATACGTCCGTCTTATTATCATTATTAAACATATGATATTATTGTTATTAAATCAATAATAGAAGTGGAGAATAATTTTTTAAATAACTATTTGTTTTGTTTAAATTTTTTTTGATAATATATTATTTAGTCTATGTATTTTAATTTATTGAAAAATATAAAAATATTTCATTAAAAAATAATATTTTTTTATCAAATAAATGAAACTTCATATATCAAAATAACTCTACAAAGTTGACAAAAGACGTTGAATATATAATTTATGTAAAATAGAAAAGTAAAAAGGAAAATAAAATTCCCTTGACAGTACCACTCGGACTTTATGAAAAAAAATGTTATTTCGATACGATACTAATATATTTCGTGTTTTTACAACCGTCAGATTTATAGATAAAGTATATTTTGTACTATTTTTTATTTATTTATTTGAGGTGAGTTTAAATTCGAATTTCTAACTTTTAAAAAATATATATATAAAATGTTGAGTGAGTTGTCATTGAGCATTTTTCATATATATAGTCGTATAAAGTTATAAACTAAATGGCCACAGAGATGGGACCACATTCGGATGGCCACACGCTTTACTGACGCTATCATGCGTGCTCTTGGATTCGTGATCATTATACAGAATTGCCCTGGAGGTTGAGGCTTTGAATCAAGGACTTTTGTGTAATTTTCCATCAATCTGTTCAATTCTATACTTTTTAAATGGAGATTAAACCATCCAGTTTCCTTTAAAAAAAAAAAATAATAATAAATAAATAAAGTTTTCTACGCTAAAAAATTAATGATGGGGTAAAGAGTGAAGCCCAAAAGTGTATGGGCTGTTAAACGTTTAGAATCCACAAGGCCCACTTGAATGGGCTGAGTTGGCATAGTTTGGCCCATTAACACACGGATGCATAGGCATTTTAGATTGGTAGATTGGTTTTCAATGATGCATTCATTACAAAATAATTTATTTCCTTAATTAGATTTCATACTAAAAATGTTTAATTCCAATATTTTTGTAAATATTTCATCACATGGTTTAATAATGTCATTCATGCGACCAAACTAGTCCTGATTCTATACATTAATATTTAATAAAATTCATGCGTTGGTTTGCATGCGTCAGAAAAACTACACTTTTGTTTTGTTTTTTTTTTCATTTCTTATTTACGAATAAACCATTTTTTTCCCTCTTCCAACCAATTATCTGATGTGGATTATAAAAATAAAAAAGAAACAATTAAACAAAAAATAATAATAATAATAAAATTAAAAGAAGAAGAAGAAGAAGAAAATATGGCTTTGCCTCTTTACGTCTGCAAAGGACATGCTTCTCCATAGGCTCCTCAAAAGCGAGATTCCAAATTCCCACTGCCACCTTTACACATTTTAATTCCTTTTATTTTTGTTTTATTTTATTTTATTTTATTAATGCAACTTGTTTATAGCATATACAATTATGATGTATCTATTTTATTGGAATATAATAATTTTAACTTTAATTAGTTTTATTTGAAATACATTCAATTATCTACCTCGTCGTAGTATTTTATTTATATTTATTATGTTCTACATACTATATTGAAATAAACAAAAGAAATAGACGAAGTGATAGTGATGCCAAGTGAATGTGATAAAGGGTTTATAGAATAATAAGGACCACAAATATTTAACAAAAAAAATGATGGCCTTACAATGGCATAAAGACGCTTAAGCTACACTATAATGTATTCTAAAAATAAAAATTAATTCTATTGGTGGAGAAAAATGGAATTTGTGGTCGCATTTAGTGATGGAAATTGGAAAACGACCCAATATTTTAAATTTTATTATTATTCTGAACGCTAAAATTTAACCAAAATAATTAATTCAATAAAATATAATAAAAGAGAGTTCAAATGAGGATCCAACGTGAGCCGCCTAAAAATATTATAAATTTAAGTCCAAATATTAAATTCACATTTTAAATTGGACGAGTCTTCGTATTTTTCTATGGAATACTAATTATAATAATAAAAATTTCGTAACCCACCAGAAAAGTTTATTTAAAAATTAAAAGAAAAAAGAAATACGAGGAATTTGATAGCCATAGAATCTTTATTTTTATTTTTTATTTATTTTTAAGCTAAGAATCTTCCAATTTTTTTGGTGGCTCTTTTTTAAGAGAAAAAATTTGATACTATTTTTAAATTACCAATAATAGTTATGAAATATATTTTAGATATTAGTTTAATATTTTTTTATTTTTTTTTGAGTTATTAGTAATATATTTTATCTTAGAATCTGATTAGTAATATAATTTATTTTATTTATTCGATTTAATTAATTATATATTTTTTCTATTAGTTAATAGTTTGTATACGGTTAGTTTCAATCTCAATTGTATTTTTATTTTTAATTTTTAATTGAATGATATGGAATAAATTTTTAATCCAATGCTACACATTTTTATTTTTAAAAGTTAAACAAATAAAAATGGAAAAAACATTTTAAAAAAAAAAAGATTAAAATAAAATTATGTTTGTACAACACAAATTAAAACTACTTTATTTTCCAAAAGTAAAGCACTAAAAAAACATTTTTTTTAATGGGAGGCTTGACCATGGGGATCCCGGTTGAAGTACGTGACGAAAGCGGTGAGCGCCGCGCGTATAGGGGACTTGAATTCTGAACCAGTAATTATCAGCCACGTAAGCAAAAAGACGAGGCGGCTCTAATCCGTAATAGCGTCCAGGTTCAATGAATCACAAACGTCTTCCTCTCTGGACCATCGATATTTATCGTTCCATTTTGCTTTCAGTATCAAATTATCAATACGGTGTTGGAAAGCTCAGAGGAACACAAATTTCTTAGAAAGAGCATTCGAAGAAGAAGCTTTTGGAGCGAGTTCGATTCTACAATGGCGCTTGCTTCAACTTCTTCAGCTTCTGCGATTACCGGTTCCAGTTTCTCTCGCTCCATTTCCGCCTCTGAGCCTAAAGGTGCTTTTAATTTTTTTTTTTTTTTTTGTCACTCAATGTCTGTGCTTTTATGGATTGCGGAGAAGCGTGTTGGTGGATGGAAAACAAATTATTCTTTATGTTTAATTAGATTCGCTAATTCCTCTTATGGAAGCCATTATTTTGTCAACCAATGGCTGCTTGTTCAATTCTAGATTTGCCTTCTTCTTCTTCTTTTTTTTTAATGTTGAAATTGACATCAAAATGGGCAATGAGTCCACTATTCTTCATTGGAGACAAGCGATTCTTCGTTTGACCGTTTTAATTTGTTGCCCTTTTTGTTATGAATGGCTAGATTTACGTCGCCGTGTTATAGTATTTTGCTCAGAGTTTCTGTACTCCTCTTTAACAGAATCGTTTTTCAATTGGTCTTTTCTATACTCAAGTCTGATGTGTTTGTTGGACCTTTGCAGCACCGCAAATTGGTTTGGTTAGGTTGTTCAGTCGGCCTAATTTGCCAGCCTCGTCTGTTTACTATTCGCAGAGACGATGCTCTGTAGAGCCTCTACATGCCGAATCAAAACGGAACGACTCCGTTGCTCCTCTGGCAGCTTCCTCCGTTGCCCCTGGTGGGTCTTCTTTCTCTATGTTAATTTTCGTTAATTTTCCTAGCAGGTATTCTTGATGGCTTTACGAGGGCTTCTGAGTAGGAATTTGGTTTTGGCAGTGAAATTGATTGATGTGTTTATACATTCATTGCAGGGGTGGTTGAGGAAGTGCAGGTTGAGGACTACGAGGGTTTAGCTAAAGACCTTGAAAATGCTTCACCCCTTGAAATTATGGACAAAGCCCTAGAGAAATTTGGCAATGATATTGCTATTGCTTTCAGGTAACACATCTGAACCGATCAATATGGCAAAGTTAATGTCTAGATGTGTATTAATTATTCTTAATATTTTAAACACTTTCATTAAAAATTTGTTGGAATCCAGTGCGGCCCTCTTAGGAGAAATGCATATAAAATTTTACCTTGTATGCGGATTTTGCCGTAATCCTAACTTTTCAGAAGAAAAATGGATTAATAATTAAAAGGCTTTCAAAATTTCGTTGGTCAGCGGCGCTAATGGCACTTCAATCATTCTCACGTTTTTCTTTATTTTTATTGTGCAAGAAATTAAGTTTTTAATGTTCTTTCCTGCAGTGGTGCTGAAGACGTTGCTTTGATCGAGTATGCCCATTTAACTGGTCGGCCATTTAGAGTTTTCAGCTTGGACACTGGAAGATTGAATCCAGAAACATATAAATGCTTCGATGAAGTGGAAAAACATTACGGCATCCATATTGAGTACATGTTCCCTGATGCTGTTGAAGTTCAAGCATTAGTCCGAAGCAAAGGGTTGTTTTCCTTTTACGAGGATGGGCACCAGGAATGCTGCCGTGTGCGCAAGGTGAGGCCTCTGAGAAGGGCCTTGAAGGGACTGCGAGCATGGATCACTGGTCAGAGGAAAGACCAATCCCCTGGAACCAGGTCTGAAGTTCCTGTTGTGCAGGTGGACCCTGTTTTTGAAGGGCTGGATGGTGGTATTGGTAGCTTGGTCAAATGGAATCCGGTTGCTAACGTTGGCAGTAAAGACATATGGGACTTCTTACGATCCATGAATGTACCGGTTAATACATTGCACTCACAAGGATACGTCTCAATTGGGTGTGAACCATGCACGAGACCTGTCTTGCCATGGCAACATGAGAGGGAAGGAAGATGGTGGTGGGAGGATGCGAAGGCTAAGGAATGTGGTCTTCACAAAGGAAATCTTAAGCAGGAAGATGCAGCCGAGCTAAATGGCAATGTAAAGGGAGAGTCTACAGATGTGGATATTTTTGAGTCTCAGAATTTGGTGAGCTTGACAAGGGATGGAATAGAGAATTTGGCAAGATTGGAGGGTAAAAAGGAACCATGGATTGTTGTTCTGTACGCACCTTGGTGCCGCTTCTGTCAGGTAAGATGCCATGTTTTAATATAATCTCTTATTTTCCTCGTCATTTCACGATGATATTACCCATCTTTATTACGAGATTGTTTACAATTTCCATCTATTCAAATTGAGCAGGCAATGGAAGGCTCCTATGTTGAATTAGCTGATAAGCTAGCGGGGACAGGAGTGAAGGTTGGGAAGTTTAGAGCCGATACGGCGAAAGAGTTTGCACAGCGAGAATTGCAGCTAGATAGCTTCCCCACCATACTCTTCTTCCCTAAACATTCCTCTCGGCCGATCAAGTACCCCTCGGAGAAGAGAGATGTTGACTCGCTTATGGCTTTTGTGAATGCTTTCCGATGATCAATTACACAGTTGAGGCCCTACACCTATACAAAAATGAGGCCAGCGATTGAGTCAATGACACAGTTGACACAGGATGCAGTCTAAAATTTTCGCATAATCTAGAGTACCGTTATTCCATGTAGGTTTTTGGGGTTTGGGTCTGTCCTATCTTTATAGTCTCGGTAAATATCCGTGTAGGATTGATTGTTGTTGTTATCAAATCGACCAAGGATAAACAGTAAGTTTGTTATGAAATTCAGGTTTGATTAAGTGGAATGTTTTGAGTTTCCCTTCTCAAGAACTTGGGATCCTTTAACAATACATCATTTGGTCCACGCCGAAACCAATATCAATCACAAGTGCTCAGGATCTTTCGATTCTGATAAAATAGAGCATTCAATTAGATGTTCAACTTGATGGAGTATCATCAGGTGCTTCCAGTCTTAAATAATCGTATAAAAGTCCACAGAGTTCATCTCCACCTCTTGCCTGCGTCAGAAATATGGAGTTATCTCCCTTAATAAGCATTGATGATGGAATCTCAACACTATAATTTCTATACAGTCCATGATTTCCATGTCGGCAAACTGTGTTATCCATTCCCAGATTCATCAGCTGGAAAACCAGTGACGACTCCGACCCCATTGAGTTGACATTGATCTGCAGGCATAAAATGAAACAGTTTATGAGAAACCAAGAGCAAGCCTTTTCTCCAACGTTTTCCTGCTTGTTTTTTTGTACCTTTAAGTCCGAGCGTGTTGCGGATGCAATCGCCAACCTCAGCCGATAAGTTCCTTCGGTTAATGATGTCATGTTGAACTTAATACTCCATGTTGTCGCAACATACTTACCATCTTCCCCTCTTCTACAGAATAATAGCAGTCACCGTCAAGTGAATTTTAGCGTTCATTTTGTCAATATATATGATGGGTTGCAAGTACGAACCTGCAAACTTGAGCAAAGAACCAATCTTTTTTCGGATCATTGATACCCACAGTGAAGACTTGGTCATTTATTGGATGTAAATCACTGTATCCCTCCCATAAACCATATTGCCTGAACCTGGATTTGGTACACACAGTCAGATACAGGATATATTGCCTACAAATTTCCATGTAACCAAGTGTAACTTACTTTTCAGGGCTGTGAAGAAATAACTTGTTGACATACATCGGATTCACATCAGGAACATAGAAGCTACCAGCTGTTCGGTCAGGAAAACCAATCTCCCAAACAGTAGGACCATCTCTGAGGGGACTATAGGTCAGAATGCCAAGATGGGTATGAGATCCTGATCAATATCAACAACTATCACAACTAGTTGAAGAAGTAGCATCGTAATAATTGTATTAGACGTAGGAAACAGATAAACTTCAGTGAAGAACAGCAAAAGGACCTGCAGATACTGTTACTAGTGATTGGTGAAGATAATCACCAATGAATCCAGGAACCCAACCGTGAAGTCCATAGACTCCTGGAATAACGTTTCTGATAGTGAAATCTCCATTGGAATCTGTTTGTACCCAAAATTGATATTCCTAGACGAAGTTATGAAATCAAAGTTGTTATTAAAGTTAACGAGAGTTACAAGTGCAAGAAAGTTCCTGTCCTAGGAGAGGTAAGGAATAGCTTTCACCTTGCTCTCTATTTGCCAGCCACCTTCTTCTCTAGCAGAAGATAAACCAACATGTGCATCTCTTGCAGGGATGGGGGAACTTGAAATAAACCTGGCGAGAGAACGAGAGAGAAAGTCACCGAAAGGAAAATCACCATTCCTTAGAAATGGAAACCAATTTTACCTGTCTTGGACTAACAGTCTTCCTGAAATGGAACCACGTTCATTTTCCTTGAAATAAAAAGATGAAGACACAAAATTGTATGGCCATGCTGTTTCCTCTAGCACTCTCTGTCACGAGGCTGTGGATCAGTTCCCTGCAACATGTTGAAGAATGCAGGCACAGGTTGAGAGAGTTGGATATCAAACAAATACCTGTTCTTTTGCATCTATCCATAAATTGTGTGCCTCTGATACATCTGAGGTGGAGTTCAGGTAAACAAGAACAGGACCAAACACCTTCCTCCATGCCTCTCCTTCCTTAATATGTGTAAGTATATCTTCTCCAATGTAATGTGTTCCATGAAACATCTGTTGCATCAGATGATCAAACATTTCTTCTACACCAAATGTTATGACCATTGAATTGGAGCGAGGTAAGAAAAAAACTTACAGCAAGACATGTAGGACCGGTATGAACTGTGAGATTTTGCTTTGTTGGACCGCCATTTCGGAACTCATGGCTTGGAAAAACTACCCAGAAACCTATGTTGTTTGGGCTGGAACTAATCCATCCATGAACTCCACCATCTTTGTTATCCACTGAGTATTGGTACTTATCATCTACCTGCATTTAGTCCATATGTTCAAGGAAATCCTTTTGTCTTGTGCAGGTAAAGCAAATAATTTAGGCATACATTCTCACCTCTCCTTTCAGATCAGGATTAATGGGATTTACAAGCAGAACTGACTCCGGTACAATTAGTTGTTCACCTCTGCCTGGATGCAAATCTTCCGGCATTGGCATTATTCTTTGCTTCTCATCTGAAATTGCGATGTAGTGGAACCTAATTTGACCCTAAATTGGTCAAGAAGAAGGAAATGGAAGTAGCAAGCCATGCATAGGCTGGGGCAGAATACTACTTACTTTTCTTGTCGTAGTTTAAACACCATTCTTGTCTGAACAAGATCGAAAGCCCGACATGCCGATGGGTGCTCGTAGATTGCATAGCAATAGAAGCCTGGCATACCAGTCCTCATTATGTACCTAGAGGACAAATTAGAAGCCTGAGATATTCAGCAGAATTTAGAGATCTTATTTGAATGTACAACCTTATGTCTACACTAAGTGGAAGTTTGTTGCCTCGAGTTGATGGGTTGAAAACTTTCCTGAACGATATCTCGATCGTGTCGTCAGTTGCGTTGATGACATTAAACTCAGAGCCCTTAAGCCTGCAGATTTAAAAGGATTCAAGGTTAGTCTCCTCAATCGTGTCGTCAGTTGAACGAGATCTCGATCATGTCGGTCAGTTTCCTATGATTTGAGGACAACAATCTAACAATCTAATGAAGGTAGCATACAATTGGTATCTGTCCTTGCCTCCAGGCCAACTCCAGTTGGTATCCCAATATCTGCACACAGGAAATAAGTCTCAAAAGTAGTTGCATGGAATCCTCCCGAGTGTCTGAAAATTGAGTTACCCTCTTTTAGATTCGCTGGATTTGACATCTAGCAGATTGTCCATGTTTCCATACTTGATGCCACTAACATAGCCTTGGGGGTTGGATATGGTCACCATCAACAATCCATTGTCCAATATAACCTGCAAAGAATCATAGAGCACACAAAGATTACAGAGAAGATGATGACGAGGAAACAAGAGTCATAGGGCTGCTCAAAACTAACATGGGAGCCTTGGTTTTGCAGCCTCAGCTTCTTCTTCTTCCCCATTGTACAACCTCTACTTTTGTTACCATCACTCTCATCTTCTTTCGTATATAGGTCAGCTGGTCGTTGGTTACTAAGAGCATCACAAGATTTGGACACCTTCTTTCTTGTTTGCATCAAACTACAATTATGATATCAAAAAGTAACGAAGAATTGGCTTTACATTTTTGTAAGTAGCTTTTCAAAGTACCATTTGACGTTCTCGTCGTCGTCGTCTTCATAACTTTTCTATATCATCGTACTCGAGAGCAGAGCCCTTCTCTGTGGTTCGGCACCATTCCCTCTGAGTCCCCGCGAATTATTATTATTATAATCATCATCATTCTTTTATATAGTCCACGCATAAGTTCTCATGACTTTGCTTTCGCATTTCCCAAAGGTCCTCACCCTAATAGAGAGAACATTTTCTTTACTTCCCAAAGGCTCTCACCATAATGGAGAGAGCATCTCTTTGCTTTCGCCTTTCCCAAAGGTTCTCACCATAATGGAGAGAGCATTCTCTGTTTATAAACCTATGATCATTTCCTAAATCAAATGATGTACAAGCGGCCAAGTTCCAATCTTTTTTAAAATAAATAAATAAAAACAGTTTTTTCTTTGAAATTCATGAAAATGTCAATAAGGCTTATCAAAAGTCAAAGATCCAGCGAATTAAATAATAATAATAATACACAACGGCTAAAAAAATATTCAACCAAAATTGTATCTATGTATATTGGTCAACAATGATTTTTACTATACACGATTGGATGAACAGAATGTTTCTCATCCCAAAGAATCAACGAATCAGAACTTCAAAATAATAATTAAAATAAATAATCAAAACAGTTTGCTGGCGAATTCATCCATGGAAATCCCTTCTTGTCTAGCCGCAGAAGATTTGGCAGCCAATTGTCTGAGCTGAGATAAGCTTCTTCCCAATTTCAAAGCCACCTTCCTTTCAAACACTTGCCCATTTTCCCTCTTCTCCCAATCTGTCTCCTCAAGCGTCCCTCTAATGGATTCCTCCATTACCCCGAAGAACCCCGCCGAGTTTCTGTACATCTCAAACACCATCCCAATTTGCCCACCGTGCTCTAACGCATTCACGGCGGCCGCCAAAGAACCGGCCGCCGCCGCCACCACCATCCCCCCGGATGACCAATCACCCACAAAAGCAGAGCCCAAAGCCGCAATGCCGGTGAGAAGAGGGCCCGAGATTGCCAAAGTTTTATTAACCTTCAATACTATATTCCCAAGTCTGACGTAGTCTTGAGCGTCTTTTGTCTTCACGACTTCAACAACTTCTCTCATTTCGGCTTCAAGTTGATCGCTCCATCCATTGGAACCTTGTCGTTGGTTTCCATCAAAATGGGAGTTTTCGTTCTCCGTCTTAGATTCGTCAGAATGAGAAGAATTGGGCCACCATGAAGCCGGCTCGAGCTTTTTGGGGAATTTTTCAAGCATTACACCAAGTAAAGGAAGTGGGTATGCTTTATCAAGCGCCAACACCTTTTCCATGGCGGAATCGACGTCCCTTTGAGTGGGAGCTCCAACCGTAATCAAGGTTTGGATTTGGGTTTGGAGCTGCTTGAACAATCTCGCTGCATTTCGCTGCTCCTCAGCCAGCTGAGAGGGTTGGATTTTGTTAACCATAACCAACATCCCTGTTGCGGCAGAGAAGAGCAGAGCCGAGGACAATTTGAAAGCCAAAAGAGGAGCTCCAAGGGCTCCAACAGCGGGTGCGGTGGCGGCCATAACAGAGGCGGCGAGAGTGATCATGTTGATGGAATTGAGTAAAAGGGAATTCCAGTTGTCACGCTGTTGGCAGATATTGTTGTGCATCTCTACCCGGTCGGCTACGATGTCTAAGATGGCGTGGAGGTGCGATGTGAGGGGGGATTGGGTAGGAGGAATGATATTAAGGGGTTGGTTTAAACAAAGGTCTTCAATGAGTTTGAGGGAGGCGGTGGAGGTTTTGGGGAGTCTGGGAACAGAGATACGGAGATTGGGAAGCTTTGGGACGTGAATGGAAGCTTGGGTAATTGTTTTTCTTGAAGATGGGAGGAGAAAAGAAGCTTGTAAGGAAGCCATTGTTGGAACAAGCTTGGAGCTTCTATCTAATGGGGGCTTGTTTGAGAACGCTTTGTATGGAATTGAAGTGGGAGGGTACCCAATGGTGGCTGGTTTTATAGGGGAAACGAATTGAAGGGTCAGATAGCAAGAAATTTTGACTAGCAGGCTGAATTGACTCGGCTACCTAGCTGACTCGTGCTTCCTGACTCGTTCCCCCCCATTTTTGTGTTTAAAATTAGGATCTGTTCAAAAATATTACCTTTTTCTCGCTTGGATTAGGTCTCCCAAAACAACCATGCCGTATCATCCTACGTGGTTCTACATTTGAATTGAATCATTTTTTAATATAAGCATTAAATAAAAATTTATACAAATAAAAAAATTAAGCATTAAATATTTTAAAACAAAACTTTAGTAAATGATCGTAAATTGATTCACTTATCGAGTTAAATCAAAACATATAATCTCCCAAATTTTAAGTATAAATGGAATCTATTTTCTTATTTTATTTAATTTTCATTTATTAATGAACTTTAAATGGATTCTTAATGATATGCCAGATCTAGAGTATGTTAATTCACTTGGATAATTTTCATTTTTTTTATATAGTTTAGTTTCTTAATTTTTTTTTCTTCAAATTGATGTCATATATAAAATTTAATATTTCTTTTCATAATTACGTTTTTACTTTTATTTTTTTAAAAAAAATCGGTTGTATAAACATTACTTCATCTATTAATTTGTTTGTTTGGCCCTTTCTGCCAATATATTAAAATATAAAAAAAAAAACATAAATATTGAAAAGAAAAAAGAAAAACAGAAAAATAAGGAAAGAATGAGAACTAAATTAAGAGATGGTCATCGTTGGACTTGGTCCCCGAGCATAACGACGCCGTATGAGGCTATACGCAAGCAAGCAGTAAGTTGACCGTTGATTTGTTGTATGCCTTTGAATTGACAATTAAGTCTATTATTTTAATCAGTCCATGCAAACATTCAGGACGTATAAAATTGTTGGTTTTTCGGTTTTTTTAAGCTATCGTGTCGTGGTTATATATATATATATGTGTATATATATATATATATATTATTACTATAAATAAATAATAAATAACATATACTTTAATTTGTCTAAATGTTATAGGTTTGTCCAATTTAATTGTGGTCAAATAATTCGACCCACTCCATAATATTTTACCCATTGTCAATTACATCACTCAAATGACATTAATAATCTCTTTCTTCTACATCCAACTTTCTTATTTCCATTTTTCATCCTTTATTTATATTACTATTTTTTTTAACAACTTGAGTTTAATTAATTGATTCAATATCATATTTTATTTCATGAATAAAGTAATATTCCAACCAATTTTTTATTTTTGTGTAGGATCTTCTCTTTCTCATTTTTTCAATAAAGATGAAAACTGTAATTATATTGAGTCACCAATAAAATTAGACTTGGGGGAACTGAAAACAATTAGTCAAACATGTAAATTTGACTAATTGATTTATTTATTTGGTTTTGGAGAAAAAATATATTTTTATCGATAAACTTATAAAATTGTATCCTTTTTAATTTTTGAAGTCGATGAAATTGTTAGAGTTGTTGTCGTTTGGATCTCATTCACTACTGTCATTGTTGGTGATGACATGGAATACGAAGAAGAATATAAGAGTGTGGTTGTTTATGTGGATATCCTATTTTTTAGAGTTAAATTTCTTATTTTTATGATTGTGGCGGTTTCGTCTAGAATAATTTAGTCGTTCTTAACATTTTTTTTTAAGTAATAATACATGACATTGTGAAGCTTGTACTTCTCTACCATATTTAATTATAATTGGAAAATTTAAGTAAGATTTAATTAAATATTAAATTCATNTTTTTTTTTTTTTTTTTTTTTTTTGTAATAATTAGTTTTATTTAGCTAAAATGGTTTAATAATTTTTTAAACTTTAGAAGTATTTAATGGCTTCCCACTTTTCAATTTTTTTGTTTAATATATTTACCATCTAAACATTTTAACTTTTTGGTCGAATATAATTTTTATTTCAAAAATTGTCATATAGAATAATAATGTATCAGATAAAAGTAAAGATTAAGAGATTATTATTTAAAAAGTATATATAGAAATATGTTAAATGAAAGATTCAAATCTGTAAAAAAAAAATATATATATATATATATATATATATGGAAATATTTTAAATGAGAGATTCAAGATATCTCTTTAAAAGTAAAACTCATTAATAAGTGTGATTTTAATCCAAAGGTAAATTCGGATTATCAATATATATTATTATTATTATTTTTTACATGCTCGGATGAACATAACGTACGTTTCCCATCTCAAGGAATCAGCCGATCAGAAATTGTAGAATGATAATAATAATAATAATAATAAAATTAAAAAAAAAAAAAAAAAATCAAAAGAGCTTGCTGGCGTATTCATCCATGGAAATCCCTTCTTGTCTAGCCGCAGAAGATTTGGCAGCCAATTGTCTGAGCTGAGATAAGCTTCTTCCCAATTTCAAAGCCACCTTCCTTTCAAACACTTGCCCATTTTCCCTCTTCTCCCAATCTGTCTCCTCAAGCGTCCCTCTAATGGATTCCTCCATTACCCCGAAGAACCCCGCCGAGTTTCTGTACATCTCAAACACCATCCCAATTTGCCCACCGTGCTCTAACGCATTCACGGCGACCGCCAAAGAACCGGCCGCCGCCGCCACCACCATCCCCCCGGATGACCAATCACCCACGACGGCGGAACCCAAAGCCGCAATGGCGGTGAGAAGAGGGCCCGAGATTGCCAAAGTTTTATTAACCTTCAATACTATATTCCCAAGTCTGACGTAGTCTTGAGCGTCTTTTGTCTTCACGACTTCAACAACTTCTCTCATTTCGGCTTCAAGTTGATCGCTCCATCCATTGGAACCTTGTCGTTGGTTTCCATCAAAATGGGAGTTTTCGTTCTCCGTCTTAGATTCGTCAGAATGAGAAGAATTGGGCCACCATGAAGCCGGCTCGAGCTTTTTGGGGAATTTTTCAAGCATTACACCAAGTAAAGGAAGTGGGTATGCTTTATCAAGCGCCAACACCTTTTCCATGGCGGAATCGACGTCCCTTTGAGTGGGAGCTCCAACCGTAATCAAGGTTTGGATTGGGTTTGGAGCTGCTTGAACAATCTCGCTGCATTTCGCTACTCCTCAGCCAGCTGAGAGGGTTGGATTTTGTTAACCATAACCAACATCCCTGTTGCGGCAGAGAAGAGCAGAGCCGAGGACAATTTGAAAGCCAAAAGAGGAGCTCCAAGGGCTCCAACAGCGGGTGAGGTGGCGGCCATAACAGAGGCGGCGAGAGTGATCATGTTGATGGAATTGAGGAAAAGGGAATTCTAGTTGTCACGCTGTTGGCAGATATTGTTGTGCATCTCTACCCGGTCTGCTACGGCGTCTAAGATGTGGTGAAGGTGTGATGTGAAGGGGGATTGGGCATTAATGGGTTGGTTTAAACAAAGTTGTTCAATGACGTTAAGGGAGGCAGTGGAAGTGTTTGGGAGCGTGGGAACTGAGATACGGAGATTGGGAAGCTTGGGGTCGTGAATGGCAGCTGGGGCAATTGTTCTTCTTGAAGAACAAGAGGAAGAAGGGAGGAGAAATGAAGATATTGTAAGGAAGTCATTGTTGGAACAAGCTTGAAGGGTTTAGAACTGGAGTGGGAGGTTATGGAATGGTGGCTGAGTTTTATAGAGGAAATTAATAAAGAGAGGAGAGATAAATCACAAGTAACGAAGCAAAATCCAAACTTCTATGTTGGTGGGAAAGAAATCAACCTTAGCCATGTAAATGATTAATTACCTTTTATTTTCTGTTTCCTATTTCCCATTCACTATAAGATTAACTTGCTTTTTAACAACTTTCCATTTGGGGATTGGAAATGAGTTCACTTGTTGCTTGTATTGTTGAAACAAAACAATGGGTCTCTCGCTCATGCCATCACTGCCTCAACCCATGCTTTATGGATGCCTTTACATTCAATATTAAAAAAGCCCAGGGACCTTTCAACCAAAAAGTGAGATCCCGGAGAGGTAAATGAATGTAACGGGTCCTCCTTAGGCTTTTCCTTCCTTCCAGATCTACCGCTACCAAATATTGTCCTCTTTGGACTTTCCACACTCTTCTAAACCGTGGTTTGTTCTCCTCCTAACCGATGTGGGACATCACAATCCACCTTGGTTGGCAAGGAGAACAAACCATCATTGATAAGAGGGAGGAAGCACGAGAGAGAAAGTCCAAAGAAGACAATATCTGGGTAAAATTGAAATTTTTTTATTTTGAAAAAAAAAAACTAATTCAATTGAGGGGGAATGGAATGGAATGAAGCAAAATAATAAATAGAATAAAAAGAAGAAAAAAAAAAGGAATAGGAATATGAAGAAGAAGTGAAGTGAGCTAGAACGTGGGAAGGCCACGCCTTTTGTGTCTTTGGTTTGTAAAATCCATAATTTATTTAATTAATGCTTCGGCTGTGTAAGGGGTTCGTTGGTGCTCAGTGATTACCCGCACCTTCCCTCCTCCATTGCTTCCTTCCATAACACAACCCATCTCATGATATTTGGCCATCATTTTTGACACCTTCCCCTTGCCCCCGCCTAAATTCCATCCCATCACCCTACCCTCTCACGCCAAGATCCAAAATCTGCAAATCAATCCCAATTTTATTTCTCCAAATGATTCAGCTATTGTTCACGCTGATTGCATCGGAGATGCTTCTCATACTGCTCTTCTCCTTCAAAACCCCTCTCAGGAAGCTTGTCATCTTGGCCGTCGATAGGATGAAGCGCGGACGCGGTCCCATTATGGTCAAAACCGTCGCCGGAACTGTTCTTATAGTTCTCCTTTCCAGTCTTAACAGTATGGTTACGATCCAAAAACGTTGGGTTGATGACGGTGCCGTCACCCCCACCGATCAGGTTCTCATGGTCAGGCACCTTCTCGAGGCCACGCTCATGGGTAAACCCAACCTTTTCATTTTCTTCCGTGTTTCGATTCAAGATTTCCGACCCATCCATGTCTTTTCCCCTCATTGGTTTTCCCGTGTCTGAATTTGATCTTGCCTCTTAGAATGTGGATTTGTTCTGGGAATGATTTGTCTGAAATCCTTGAGGAATTGCGTCCAAATTTAGAATGCGCTCGATTTGATTTGATTTGATTTGATTTATTTTGATTAACCGGATTTGAATTGCGTATTTAGTTTTAAATGACTTTGGTGCTGTGGTATTCTGAGTTCATCAATTCAATCTCGCTTCACTGTTTCATTAGTGACATTAGCTCGTTAAAGCATACGCATTCTTAATCGATCTGCTTTGGCTATCCTTAATGCATTAATTTAGAGGGTTTTTGTACAGAAGGATTTAGCATCTTGCCTTTACTTTATTACATAATTAAATAGATAGTTGATGCCTCTCTTCTTAGGTTATGAAAGCTTGTTATTTCTTTCAAGAACCCTTTAGTTTTGAATGCTGAAGGAGCTTGAAGTAGGTGGACAATTTGGTTGCAGGGGGGTCTCTATTCCTGGCACTTATGATTGATAGATTACATCATTACATGAGAGAGTTGCATATACGGAGAAAAGGCATGGAAGTCATAAAAAAGCAGAGCAGAGCTATGGAGGAAGGGAAAGTTAGCAAGTCAGAGGAGATCAAAGCATTGGAAGAAGAAAGAACCAGCCTGCAGACCAAACTCAAACACTTGGAATTGGAACTTGAGTCGAAGGCAAAAGATGTAAGTGCTTCAGAAGCCAATGTAGTTGCTCTAAGGAAGCAATCTGAAGGATTATTGCTGGAGTATGACCGTTTAGTTGAGGAAAACCAGAACCTTCGTAGCCAATTGCAATCCGTGGATCGCAGATTGTCTCGATCGGGCAGCAAGAAGAACTCTTAAGGAACGGAATCTCACTTCTTCAAGTAGAAAGGTAAAGCACTGAAACAAGAATGGATTGTTACTCAAAACTGAAAAGAATTGTGATAAATTTCATGTTTATTATAGAGAATATCTTCGCTTCTGTCATTCCTCTGTCTGTAGCTGCTTCTTTTTTCATTATATAAATATACCATGAAGAATTTGGCCTCTCAAAAACATAAGAATACATATTGAAGGCAAACTCTAGTCTCCAGACAAGATATTAAGCTCAAATAAACAGAGATTCATCAACATCTTCACATTTACATGATAAATCCAAATATTTTCAATATGTCTTAAAAGTGTAAGACGAATTGAACCCCCACTGGCTAGAAGCACAAGAAACAAAGAACTGATAATACATAGTTTGTGATTATTGGAGAAACTATTAGTGAATGATACAATTTGGTTGCGAACAGAGGACATAGCAGGCAAGTCCCTCTTCTTAGCCTTACTGCTTTCTCTACTTATACTAACATTAATATAGTCCTGATCACCAACTCCATTTTTGGTTGCCATTTCGATGGACTGAGAGAAACAGGGAAATTCCAATACAGAGACGAACTCGCTTTGTTCTGTGTCTTCCTCTTCCATGGTAATGCTTTTCACTGTTACCCAGTCTTTGTCGCAATCCCAATAGGGTATTCTTGATGACTGAATTTTGGATATTTCGCTCAGTTGCTGTATCCTCTGCAATGGCGTTCTGTAAAGTTTTGGCATGATCGGACTTTGAACCGTTTCCGAATTGTTCGTCGTGTACCATGATTCTTGTTCCAAAATACTCGTTGGTGTTCTTGAATTCTGTTTGGGTGGAGATTTCTGCTCGTGAACAAAAGGGTGCTTCAAAAGCTCACTAACGGACCACCGTTCTTCTGGGTCTCTGATCAGACACCGCCGCAAAAAGTCCTTGCCCTGCTCGGACATGAACCTTGGAACCTCCGGAAAATCATCGCCGAACCCAATTTTGTAAATGGCGGCCACCGGATCAGATACATTCACCCATGGAGCTCCGCCGGTCACCATCTGGATCACCGCGCAACCCACTGCCCAAACATCAGCTGCAAACCCCTGTTTTTCTCCACGCGCCACTTCCGGCGCCATAAACATCGGCGTTCCGACCAAATCTCTAATGGAAGCCTCCTCTACCTGCCGCACGCAACCAAAATCCGCAATCTTAATCCCATCTTCACCGACTAAAATATTGCAACACTTAGTCGCAATGCACCACACCATTGGAATGAACATACTCGAGCCCACTTAAAATTTCTCGAGTATAAAATTGGGCCGTCGCCTCATCTAATCGGCCACCAGCCGCCTCCATCACATTCAAAATCGACCCACCAGGCGCAAACTCCATCAAAAGATTACACATCAATTCCCCATTTTCCAACGTAACATCAAATCCCTTATAAGCTATAACACGTGGACAATTGAATCGAGAAAGAATCCTCTGTTCCCTCTTGAGAAAATCCGAGCGAGTGAACTCAACGGACTTAACCGCCAGAACTTGACCAGAGCGAAGATCGGTGGCTACGGAGACCGCAGCAGAGGAGCCACGGCCTATGGTCGGACCTCTCGTCCACTCCATTGAGAAAACAGAGGTGCGCATGGATGGATGAGAAGAGAGAAAAAGAGGGAGCCTTTCATAGCTTAGACATACAGCGTTAGAAATGATTCAAAAATTGTTGGATGCGTAAAATTGAGTTGGCAAATTGGTAAGCTTCTTACTTTCGAAAAATTAATGAGTACAAATTAGAGGACCACAGCAAATAATTAAAGGCCTTTGTGTTTAAATAACACAATCTCACTAATTGGTGTTATTATTATATGAAGTTCCACTAATTACAGACATTACAGAAATAACATATACTGGTGCTCTCTTTCTTTTTTTCTTACTTAGTTATGAACTTCATTACATATGTATACATATTCTTCAAGCAGCCTCGGCAAATCCGACTCTCAATTTGCCAAAATCAAAGACTGTGTGATAACGTCCCATGAAAACGTCTCCGAGGATCCTGCATCGAGTGAGCACAACGTTGTTTAAACCAAAGACAAGAATCATCAGACATCAAGAAGACACAAATGGAAATACCAGAGGGGTCCACGAGGTGGAGGAATGTCCAAAGGTATGAATCCACTGATGCATTGAGCTGCAGATCCCTCACCCACCTTGAGAATATACTGTTCACAACAACGAACAAAAGCAGTGGGGTTAGATGCACTAGTTTGTGTCCAAACCACGGAACTTGATTGGCATCATATGACAACAGAAAGATGCCAAAGTGACAAACAAATTCAGGAGCAGTAAAGAAGGATTTGGGAAAAATTATACATCTTCTGCGTTAAGCTCAAAAACTTTGTCCCCAATGGTGAACGACACGGTCGGCATTTGAGAGATCCGTCCACAGTCGACCAACGTTTCTCCTTCGTTCAAATCACGATCGCATAGCTGCAGAAACATGAAACACAAGTCAGCTGAAGACGATCATCTGTAGATGAGTTAGATGGTAACAGAATTGGTGTACCTTATTCACATAATCAATGACATGTTCTTGAGTTTTGTTCTGCTTCAGCTCATCGTTCATCCAGGAAACCGCCATCTCACAAGCTGAGCACATGGCATCTGAGAACCCACCAGATGATGTACCATCTTTCTCATTCACCACACTCTCAATTTTCTTACTGTTTTCCATTACCAACCATGAGTTAATAAAAACTGATCCTTTATGCAACTCAAAGCAAAAGAATGCCACTAACCTAACACCATGGCTTCCATCAAAGGCACACACCCCAATTTTGGAACATATCTTCTCTGGTTGTACCTGTCATTGCAATGTAAAAACATCACTTTAACCTGGCTGTTAAAGCTAATCACATTGCCAACAAAGTAAATGGTATGATTTACCTTGGCTAAAAGCAAATCCATAATAGACTTCCCATGTTGTGAAACAACTTCCTTGCACTCTGGACGACCAATTCCAGCTGCTCCAATGGCTCTATTAATTAATGTCACTATAGTCTGCAAAGGACAACCATTTTTCTTTAATGAAATGCGCAACATCCTGAAGGATTGTCTGCTCTGGCCCGTAACTTATCGCCGTCAACCTCACAATTTTAAAATGCATATGTTAGAGAGAGGTTTCCACATCCTTATAAGAAATGTTTCGTTCTCCTCCCAACTAGTGTGGGATCTCACAAAGAACCTCTAATTAGCTTAAGTTAATAAAGGGAACCCTTCAGTTACAAGTTACATGAAGTAAAGGTTGCTATTGGAGTAGAAGTTTAAAAGTCTCAAATGAACCTAGTTCTCAGCTTCATGTTGGTTTTTATCGATCCGACCCTCATGTAGATAAAAGAGAGATTTAGTATCTAAATTGAAAATATATGTTACATACAGATGGACCAGCCAACAAAGAAGTTCCAGAATCAGCAATTGCAGAGCAACCACGAGCACAATATTCTGTACATCATGTTCCTTAAGTTAGAAGCACGTTTTACAAATGTGATAATCATGCTCGATATCAGATAAGTAAATGGAACATACCAGTTGGTTTACCACCAATAAGAATATCGCCAATGTTGAACTATAAGAAAAAAACATTTGAACAATATGAGGAGCAAAACATAAAATTGAAAGAAAAATACTGAATGTTGAAAGGATTTCAAGAGCCAACCTGCCAATACCCTTTGGTTGTCACAGGCACGTATGTATGTTGGCCTTTGAAGTGCTTAGGATCAACCCCTCCAAACACAATTTCACCTCCTTCTTCCTCCTCCGCGTTGCGATTGAGCCAAAACGAGAAAACTGGCTCCTTCACCAATTTTTGTTTAACCATGTTATACCTAAGGGACATCCAAGAGCCTGATTAAAATTCCTTAAAGAACATCTTCAGCAAGAAGCAACTAATATTATGGTTGCATTTAGCATACCATACTGGAACAGCGTCACCAGTCGAAATCTCTTGAAATCCAAGTCCCAGTATACCGTCAAATTTGGCAGCAATGAATGTCATACTAGACATGCTCGTTGTCTCAATGAATTGCTGAAATTAGTCGATGTTATATACAATTAGTCGGCCTCTTAAACTACTTTGTTAAATCCGAAAAAGAAACGGGGTTGGATTACCTGATTACGAACAACGACATCGCCGACTTGAACATTGTCATAACTAAAGAAGCCAGAGATAGCTCCTGAACCATACTGAATAGCAGCAGATGTTCCTGTGTGATGTAAGTACACAACTTTCAGGCAATGGATATAAACAAGTGAGCTCAAAGCTATTTCAAAGGATTGTGTGATTATCAAATGATTGGTGTTGCTGAAGGGCTAAGTCTTATCTATACGAAAATAAGCTGAAAGCCACACTCGACCACAACTGACTAGCCCTTACGAGCAAGAACGAATAGAATACGATAATCGACTTCAGGAAAGGCAATTACTTGTTCCAAACACCATCGTTCTATACTCGACCAAACCAATATACGGATAAATGAAATAAGATAAATTCGAACACATTATAATGAAGTGAACAAGATTTAGTTTTTGAAGACTATTGCAGGTAAAGAGAAGAAAAGCGGACCATTTCTTCTGTAAGTACTCGACCGCCCTGATTGATACCTAGCATGGAAAAAGCAAGCAATCTGCATATGAAGAAAAGATAAGCATATTACTAGTCATAAACCAATCATCATTCTTCTTCTTTCTTGATTAGAATTAAGTAATCCTCACCGAGAAAACACATTTGGAAGATGGCACCCACAAATTTGAGCTTCCAGTATCAAAAATTACAGTGAACTTTTGAGGTGGAGTGCCAATGCCAATCTCCCCATAGTATTGAGCATCCATATAGTTCTTTAATGCTACGATATCAGAATTCTTAGATTCTCCAAGATCATTACCCCATTGATCATGTTTTGATCCTAAAAATTCTACTTTCTTTGACTCAACCAATGCTTTGAGCAGAATGTTTTTATTAACTTTGATCTTTTTCAGTCCAATCCTCATCAACCCTTCATTAGAAGCAGAGGACGCAGTAGAGGAATATAATATCAAAAGCAACAGGGAAACCAAGAGGGGCTTAAGGCTGTTTCTCATTGTAACCTGCAAGCACAAAAGGAAGGCTTCAAAGCTCATAAACAGAAAAGACGAAATGGGAACTCCATAGTTTTTCCTCATTGGAAATCAAGCCAAAGTAATCAAATATATTTGAAGTGCACTGATATTCCAAACCTAAAACAGAACCACACACTCAAACAGTTCTTTGAATTGACTGCTAACTGCAACCCAGTTCATTGATCATCCAGAAATATGATAAACAGAAAAATCATACTCGGAGAAACCAGAAACATAAGCGAAGTTGAATGCAATAGAAACCCAAAAGTAATACAGAAGAGAAGAGCAAGAATGACCCACCAAAGATTTGTGGAAGAGAGGTAAGGCGAAAGGGTTTGAAGGTAAAGGAGGAAGCGAAAGGAGCTTAAATAGGAGAGCTGTCACTTCAGTCCACTCATTCCTTAGAACAAAAGGGACCCACTTACCAAGAGGGCCCCAAACGTAGAAATTCCCGTTCTTGGTAGGTTATGCAATGGCTTCATTCCAGGGATTCCCGGTTGGAGGTATCGATCAGATTCAGAAGCATCAGTTTACTCGTTTCATAAAGTTGTATGCGGCACGGCAGTCTCGTTTCTGGACACTGAATCGGTTAAAAAGGGATACAGATAAAATGGAATCCATCATTTCTTACACTTCCACACAAGATAAGCAAAGGCATCACGAAAAACATACCATTTTATGCTTCATTCACAAAATATATTTTAACTTTCAATACACCTTTATTTATTTATTTATAGACTTCAACCACTTATAAACTTGTTATTTAACCTTTGTTTGAGAGTTCAAATCATATCTACTTCCTTTACAAAATAATTAGATTGAGTTTGATTACCATGTAAGCCATATGATTCAGAAAAAGAAATGGGTAAGTAATAGTTTGAGTAAATAACAAAAGTTAATATTCTTTTTAAAGATGCCTTTATCGAACAAAGTAGTATTTTAGAAAGAAATTAAGGAGGGAATAAAAGATTTAAGTGTGAGATGTAATGGGATTAGGAGGAATAAAATAGGAAAATGGAGAGAGGAGTAGGTTGCTTATAAGCAATTGTGTGCTAAAAGATGGTTGATGGGTGCACGTTATAGGTAGCTTCTACTAAGGACCAAATAATGCTCATAACATCTCCTTGTCATTTTATACTTCATTTAATTACATATTTAAACATGCTTACCTCACTTTTTTTATATTCTCCTCAAAAATAATCAAATTCAACCCAATTTTCGATTTAGTATGGTTCTTGAATTTAATAAATTCCTAGTTTAGTTCGAGTATTTTTTTTCATGTCAATTCAATTCTTAAATTAAATACAATTGAAATATATCGTATGCTTGTTGCCGCAAGTGATCCCCACGTTGCTGCAAGCAAAGTGATAATGCTTAAGTGATGTCTATCCAGCCATGCGAGGGCCTAGATGAGTGCCATGACGCAATCAAGGAGGATAGTGCATCATCTAACACACTACACAAAATGGAGTATTGAAGAGAGAACGAGGCATAAGCAAGATAGGGCAAGCGAGTGGACAAGAGTGTCAAAGATGGGCTAGGTAGGGCCTTGGGCTTGAACTTTGAAAGTTGAGGTTCCAGAACGAGTTGCGACTCTTCGGTTAAATCCGTCCATATGAAAGATAGAAGCTCGCTAAATTTGGCGTCAATCAGACACTAAACGGACGCTCCACAAGACCATATGTTCGTTCACCAAAAACATGTCTACGCACTCCTATATTGAAAATGCCTCAAAATGTATTGGAAGGAGGCATGATGTCAGTATTCATCACCCGTAACCCCTATGACCTAGACAAGTTAACCTGTAGCACGTACATGTATCAAAGTGAGGGCGAGCATGTGACTTCCTTTCAAGGATAGTGTCAGACGACACGGGTGTACCAACATTGCGCCTATCCCATGTGTCGGAGGTTGGATCGTACACCCGTTATCCAGTATAGAGTTCATAAATGATATAACATGGACACACGAGGGTCCAATACCTTGATAGAATTTGAATAGGTGATGTTCAGGATGTCCCGATATTATGAACAATACGTGGGCCCGTTTGATGGCATGACCGAATGAACTGTGATGACTGATGAAATCCTGTGACATCAAAGCATGTAGACCATGTTAATTGGGAACCAAATTTAAGATGCGACGTTGCAAATGAGGGACCTTGGCAAAGTATCTTTTAACTCTGTTCATAAAATTTAAAATATTATATGAAAATAAAATAAAAACATTAATAAATATACAATATTTTAAACACAAAATTAATTAATAAGAATTGATATTTTATATAATATTTAATGGGTGACTATTGATAATTTCGTGATTTATGAATATAATATAAAATTACATATTTAACGGGTGTTTGAATGAGATCGTAATTATATTCATCTAGAAAATATAATTCTATTTTCAATAAAGTTTGTATTAATTTCATATTTTTATTTTCAGATTGGAGCAAAATAAATAAATAAATAAATAAATAAATAAATAATGGCAAGGCCCGACTGTTTATAACTAGCGATCCAGTGGGCCCGTGTATTGACAACAATTAATTAAGAGTGAATTGGGCCGAGCCGTGGAAATCCTCGGCCCAATAGGAAAGGAAATATATGCGCGTGAGGTAGATCTATATTTACAATTATCGGCAGAAATGTATAATATTTTGATACAATTTTCATAATTTTTAGTCTAATTTATAAAGCTGTGGAGATTTAGAATTAGAAATTCATTAAAAAAAATCTATTACGTTTAGTTAGATAAAATTAATTAGATTACTGAATTGAACAAAATGAAAGGAATGTAGGCTTAGCAATAAATAGGTAGATTTGATCAATAAATGGACATATGTTACTAAAATCAATTAAAAAAAAAAACTAACTTCAAAACCTCACATACAAAACAAAATACTAGAAACTCCAACTTCGGTTGAGTAACTCAATCGCTAACCCATTCAATTATGAATTCCCTTCTAGATATTATTTGAGAAGGCCATTCTATAATTAATTAAGTAATTATGTAGATTAAATCATTAATAGTATGTGATTAAAAATGGGAGAAATGATTGTCGGGTAACGAAACCTGTGGTATTTTTGTTAACAAAGTAAAGACAGATTAATAGAAAAAAGGGGAGCGGTGGTTTTACAGAACACTTAAAGAATTACGTAGAAAGAGTACAATAAATTGAAGAACACATGGAAAAAGAAAATGAATATTATTGGAAATAAAGAAATAAAAAAAAAAAAATTAGGAATTGAGATTCACATGGGTGCATGTGCATTGAAACAAGCACAAAAAGTGTGGTGGATAAGTTAATTGTATCCATTTTGGCATTAATTCAGTACATGTTTTTAAGGTTGCAAATTTTGTTAGGAATTACAAATTATTTTTACGTGTGGAAATCGGGTTGGCCGATTTTCTTGACTAACAAACGAGACTTGCTTCAGCTTTCTTGTTCAAATTCTTTGAAATTCATATCAAATATATATTTTTTTTTTTAATATTTCGCTTTCCCGTATATATAATTTTATTCAAAATGGAACAATTGGAAAGAATAATAATGCCGTGTTCTAAGTTTTTCCCCCAAATTTTTTTTTTCTATAAAAAAGAAAGCAGAAAAAGTATGGACATGCTTGAAGTAAAGGGAAAAAAAATAATAATTAAAGAGACAAAAAATACCGACCCCCACTAGGGAATCAGGACAAATGAAAGAAGAAACGTAACTCTGTTGGGTCTAATATTATTTTAATTTCCAGGGAAACTGCTAATTTTGCTGTTGTTGTTTCCGTTGTTGTTGTTGTTTGTTGTGGTATTGGTGGTGGTGGTGGTGGTGCTATTAGTATTCGAATGTGCTCCGCCGATGATGGAGGAGATAGCGGCTGCGAGAGCGGCGGTGAAGTTCGGATCGGCGGTGATAGCGGCGGTGGCGGCACTCAACGTGTCGGCAAAAGAAGCACCACCAGACTGGGTTGTGGGCGCCGGTTGTGCAATTTGGGGGTGACCCAAATGAGGGGAATTGGCCCCCATCTCATGAGATAGCTGTAGCCCTGAGAATTTTGACTGATTGTACAACGGTTGCCCCAAAACTTGGGCGGCGGCTAACGGTGGTTGTCCGCCGGGGAATGGCAGGTGGAAGGGTGCTGCCGCGGGTCTTTGGAACTGCAATGGGTTTGGGGTCTGAGTGAGGTCTAACGTGATGGTTGGAAATGGAGCCGAGGCTGAAATTGTAGCCATGCTTGAGGAACATGGAAGTATGGCTCGAGCCAATAAATTGGGGTTCATTAGATTATGGTCCGCACTTGACATGGACCCTGATAACAACATGGTAGCCGCCGCCGTCGTGGTTGACGCCATCGCCATCGCCGCGGGAGGAAGTGGATGGTTGTGGTTGCCTTCGTAAGTTGTTATCAATATAGTCCTGTCTTCCGCACAACGTTGCACCTACCAATTCCGTATGGGAAAAGAAAATTAAATAAGATAAGAAAGTTCCAAACTTTAATTATTTATAATGATGAAAAATAGAAATACATACCTGTTTGCGAACAGGGCAACCCACAGCCATTGTGCACCGATAATAAGCCCGTGGACATGGGTTTCCTTTGGCCATTTTTTGCCCATATTTTCGCCATTGACACCCATCAGAAATCTGCATGGATTATCTGATTAAAACAAACTTGCAAGAAAATAAAAAAATTAAAAAAAAAAAATTGTATTAGTATATACTCACCATAGGAGCTTCTGATCGAGCACGGACTGAGACGCGGGCTTTTCTCATGGTGGCTTCGGTGGATTGCTCGAGGGGTTTAGTAGAAGAGTTGAATCGAGGGGCTTTATTAGGCCCCCATCCGTGAGACTCTGATTCCGAGCTTTCTTCTCTGGGGATGGATCGTTTGGCATCTCTGAAATTGGAATTCCCCTGGTCGGAAGGGGCGGCGATTTCGAGATGATCTCTTGCACTGCTCTTTTTGGAGGCGGATTCCGAATTGTTGTTGTTGTTGTTGTTGTTGTTGTTCAACGGAGACCCGGAACGAGTTCTTTCATCCGATGATGAATTAGATAATTCATCCATTTCAGCTGTGTTCCCACTTGGTCCTAGATTCATAAATTGCCTCGGAACCACCGCCCTTCCCCCTTCTTGTTTTAATTCCCTCGATTTCTTCTCCCCAATCTTCAATTTCAAAAAAGTCATTTGATTATTCACTACAAATTTTGATTTATTACCAATTCGGAGAGTATGATCAAAATTGGAAAATTTACCTCTGGTTCATGACCGGGTTGGGAGGCCTGATTCTGTTGCAATAAGGTAAAGAAATGCATTTGTAGGGTACTGTAGTTGTTGCTCACATGGGTTAGCATGTCCCTAAGCTTGTGATTCTCCGCTTTCATACGCTGGAGCTCCATTTGAAGCTGCGCTAACTGCACCAAATTAAAATTCTCAACAATCGGATTCATCACATCAAACAACAGATCAAAATTCTTGTTGTTGTGTTTTGGGTGTTTTAATTTACCTCGTTTTTGGCTCGTTTATCATCACCATCCGATGAAATTCCATCATCCACCGTCGACGATTGATCGCTTCCGGTGTTAGCAGTTAACAAATGCAACCCAGTCTAAATAAATAAATAAATTAGCTACCGGAATTGTTGTGCATATCGTTAAGGAAGTTATAATAAGCTTACATTGACACGATTGAAGGCAGTTCCGGTAGCAGAGGAAACTTTGTCGTCTTTATTGACAAGGGCGGTGGCGAGAATATTAGCGGAAGGTTTTGCGTCTTGATCCTCGTGATTATCAACCACCCTTTTGTTATCGGAGAAAAAGTCGACCTCGTTGACGACGAAGCGATTGTCGTCGGCCGGCGGTGGAGGCGCATCGTTGTCGTCACTCCGGGAAAGTTTTACCGGAAAATCTGTGGCACGAAACATTGTATGAAAGGAATTGAGAGTAAGCGGCGATGGGTTGTGTGAGAGGAACCCAATTGACTGATCAGAATCACGCATGGTTAGACCCCATCCTTTGTCCATAAATCAAATAGAGAATGGGAGGAAACAGAAAAGGTAAAATAAAGGGGAGGGAGAAGTAAAAGATGATAGTGAAGCTGAATAGAAAATGGAGGAGGAGGAGAAAAGAAAAGAGGGAAATGTAAAGAGTCTGTGAAGTCTTTTACCGGTGCAATGCGTTCGGCTATAAAAAGGGTTGGACGAAGACCAAAATGGATTTGGGATTTTCTACGAAATAGGTCAGATTTTTGTTTAATTACATCAGATACTGCGTCACTCTGCCAGCTGGCACTCTCTGGCCCCACTCTTTTTTCCAAGTTCATACAGATCCATAACCCGAACCCGGTTTGTTACAGCCGACCCGTGGGAAAGTGGGTTTTTTTTTTATTGATTTTGGCTAAACAGACTCATTTCGGCGAAGAAAAGATTTTGACCGGTTCATTAAATCCCGAAGGAGAAGAAACCGATCCACCGCCCCGAATCCAGCGGCGCCTTCCACGTGTGGAGAAAAGGAAAAAAGGGAAAAAAAAAAAAAAAAAGGTCGAAGGTCCCTATAAGAGCCAAGTCAACGAATTTGACGGCCCGGCTCTCTCTGAAGCCGGCCCGGTCTCTCAAGGGGCCCACGTTCCCCCCCCTTCCCTTTACACGACACCACGTCTCAGATCTGTACCCGCGGGATCTATGTTGACTGTCCACCCGTGGGACCGAGTCATTTGCTTTGACTTTTTTTTTTTTATTATTTTTAATTTTCTTTTCTGATTGGTTTCCATTTAAAAATAAACGATTAGTTGCCTAATTTAAATTTAATTAATTTCTTCAAATAAATGTCCACAGTTTGTAACCCTGTTAATGTAAACCGGATTAGGGTTAAAGGATGTTGATTTGGCATTTGTGACACGCCAATCATTTTCTTCAACCATTAAATTATGATATTAGATATATACTCCACAAGTCTTTGTTTAATCATTCATTTAATATATATTTTTTGGTTTATAAATCACTTTCATTCTTTCTTCTTTTAAACACCCCAAAATTAATTAAGCGGAATGGAGGAAGGAGAAAGTAAAAATAAAAAATAAAATAGAGTTGTACATGCAAGATAGGTATCATAATGCCTAAATTGTCCTTCCCTCCTATTAATATATTAATAGTGGAGGCATGGGTTGTCCTAGATGCAGTCGATAGTAGGATAAATAATTTAAGCATCTAACATTAACACCCTCTTTTTTTTTTCTTTTTTTTTTTTTTCTTTTTTTGCCCATATAAATTAATGCTCTATTAATTAATTACACTACCAACAAATTTAAAAAAAAAAAAAAAAAAAACAAATTTTTTTAGAACATGTTGACACGTAATATAAAATCCTACTCATTTTTCATGACTCATCATGTTTTTTAATATATTTTATTGATTTTTTGTTTTGTTTAATTGACATGAAGAATAAGATTGAAATTAATTTAAACCCTAAATTAAAATAAGATTGACTTTATCCCTTTCTTCAGCGATCATATTTTTTTAAAAAATAAGAATTTATAATGTGACATTACAAAAAAAAATGGGTATATCCTAAGATGTATACAAATATTTTTTCTTGTATAATAGAATATATATTTTAGATAATTGGTGGGAAACTACAGAGTAATTTCTTAAAGAAATAAGAACGGAAAAAATGTTTAAAGTAAAGAAAAGTCAGGGTTTTCCAACTTCCTTTCTGTCTACCTTTGACTATGTTGCATTGCTGCTACAAATTTCCGACTGCAAACCATGTCCGACTTCATATTTAAAGCATTATTCAACAAAGAGAGAAGAAAAAGATGGCCCAAAAATTGACCCTTACAAACTTTACCCATTAAATTTAACCACCTTTTCTCTTTATCTCAAAGCTCGATGTCACCTTGCTTCAAAATTATCATCGATATTTCATAAATAATTCAAAATTATGGGTCGAGGGTCGAGTATAAATCTAAAAGGGTGTGAAAGTGGCATAAAACAAAAGTTTAGATCGGAATTTTTGAAACGTTTACGAAAGTGGTGGTGGAAAATTTGTGTACTTCTCTTGTTTCCCATGCATGCAGTGTGGTGGCTGCCGGCTGGTCGTGAAGTTCGGCAAGGAAAGGGAGAAAGCATAAATAAAAAGGCGAAAAAGGGACCGATTTGGCATCAGATTCCTTTCATAACACAAAAGGTAAATTTTACAATTGAAAACGTGTTCAAAATCTTTCATTCTTAACTATTAATGAATTCTCTTCATTATTCTTTGTATTATGGCTTTTGCTTTTCAACCCACTTTTCAAAAGTTGCATCACTTCGATCCATAAATAATATTTAAAATATAGTTGTAAAAGCATAGTCTAAGTTTGTATTATTTACGTCAATGAGTATAATTAATTAAGATCAAAGATATTTAATTAAATCTCACTTTTTCCTCTTATTCCTACTTTCATAACAAAAACATTTAATTTTTCAACTCAACTCTAACTTAAATTAATTAACAAAAATCAAATTAATTCATCAAATATTAGAAGATGAGATTGGGGAATAATGTTTCAGAACAGGACACCCAAAAAATAAGATGTCCAAGTTTACGACTACAGGATACACATGAAGTTCCTCGTCTGAAGTACCCCTTTAATAATATTTTATAAATAAATTAATCAACATTTTTTTATATATATAAAATTAAAAAAGAAAAAAAAGAAAAAAGACCTATTAATTTATTACGAGAGGAAGAAAAAGCCAAGAAGAGAAAAAAGAAAATTAAGAAAAGGGTGGAAACAGGTGATGTAGCATTAATTCTAATTTAATCACCACGGTTGAAAAATTAGGGTTATGGAAATTAATTCCAATTCGATTAGGTTTGAGAGGGTGATGGGGAGAGTATAACAAACTTAATTTTTATTTTTTTAAAATATTTAATTGAAAATTAAAAAAAAAAAAACGAAAGGTTTGGATTTATCACCATCTAACGTGATCGATAACGTTGAGGATAATTATTGGATAAAAGTCCAAATCACCGTTGGATTTTAAATATTTTTTTAAAGAAAGATTAGTCAACAATTGCAGTCAGCAGAAGTTCTCATTCATAGAAAAATAAAAATAAAAATAATAAATAAAAAGATATTTCTATTTATTCCCTCCTTTCAGTTCACATTTGTAGCTATTTTCTCACTTTTATTATTATTCCATTTTAAATTAATATTTGCTTCTTACATTTAATTTTGAGTATTTTTTTTTAAAAAAGGGAAAGTCATCATTTTAGCTAAAGACAAGATTTGAACCCGTGACTTCAAGGTTATGAGCCTTGCGAGCTGTCAAAAATCAAATTAAATCTTAAACTTTAATAAATGGAGTAATCTTAATGTAAATTTTGAAACATTTATTTAGGGTTTCAATTTAAGAAATGCAAAGGTAAAGTATACTAAATTCATTGGAAAAAATCTAATAATTTATTTATTTTATTGAAAAAAAGCACAATTAAGTCTTGGTTTGGGATCTGTAAATTAAAAAAACAAGAAGGGAAAAAATATTAAAGAAAGGTGTAGGACGTAAGCGTAGGCAATAATAAAGAAGTAATAAAAATTTCAAAGCAAAGAGAAAAGGACAGAAGTTGACTGGGATTTACGTTGACCATTGGATACTTCCCACGTGGCTTACTTCATTGACGTAGAAAATTTTCCCCGGGTAGGTTTGGACAGCCAGGATTCAAACCAAAGCCGCTACGGTGAACGGCTTGGATTGCGTAATTTGGCACCAAAGTCTAGTAATTAAGGTGTTGATTTAACTTTTTTTTTTTATTAATTACAATTAAGGTATAATGTTGATCGTAATGAGAGACTGCTTAAGATACCAAACTTGTTTAGCTTAGCGTGTAATTATTTTAAAGAGGGCTGAAACAAATTTGTCTGAAAATTCAAACCTGAGGAGGACCGACAAAATAAATAATTTTTAAAAAACAGAAAAAAAGAAAATGAAAACCAATCATTGTCAATCAAAACAGCTAGCAAACCCCATTTGATTTGATTTGATTTGATTATCATTAATTATTTCAAGTTTACCTACGGGTTTCATTCCTTCTGCTGCCAGCTTTTTGGTCATCTTTTTCTTCCACGTATACTAATTTATTAGCTTCCTTCCTTTCTCAGCTAATTCATACAATAATTCTCATTTTCACATTTTAACTCTTTCTGGGAATTATATTATAGATCTATTAGTAATATAAGAAACATGTGGGTTGGTTTCAATTTGATTAGATTTGACATTATGATTATGCATTTAAATTTGTTCCAAGATTTCGGCAGATATGTGAACTTTGAACGCTCGTCTACTCCTTTTAGTCAAAAACAAGTTAAACCTGTACTCTACTTTGATTTCAAACCCATGCCTTTTTATGCGGATACGATGGGCCCTTCCCCCTCTTATCATCAGGTCTGGGTTCTAAACCGTATGCTCAGATCGCGGTTTCAGCAAGTTTCTTCTGGGTTTGTTCACCAAAACTGGAGACCAGCGACGACATGTAGCCTTTTGCCTAACCTCCGGCATGTAGTCCTGTGTTTTGCTTTTTTCTAGGGCGTGTCATGTCATGTCGAGCCGTCAAGCATGGGAACGGAGAATCTAATCATATCTAACATGGTATCAGAGTCATGCTCTTAACTAAATCATGTCAATAAAATCCTCAAGTGTCAAACAAAAAAGTTGTCAGCCTCGAAGGTGTAGTCAAAAGTGACTAAAGTGTCGAACAAATGACGTACTTTGTTCTAGAGTTCTAGAGAAAGGAGTCGAGTCTAGATTAAAGAGAGACTGTTTAAAGGCTACATAGATCTCATGGGAGGCTCTATGATATACTTATTCGAGGGGAGGATTGTTGAAAATTGTTGGGAGAGAGTCTCATATTGACTAATTTAGAAAATGATTATGCGTTTATAAAAGCAAGAAATATCATATCCATTAATATGAAGCCTTTTAGAGAAACCAAAAGCAAAACTACCTGAGATGGGAAATTCAAACTATTAGCCCCACACGAGGTTTGTGAATAAATGATTGTCTGATAATGAGCAAGGAATGTCCGTCTTTCTGCTAAACAGGATGTATTGAACTCATGATACATTAAATACTTTTTATGAATGTCAACTAAGTATCGTAAGTAAATTACTCCCGGTTGTTCAATCATTTGATAACAAGAGTCATTCTTTGATAATTGTTCACTATGAGTCAGACTCAATAGAATTTGATCAATCATTTTTTGTGTCGTTAAGGTGGAGAACTAAACCAAGAATTCTCTTTCTTTATTTTCAATCGAATCACTGTTCGAGATCCAAGATTCTATTGTGAGAGTTTATATTAAAGTGAACAATATTATATTATTGTGGAAGTTAGTGGTCCTCGCAATAAAAAGATACAACCCCAGAAAACTCAACTCCTTTGTTACAATAGTGAATATTTGAACACTGAAAACAACATAAAGTTGGTGGGAATTAAAAAAATGTGATCATATCTCATTATTGGAAGTGTATAAATCAACAAGCTTTACCAACAACACAACTCAAAGCGCCAGCGCTATCAGTCAAAAGAGGAGCCAAAGAGCCATGAGCCACAGGAAAAGCTTGAGCTCGAGTGTAGAAAGGCGTACAAGACCCCCACCCAGATGGGATGAAATAAGCCCCATTCACAAACACATCATTTGAAGACCTCCATTTCCACTTCTTCCATCCATTCACATAAACCTCTCTCTTTGTAACCTACAATATACATTTAACCCCCACAAATCCGATCTCGTTATCGTAATCGTAATCGTCGTCCAGAGATCAAAACTGTATTTGATCATACTAATTAATTTACCTGCTTTGAGGATGAATCATCAGGAGCATCAAAATAGTTTCCTTGGCTGAAGATTTTTGGATCTGCACTGCCACCCACAGCGTACATTTGCCACTTATGGTACCAATTATTGGCAACATGGGCATACCCAAATCTCACCCTGCAAAATTTTGAGTGAACGTTGAGAGAATGATCAAGGGTTTATAAGTAAACAAATACATCTCGATTTATATGAGGCCTGTGGGAGAAGTTCAAGAACTTATGTCCAAAGTGGACAATATCATATTGTGGAGAACCATGATTTCTTACGTTCTTTTGATTTAATTACCTTGGCATTCTTTGAACAAGCCCATCACCAAAACGATTGAAGGCTACGGTCACTCTCATAATTCTATCAGCTGTAAATTCATCGTTGTGTCCGAGAAGGATCACCTAACCACAACGTTAATTCATTATTTAGTTCTAAATCAAAAAAAATTAGGGTATAATTAAAATAATTAATTTGAGGAGCCTACTTTATCATGTTGAGAGAAGTAATTATTGGAGATGGTGACGGCAGTGGAAGCGTGGATGACGTCAATGAGGCCGTCAGTGCAGCTAGCCAAGGAGCAATGGTCGATCCAAATATGGGAAGAACTGAATACAGAAATGGCGTCACCATCGGACTGTTGGCGGTCTCCACAATGGGTGACCGAGCTCCTCACGCGCCCAGGCTTGGCCGGCTTACAGTCACGGATGGTGATGCCGTGGATTATGACATGGCTCACGTTTTGGATGGTAATGCATGGCCCATTGCCAATTTCCACTTTAGCCCCTCGCCCGTCGATGGTCTTGAAGCTGTTCACCATCAGTTCCCTTTCCGGAGTAATCACCATATCTCTTGCGAATACAATCCATAATGGCTCCTCTTGGATCACCCCAAAACGCAGCGTTCCGGGCTTCGGGTATTCCGGGTCGTCCGACGGGTCTATGACCACGTAGATTGACCCAAATTTGCCTCCCAATGCGTCACTACCAAACCCTACGGCGCAGGCTGCCAGGGCGCGGCGGTTGGCCGCCCAGTTGGGGTTGCTCCTCCAGCATGCGTCAATGGGATTGAGGGCTAGTTTGGTGTAGCTGTTGGAGTAGGCGGTGGAAGGTGAATGGATGCGGATAATTGTGGCGAGGAAGAAGAGGGATAATAATGGGGAAGCCATGGGTGTGAGTTTTGTTGCAGAAATGGGAGTGAATTATAGGGAAAGTTGGCGAGTTTAATTTGTGGAACACACGATATTGATATTGATATTGACATTGAGGTATTAACCCAGAGATTTTGGTAGCGATTTGGGTGTGTTTTATGGTGAAACGTGGTTACACTTTCACCACCTTGTTGCTTATACAATTGAAACGTGCTTGCACGAGATAATTTGATTATTTTTTTTTAAAATATTAATTCAGAGGGTTTTGATAATAATACTCAAATGATCGAGTGGAATTGTGTTTGTATATTATTTATACATGATTATTATGTTCTTGGGAGTTCTTGTGATTCACACGTCATCAAATCATATTATTAATTTATATCATAGATTCTATATTAAATTTATAATTTTTTTTTAAATTTTGTTTATGATAATATATTTACTTTACTGTGTTATTATATTTTGAACTTCCATTTAGTATGGGAATAATTACCTATCCTTTCTTCCTAAAAATTTCTACGAGGTCACATTTTGAGCTTCTAACGAGTCTTTCAAAGTTGATTTCCATCACTAATCACGATAAGTGGCAAGTTTTTTTTATGTATATTATCACTTTGCTATAAATGCATAACGATAACGTTTCCATTTTGAGTCTAATAAATTATTTATAAACAAATTACTTAGTATTAAAATCACTTGCAAACATGTATTTAAACGATAAGAGTAACTTGCCTTATCATTCGATTGTTTATCATCTACTTGAGCGTTATAAGCAACATATAGAGTCGAAAAGTGGGTATTATGAAGTATGAGTTGGCGGATTTAAATATGAAAAGAAATCAAATAAATGTGTGCATGGATAAAGAAAAACATCAGAAAAGTTGGCCACCAACTTGAATTTGAGCTGGATGGAGACTGAAACATTGATATCGAACACCTTTTCTTTACGACCAAAATGAAAATATGGAGTAAAGTAAAAGGCATGGAATGCAGAAAAAAGAAAATAAAATAAAATAAAAAAGGAAAAAAGCAAACCTTGTAATGTTAAGATCTCTTAGCCAGCTTATGTGGAACTGCTACCAAAAAAGGAACCCTAAAAGAACAAAATATATTATTCATATGTTCATTTCAGATCATCGATTCCTATTGTTCCCTAAAATATGAAAAACCTGCTTCTACCTCTCAAAGAAAAGCATATATTCTCTGCTGCAAAATCATGATTAAAAAAAAAATAATAATTATGAGAGCATTATTTAATCAAATGTTTCTTCCATAAAAATGTAGAGAGGAAATGAAGTTATTCCAAATTTGATGTGTAATTATTTAGCAAATTAAATCAATCATCAAACTTGATTAATAAATATACTTATGAAAACCACAAACGAAGCATAAGCTACTTTGAAGCATAAGCTCTCCTGACTTTGATGAGTGGAGTAGTCACTTCTACCTTACCCTGCCAATTTTGATTTGAGTTTGTAGCTTTATTTAAAGTTGGTAGCTTTATTTAACGAACTTTGGTTTGGCTGCATATGTGAGAGAGAGAGAGAGGGGGTTGAGAATGGGTTCCCGTTTCCAGTTCTTCCTGATTCTGAGCCTAGTTTTTGCTCTCTCTGATTCCACCGCGGTGCAACAGCAAAACACCACCGGCCACCACACCCCAGATACCAAAGTAACATCAGCACCAAAAATATGGAAGAGCCCTGGTTTGGGATACTCCACCCTTTTAAGACACGTAAGAATTCAACCATTTCTTTTCTTCTTTTAATTAAGGTAATAATTAAAAAACTAATGGTGAGAGAAGGTTTAAGTTGACAGGTTCACGGGGTTCTGAATATCATAGGATGGGGAACTTTGATACCCATTGGGATTGTGATTGCTAGATACTTCAGGGAGGAATTCCCATTGAGATGCGACCGATGGTATTCCGCTCATGCTGTGTGCCAAACATGTGGTTACATTATGGGCACTGTCGGATGGGGCTTCGGTGTGTCGCTCATTAACTCTTCAAACCGCTCTCACATCCCATTCCTAGTCCTCGGCATTCTAATCATCGTCCTCACAGCCATTCAAGTTAGTTTCCCTACAAACTCTAAATTGGATTATAAGCTCATAATTATTTATTAACACTGTCCAGAAGAGTTGGCAGATTTGTGGGATATGCGTGCAGCAGAAGAAGGAGAGCGGAAGGCGGGGGAGGTGGGAAATGTGGCACCGTGGCATGGGGTATGTGATATTGGCACTCATAATAGCGGACATATTTGAAGGTATCAATGCGCAACGCCACCCAAAGAAGTGGCGATGGGCTTACGTTGGAATACTATTGGCTCTTGTCGTTGTGGCGGCGGCTTTGGAGGTTTACACATACATCAAGCTTAAACGCTTCAAACAGGCCATGAAATTAAATGCCAATATGTATTCTCCCACTACTTGATTAAGCTTTCATCCTCCTCCTCCTCCGCCCTCCACTAGAACAAATTAGCTGTTTCCTTTTATTTATTTGTTTAATGCTTTTCTTTAAAATTTAATCTTAATTAAATTTGCTGGGACCTGCAATCTTAATTAAATTTACAGTCTGACTCTGGTTGTAGGAGATTGGTTTGATTACCTTTGAGTTATAACACGTAGAACATGCCTTACCTTATGGATAAAATTAAGAAATCAATGTGTTACACTATTTATTATCGAAGGCTTAGGCTTCTAAAGAAACAACTGAACATGAGGGACTCCTTTCAAAGTTCCCTTTCAAAGATAAGGGCACCGTTTGATTCAAATTTTAAAGGCTCTTATCGAAAAGAATTTCATCTAACAAAGAATAGCCGATAGAGTATAGAGTTTAAATGGTACGGTTGGCCACTACCATTAACAGATATTGTCAGCTATAATAGTCCAACCTTACTCCTAACCGATATGGTATGATTTGACCTATTACGCATCAACTTCAGTCTTACAATTTTAAAACGCGTATGTTAGAGAAAGGTTTCCATACCCACATAAGAAATGCTTTGTTCCCCTCTTCGACTGCCGATGTGGAATCTTACTATAGATAGGCTTTAAAATCACGAGGCTAATAACGATATGTGATAGTTAAAATGGTCGATAATATTTGCTAGCGATGGCTAGTTACTATTCCAATTTTTAGAACCAAAGTAATATTGCAGTAATTTACAAACAAATGAAATTTTTTTAAATATATTTTTATAATTAAGTATATTTATTTATTTTTAAATTATGAAAAATGAAAGATATGAGAATTACGGATAGCGATCGGATTGAAAAAGGAATTTTCGCGACGACGTCGTTTCGCGGCGTTGCCTTCTTGTCTCTCGATTTTTCGACTGGAACGCCCGATAACACAAAGCCTCCTCATTCGGTACTCTCTGAGTAAAGAACAATCTGGAGCAGGAAGATTCTGGTGTGGACATGGCCTCCTGTGCCGCTATGGACTGCCCCGCGTCGGCGGCGCTCAGGTCCGTGCTTGAGCGAGTACAGCAAGCCGCCGAACGGTCCGGTCGTGGGCCTCAGCATATCCGAGTCGTAGCTGTTAGCAAGACCAAGCCGGTCTCCGTCATTAGTCAAGTCTACGATGCTGGCCACCGATGCTTTGGCGAGAATTATGTTCAGGAAATCGTTGAAAAAGCTCCTCAGGTGTCTCTCTCTCTCTCTCGTCACTTTCCTCCGGATTCCATATTTGGCTGTCGAGTTTCGGCTTTTAATTCTGTTAGAATTAGTGGAATTTTGGAAACATTTCAATATCGATGATACGGACTTGAACTAATTAACTCTGACGATCATTGAAATTTCAGCTTCCGGAGGATATCGAATGGCATTTCATAGGGAATTTGCAGAGCAACAAAGTGAAACCACTTCTGAGTATGATCAAATTTCTTTTTCTAGCAATTATTTTTAGTGCAGTCTGGAGGCAATTTTTTTTAGAAACTTCTTTACATAAACTTGCTCATGATACGAATATACGATTCAACTTACTCTGTAATCTCACAAGAATATTGTGTTGTGGTCATATCAGTAAATCAGTGAAGCTATCTAAATACATGTCAGCCTGACTAAACTAAGCAGCTGAATGAAACCAATTAACCAACACAGCAAATTAATGCTGGGCTGGACAAATGGCGCCGGTAGCTCTAATAAGCTTGCAAAATTGTTAATTTCGGCTACTTCATGCTAGCCATTATAGAGGCCAATAGAAAAAATATCAAGCATCAGACTTGCTTCAACAATCAAAATTGAAAATCTGAGAAAATCTGCATCAGGCCTTCAGTGGAATCCTATACTATAGAATGAGTGGTCTTTTGGGATGGTGGGGGAAATTAGAAATGATGTCGTTGAGGAAATAAAATTTTTCATAATTATAGAAGAAGAGAGGAGAGCCTCAACCCATGCTATTGAAATTGCGAAAGGAATTTTCCAAGTACGAAGACTTGATAAGTCATAGTTACATAAAGGTTAGAACAATCTGTACCAAGTTGAGGCTTCGAAAACAATCTAATCACAGAAAAGATAAAACAATTTTTCTTCCTTTCCAAAATTCTCACGTCCACGAAAATCTTGGATGAAACTGAACCATACATTTTAGATTCAGCTTCAAGAGCATGTGCTGCAAAACAAAGATGGAGGTTTTTGGTGTTGTTTAGTGGTTTTGCCCATAATTCATTAACTATGAAATAAACAGCTAATGAGGTTTTTCTTTTATGAACTTCATAACTAGTTTGTACATCTTGAGTACTATTTCACCTTTCATGGATAAGAGCCCCCTTCTAAATCGACTTAAAAGGTCCTGGTCAAGAACATGGGAGTTATTGAAGACATCCTTCGATTTCAGTTTACAAGTAAACTACATGTGTGGTTGCCAAGCCAAAGGCGCTTATCTTGTTCAGAACTAGGGCAGATATTTGTAGCAGATACATGATGTAAATCTATTCTGGGGCTTCCGTGTCACTTAGATTCTTCTTGCAGTCAAGATCCATTAGGGAAATCAACATTGCAAATTTGACTCAAGGAGAACCTTTTACTGTTGAATATAACATGAAGATGAGGTTCTAATTTTTCACCTTGAAGAATATAGGTAAGCCCAAATCAAGACATTTAGAGATGTGTGCTAAGATAATCCACTACTAAAGTCATAAGTACAGTTCTGAGGGCATTGTTTGTAATACTCCTCGAGGCTGTTCTTTTTCTCTTGGGTTGTTCATTCTCAATCAAATATCGAGAGGCTTCATGACATGCTCTTTTAGGAGTTAACTTCTATTGTTCTGTTATTTTTTAATTTTTCTAAACTTCTGTTACGTTCTACATCTTTGTTATTCACCACATTGAAGAAATTTGTGTTTTCACCCCCTCACTAAAGCTACTTAGACCTGCACATTTGGCCCCAAGAACTCTTATTTAAGAGTGCATCATGGAACTGATGTTCAAGTAAGCTTCCAAGTCTTCCGAGTCATCTAAAGTTGAATCTTAGCAATGACAATAGCTTATCAAAGCAATGATCAATGGCTAGTCTAAGAGGATGATTTCAAGGCATAACTTATATCTATGCGCTTCATATTCACATGGAGGAGGAAATGAATGCATTTTCATATATTAACTATAAAAGCAGGGGTGGATCTATGAATAGGAGATGTTGTGTGAGTATCTACCGGACTCAAATTATCAATAGGCTTTCCAAGCACGTTGAAAATTCAGCCGAGAGTCGCTTCGTTAGGCCAAACTCTTGAGTCCATTTCATAAGGGAAGCTTTGGAAGATTTGTGGATAAAATTTCATTTCACTTAGATTCCAATAGCAGAATAGTTTCAACTTTCCACGGAAGGGAGGGATCCATATGAAATTAGCCGCCACTAGCCTCTGCAGCCTAGCTACCCTAGAGCTCTATACTTAGAAATCCAATCTTGAGAAGCTAAGAATGTAATTGCAGCCAGTAGATTGTTTATTGGATGCTACCACGGTGCACAGCATTGGAGAAGTGTTCACACAGCCATGATTATTGCTTTACTCGTGTGTAGGTCCTAAATCATTTTTGAAAACTTAAACCATGAAAATTTTGCTAAACAAAACTAGTAGTTGAACATAGAAATCCAAACTTTTATACAATTGATAGAGAGGCCTATTGGTATTTTCTTTATTTTGTCAAGCTCGAGCTGTTCAATTTGCTGTAGATAAAGTGCAGTTTGACTAAGTTTATTTAAATTATAGCCTGTTTTGGTGTAAATAAAGCATCGACTTCTCCAATGGACTGGACCTTGAATTGGCTATTTCATAGACAACCAAATTGTACTCAGAACCTAAGCTCGATGGTGTATACACAGCCAAATTGTACTCAAAATTTATAAAATGTGATGTTGAGTTTGGTTATTTTCTTACCTCATAGAGAATTAAATTGGATAATTGGTTAACTAGAAATTTTTATATTGTGGCATTTCATCTAATCAGCAGATGGCTTTAAGACCTTTTTAATTGCTTCTTTTCATATACTTTTGTTCCTTCATTTTTAACCATTACTTTTGCAATAACCACACAGCTGGCGTCCCAAACCTTGCAGTTGTAGAAAGTGTGGATGATGAGAAGGTACGCTTCTTATTAGTTATCTGGAGTTCTTTGATTAGAAGCCCATCTTCACCTCAAAGTTAAATTTGAAATTCTTAAAATCAATTTCCAATATTTTATTTTAGTTATGCGGTGATTATTTCTCTTTCATTGGGTTTAGTTGAATTTGGTTTATAGCATGCGTCAGATCCCACATCGGTTGGGGAGGAAAACGAAGCATTCTTTATAAGGGTGTGGAAACCTCTCCCATAGAGACGCGCTTTAAAAACCTTGAAGGGAAGCCCGAAAGGGAAAGCCTAAAAAGGACAATATCTACTGGCGGTGGGCTTGGGCTGTTACAAATGATATCAGAGCCAAACATCGGGCAATGTGCCAATGATGAGGTTGAACCCCGAAGGACTGTGGACACGTGGCGGTGTGCCAGCAAAGACGCGGGACCCTGAAGGGGGTAGATTGGGGGGTCACACATCGATTGGAGGAGGGAACGAGTGCCAGCGAGGTCGCTGGACCCCGAAGGGGGTGGATTGTGAGACCCCATATCGGTTGGGGAGAATGAAACATTATTTATAAGGGTGTGAAAACCTCTTTATAGCAGACGCGTTTTAAAAACTTTGAGGGGAAACCCAGAAGGAAAAGTCCAAAGAGGACAATATCTGCTTGCGGTGGACTTGGACTTGGACTTGGGTTGGGCTGTTACAGGAAGAATTTCTCATTGAGTGGTAATTGAACTTGGTGATTCTGCTTTACTAACTGAAATAACTAACGTGGGGGCCATACTCCAGAAGTCTTAAATCTGTATTTTTTTGAATGATTATTTTCCATCAGTTTTGGATTCCCGTCTGCCTTCTCTTGTCTCATTGGATCATTATGCCTAACACTATGCTTTCCTTTTATTTTTATATATATATTAAAATGGTTAACTTTGTTATTTTATGCTGCACTATAACTTTCTTTTCAATTTGCTTAAACTCTTTTCTCAGATTGCAAACCGCTTGGATCGGATGGTTGCTAGTATCGAGAGAAAGCCTCTTAAGGTGTTCATTCAAGTGAATACAAGTGGAGAAGAATGTATGTTATTATTACTTGTAACGATTGCGAGTTTCTCCATCTTAAAGTGATCGCCACCACTTAACTGCAGTAAATTTTAGAGATCTGATTTGCAAGATTTTGGTGCAAAATTTTTTGGAAGTGTCTTTGACCTACAGGATTAGGCAACAGTGTTTTAATTGTTTGCATGAAGCATGCTCTAATTTATCTTTTTAAGTACTTTATTCATTAAAAGTAATTTGTTAAAAATGCCAGCGCTTCTGGACACCTAGAGTCCAGCTGCCCTGTTCTCCTAGTCATTAAATTCTTTTTGCAGTATGATTATATTGCTTTTTGAACCCCCCACTTCTCGGTATAAATTCCCTAGAATCCTACCTAAAGCGTTTAAGCCGTGCAATACAGACAATTATGTTCCTCAGTTTCTTTATGCTATCTGATTTCAACATACATTTAAACATAAAGATTCCTTTACAGCAGATCTTTAACCTTCTTTTTTTTAGAATTTTCAAGATCAGAATTCAGAATGGTGAAGCTTGTCCAGTTTTGTATACTGTTAATTGTATGATTGAAGTTTTTTCATCAGATATTGAGACGTTTTTTTTGAAGTTAGGTTGATTGATAGTGCGTCTTTAAGGTGACTGGTGATGTTATCGGTTATGCGTTAATTTTTTTTTTAAACTAATCATAGAATGTTGTAGTCCTTCGAATAATGTTTTTCCTGTTTTGAAGTGCAGCAAAATCAGGTGTTGAGCCCTCTGGTTGTGTGGAGCTTGCTAAACACGTAAGCTTGAACTGCCCAAATCTTCAGTTTTCTGGGCTAATGACAATTGGAATGTTAGATTATACATCCACACCGGAAAACTTCAAGGTGATAAAACCCTTCACCCCAAAGTTCAACCTCACCTTGTCCACCATTCCTCTGTTACGAGAAACTTATCAAGTTTGTTGGCACCTTGTGTTCTTACCAATTGGTATATATTGGTTGCAGTTATTGGCTCACTGTAGGACTGAGGTTTGCAAAGCACTTGAAATATCAGAAGAACAATGTGAGCTATCAATGGGCATGTCAGCAGACTTCGAACAAGCTGTAAGAATGTTCATCATTATAATGCTCCTTAAGAGGATACCTATAAACTTGGCCTAAAGTAAACTTAAGAAAGTTGGTTGCTGCTCTTTAAATGAACAAAACGCTTCTCAATTTTTTTGACAGAACAAGAGAACTTGTATAGGCAGGACGCTTTATAGAACGATCACACAATCAAACTCTTATCCTTCATGTTTTGCAGGTTGAAATGGGGAGTACAAATGTGAGGGTCGGATCTACAATATTTGGGGCTAGGGAATATCCCAAGAAAAACTGAATTTTTCATGCCAGAGATCTTGCCTTGGTAATCATTTTGATGAAATAATCTGTCTTAACATATACCGATCTTTAAATAAAATATCACTGAAGAAAGCATCCAACTCCAGTTATTAGTAGCTTCCCGAATACTGTAAAGTGATGGCTGTATGTTCAGGTTGACACACTTCTGCGCCATCAGATGACAAATGAAGGTTTGCGTTTACGGAAATTTTGGATTAACTGTAAACGGTTTTTTTAATGATTTTAAAATAATTTTCTGTATGCTTTTACTGGTAAAATACCACGTATTGATCGCTGTCAACTTTTTTTTTTTTTTTTTTTTTTTTTTTTTTTTTTTTTTTTTTTTTTTTTTTTTTTTTTTTTTTTTTTTT
>NW_019272020.1:4275544-4295021 GCF_002738345.1 Cucurbita maxima | reverse complement strand
TTTTTTTTTTTTTTTTTTTTTTTTTTTGATTTCGCTGTCAGTATTTTATTATACATGAGCTTCATTCCTCTCATAAATTTTTTAATTGACTAAATAAACTTTTCTTTTTTTTTAATAAATAAAATATGACAAACGCTTTAAGAAGGGCATGTTCTTTTAAGATTTATTTCTACTGCAGAAAAATATGTATATATTTTGTCCGTTGATGGATCAAGCTGGGCTTACCCATCCAACGTCGAGATCGTCCATCCTATCCCCTTCACTAAAATAACATTAGATTTTCGCAGCCCAGCCAACCATGTTTTGACAACATAGAACCCAGAAAATCCAAACTTTTTAAATTGATTTGTTCTCCACATTATTCTTTTGAAGATAAAGCTTGGTGCTCTACAAGGATTTGAACCACTGGATGACATTAACCTCCACATAAAGGCATGGTTTGAGGAAGTTGCTTAACAGCTGCGATATTAACAAGGGAAGAATATCAGTAGATAAGTCTAATTAATGCGACATTCCTTTTCCTGGTACCAACAATAATGTCCGCATAGACGTCCTTAAAATAAATAAACAACACGTTGAGTCTATATTACATCAGCATCAAAATCACAAGTATTGGTAACCATCTTTTGGACATGTACAAGGCAGTTTTGCAGAAGCCTCTTCTCAAAGGACTGACAATGCGGACGCACCATGAACGGAGTGGCTTCCTTGAACGATCAATTTTTTCATTTGAAGACAGTTGATGAAAACATGAACCAACAATGTTATGTTAGATGGACAAATATAGGTGCTGTGAAATATGATTGAAATATCAAACCTGGTTTTCTTTTTACTAATTTCAGGAGAGCAAGAATATCGAACCCACGCATGCCTCCACTGATTTTACTAATTTCAGGAGACATCACAGTTTGAAACTTCCTAGAATATTTAATATCTTAACTGCTTGACTAGGATGAATGACAGTTCAATTTAGTTGAACTTTTTGATCTCTAATAATGCTTAGGCATCAAAGTCACTCGCAACGCCCTCACTTAATAATCGCATAGCAGCTCCCTGAGAAAATTTTCTGGCAAATAGAAAACAAGTAACGAAAGTTGAATTATTTCGACACCATTCCGTCCTGAATTCGGTCTCATAGTAGACATGGTTGATTCCCTGTCAAAATAATACACGTCAAACAACATAGTACATACTAGATAATGCATAAATTCAGAAAAGGAACCCAGAGCAACAAATTTATGCCACAAATTTACCAATACACTAATTACTCAAATATGGTTGATAATGACATAGGATAGACACCAATTCTCATTCAATCATTATAAGCCAGGCAGTCCAACAAACAATGTAAAAATGAAATTAAAAAAAAAAAAAAAAAAAGCTTGCTTGCATTAAATAAAAACTAGAGCATTTAATTTTGCAAGAAACCACATTTATCCGCCCGCCCTCCCACCCTCTTAAATAAACAAACACAAACACGAAGACAAAAAGAGAAATAATGCAATATAATTAAACCTTTATTTCCTCGATCTGCCGAGGTCCAGCCTTAGCATAGTTAAAGGTAATAGGATGCCACCCCTTGTTCTCCATATTATTGGTTGACTGATTCCATAGAGTGTAAGTTAATGTTCTTCGTTCAAGTTCACCTTCAAGTTCATTTAACTACAGAGTAAACACAAGAAAAGAATGTTACAATGTAAATTATCTGTAAACTAAACTATTTCAGACAACAATTTACAGCAACTGCCTGTAAAGGGTTATATAAACTCATCTCCCAAGATGGAGAGAGAGAGAGAGAGAGATCCATAGCGAAGGAAAAGATATCATGGCCTCAGAAGACAAATATGTACTCACCGCCAGCAATGTCTGGACGTAGTGTTCATCTGGAATACAGTTGTGCTGCTTTTGAAGTTTCTACAATCAGAATTTAGGCCAAGGTTATTGATGCATTTCTTATTAAGGAAGATTGATTTCTAGTGGGAAAGATTTGATATTGATAGCAGCACCAACAATCTTAGAAGATAACATCCAGAATAATGAATAAACTATTTCGTAATAACATTCATATTGTTGAACTGAATTTCTTCATATACTCAAATTATCACTTACAATGTTCATAGTTCCTTTGCTGGCATCCACAGGTGGCCTTCGCTGTAGTTTAGAATAAATATAAATTTTATAAGCGATACCAAAAAGAGTGAATGTTGCTTCATAAAAATCTTAAGAATGTGTCTGAGGAAAGTGGATTCCAGTATGCCATTCAATTTAAAGATGATACATTTGGGGAAAATGTGACCAATATATTGTGTTCATGTGTAATGTGTGTCAGTGTGTGAACGAATGATAGTGTCTCCACACAGAAGAAATAGTTAACTGCACTTGGATCATAGTTGACAAATGAAGAAGGAATTTTCTGCAAAAGACATACCTTGCAGAATAATCCAAAGACTGGGAATATAATATCATCATCCACAATTACTTCTGCGTGACTACGAATCAAACTGATCCACTGCAATTTAACCACAAAGCAAATATAATTGCACACATCACCATTGTTTAAAATTCAACTAATAAACATCTACACCCACGAGAGCGGAAACAGTATTGCCTAGTACATCTAAAATAATTTATCAAGCAATAAATAAGGCATACTTCTTTTTTTTGGGTATGTGAAAGAACACAACAGCTGGGATGAAAATACCGACTAGTGAAACACAAAACATGGACACAAATCCTATGTCTCATGGTTGAATCTGTATAACTAAGAAAAGAAACCAAAAAAATAAACGAAGCAAAAGATCCAAGAAAAACTATTGTGATGGATGACCTGGGACCCTTTTCTCCATTTGCCCTTAGTTATAGCAGGTGACATTTTTGGGTTATAGCGACCCTCCTTTGCATCAAGAAAGCTACAAGAAAAAATGAGAATATATATTTCAATATAGAGAAATTTTACTCTGGAAGCTATAAAAATTTGGCAAATATCTAAATTTTGGCAGCAAATGGCCAACAAAGAATCAGTGCTTGGCACCTCAGAATCAAAGCCCTCCATCTACCTGTCCACAAAACTCCTGGGAGAAGCCATGAGATAGCTATATATATAGCTAAAGTTGTATAGTGGAACGCAACTGCAGCATGAGAAGACAAATCTTAAGGGAAGTTGTGAAACACCTCAACTTCATAGATTAAAATGTTCAGAGAGCAACGGAAAGTGGCAGTGGTGATCCCAAAAGACCTGTCCGATAGAAGAACAAATCTCTGATTTGCAGTGTCCTCAAGAGCTGCTTCAAGTAACAACCTCTCTGCAGCAATCATACTCGACTTTCCCCAGTCCACCTGCAACATAACGTCACTTCAATGCAACCAATTACCAAAAATCAAAACTTGAAAAATTATCGAAAACATTACATGCCTCAACATGAATTCACCCCCACTAATTAAAAACAGAGAGTAAATGATAATTTCATCATGATTATAGTATCTACCTATCGAGAACAATAGTCCTAGGACATTGTCAAGTTTTGACTAGCTAGGGTGAAGTATTTACATAAGTTGTTCTCTCACCTTGATAAAGGTTAGAGTTGTTGGAGCACTAAGGCTACTACACATTGGAGAGTAGCCTACTACGCTCCTCAATTTAATACAACGGGAACATCCCATTTTGAAGACTTCATCCCTCATAGTAATTCCACACACGCGCGCACAAAAGGGTAAAGAACAAGCCGAAAGGCATCTATTTTCCATTATTCTCCAGTTTGATGGTAAGCATTGGTACGGAAAAACATAAGAACTTCATTTCACAAGAACACATCATGTTACCTGAATGCTATTCTCCAATTGCCGTCCAAAAAAGAAATGCGACCTTGTCGTCGATTCATCGAACACAAATCCGGGTGCCGAGTGAATGTAAATCGAGAAGTTCGCAACGTCGCCATTCTGGATAGAAAATTGCAAATTATTTTCCCAACTCACAGACAATGCCTAATCGAAGAAAGTTTTAGCGAGAGTGGAATCTTTTAAACACCTGGAAGAAGCTTCCCCAAAGGAAATCAAGAGGGAGGTTTCGACGAGTGAGAAACAAGAAGGCAATCTTAGGGCGGCCCAAAAATAAACCAGGAGGGGGGCGCAATCTACGGGATAATGAGGCAGAGGCGAGGTTGGTCCGAGAAGACGAATGAAGCCTAATAAGAGCGAAAACGCAAAGTGCAAGAGAGAAGGTGATGACAAGCTTCCAGCTGAACCAGATAAGGCTGCGCCCTGGCGTTAGAGGGACTTTCTTCCTCATTGTTCTTCCTGCAAATGAACAAAAGAAGTTTCATGCAATGGATCGGAAAGGAATACCAGAACAAAACAAGAGAGAGAAAGGAATACATGGAAGAGGTGGCGGTTTCGCCGGGGAGCTGATTATTAAACAAAAACGCATGAGAAAAGGGGAGGGGATGGCGGTGGCGAAATGTGAACGGAATTTGGAGTGTTTTGGAAGACATCTCGGGAATTTCATGAACAACAACGGTAAAACGGCGTCGTACGGTTGAGTTTGTTGAATGGGCCATCTGGGCTACGATCTGGCCGTGCCAGCACAGGGCGGGTGGCGGGAAGGGCGTAGCTAAGCTACCAGGCCTTGTGGGCCCCTTGAAATTTTCTGTTGTAAGATATCATTTCGGTCGAGTCCATCAATTTTGAAGAATCCAATTTTAGTATCCATATTTAATAACTAGTTACTTTATTTGTGAAAGGTGATGGAGCTGGGTCATCATGTAACTGTTAGCATTATATATATGTATGTGTATATATATGTATGTGTATATATATGTATATGTATATATAGACTTATAGATGTAAGATACAGTTATTAAGGATATCTTATCTTAAAACACGAGGATGATGAAAGAAACAACTAACTAATGAGTCTTTTTATTAATTCAAGATAGGCGACTCTATAATGGTATAATATTGTAAACTCATGATTTTCATCTTAATTAGCCAACGTGGAACTACTCTCAATATTCTTCGACTCGATGATGAATTTTTCATATACACAACAAAAAAAGAATGGTATTTTCCGTTAAATGGCATCCCCATATATAGGGTATAATTACCCTACTACATGGGTATGCCATCGTTATTTCAATGAACGACAGTCTACAGATCGTTGTATCAAGAAATTTCTTCATAACAAACTGAAAAAAATGATGGAACAGTGGGAATGTCGATACAGAACCTCAAATGCCGTTGCCACAATGTCTTGAATAGCTGCAGATTTACTGTTTTGATGATCAAGACCTGTGATGGCTGCAACATTTCTTTTTCCATCCACTAAGCTGAATCATTCTGATTAATGCACAACATTACATTGAAAATCTGTTGTATTCGTCCATCGCTTTGTATCTTTTGGAAAAGATTTCTGTCACTGAAACAAGTTTAAAATTATCAGCGGGACACTTGTGAGCTTTGAAGATCCAGTATTACATTCAAGATCTTGCCAGGAACGAAAATTCGTTTCTTGATTGACTGCCCTGTTAAATATTTGGAGAGTTTTTCATCCTGCTCTGCTATCTGGAAAGCATCCTCCTCCGTACATGTTTCCTCAACCTGGATGGTACCCCTAGTTTTACCATTGATCTGAACTGGTAGGACAATAGTGGAGTCCTTCAAGTAAATAGGGTTGGCCTGTAATGGAGAAAAAAGTTACGAGATTCAGCAAGTATACTTTGCCACGAAGACTGATAATTCTGAATCTGATTGTTCAGTGAAGCTCCAATATGGTGTTCTAAATACCCCACCACTTCATCACCCTCCGATCAACATATTTCTTAAATACAATATGGTGTTCTAAGCTCTCTCAAGTCGTCAGCCTTAAATGCAATCACATATGACACGTTCCATCTACTGTTTGTATCATTTCCTGACGTAATTATGAAGCATTATTGCTCTCCATCTGTAGGTGAATTATAATTCTATTCTAATTTTGCTTTATTTTGAAGTGAAAGCAAAACGAACCTATGAAATCCCGTTATCTTAATTTGCTCTCAAATTGAAAGGCAATTCTTCAGGAAATAGGTAGAGTCTAGAGTTCTAGATTGTAAATGGTGGTGAGGTATTTCATTTTTCCTAGTGAGAATATCATCCAATACCATGTTGAGGATTCATTGACAGTCATCCACAAGCTGACAGAGACGTGGAAGCTATTTGTGTTGATGACAAAACACGGGAGTTGTTTCCCTTCTACCATTTTGAACATTATTTCTTCTAGCAGAAACAATTTAACATACCAACAAGACCAAACTGAAAGTATATAGATCCTACTTGTGAATCGTCATTAACCCAAAACCACTGAAAAAAAACATAATGTGAAGTTTAATCCAAAGATTCACCAAGACAGGGATTTACATTATACGTCGATATGATTCGTCACAAGGACTCAAGTGGCTAATACACCCAGTGCATACCTTCTAAATGCAATAAGGGACCAGATAATCTTAAAGCCACAACCATATAGACAAAATATGTAAGTATTTAAAGGAGGGAAGAAAGATAAGAAGTCCAAACCTTGGGAAAGGGCTCGTAAGCCAACGATTCTGAATGTCCTAACCGAGACCATAGTTCCTCAGCCAAGTGAGGTGCATACGGTGATAGCAACAAAGTGAATGCTTCAACGATAGACCTTGGGTATCTATCCCACTGAAAATAGGAAAATGAGAAAAGAGAGAAAAGACCAACATGAATTTAATTAGCTAGTAAATGGCATCATGCTGATCGGAAGAAGTGACGTGGCAAATAAATAATGTCAATTGACTAAGAACATATGCTAAACCATTAGCAAGATATCAAGATTTTAATCTCTAGGTATCTCATTCTCTAATTAGAGATTTAAATAGGATCAACTAAGGAGTTCATTTTCCCCACCCCATCCCCATTGAGGCAGGAGAGAGAGCGAGGAGAAAATTTTCTCCATTGACTAAACAAGGGCGGAGACTTCATACATTTGAACTTTTTGAGACTTAATATCAAAATTTAAACTTTTAAGAATCATAGTTGAACATTTTAAAATATGGATAATGCTTACTAAATATTATTTGTTTTTTATTAAAATGTTCAAGATTTTTCTCTTTAAATGAGACTTCATCATTAGAAATTAACTATTTAAATAGAGATTTTCCAAAAAAAAACATGTAATTTATTGATTTTTTCCCCTAACAATAGTAAATGGGGAATGGAGACAGGGAAGCCATCTCCGCCCCTGCCCTGTGAACATCCCAGGATCAAAATGGCTTTTCAAGGATTACTTAAGTTTTGTATTAGATAATAAAGTGACATTCAAGATTAAGAAATAAATGGAAAAATAAAGAACCATATCTACTGGAGGGAAGGATCCTCCAAAATGTATATAGCCTGCAAGAAAAGCTTAATAGTATTGACTGGCTGACTTTAAGTTTCATTACTTATATATATGTACGTATGTATATGTATATGTACATATGTATGTATGTTGTCTATGTATATATGTATGTATGGATATGTATAGATGCAAATCAGAGCCTAATAGTATCGATTGGCCGATTTTAAGTTTCATTAGTATGAAACAAATACAATGCCATGCCCTTCAACCTAAACACCATGAAAGTCAGACAAGGACCAATTGATTAAGCAAAAAAGCTAATGTGACGGAAAATAATGCACATTTTCCAACCTTATATGCCACGTTAACAAACTCCATCATAGCTGAGATTCCTGTGTTGAATCGTGTCCCTTCAACTTCTTCAGTTACCTGGAAATTGAATCATCATTTAGTGAAGGGAGATACTGTATCTGCAAAACACAACTTCAGTATGACATTTATACTATCTAATATAACCCATCAAATAGGATACTTATGCGGAATCAGAATCTATTTACCCAGCAATCCGAAGGTGAACTTTAATGATCATGCAATTATAGTTTTGTTGATATTTCTTTCCATTTTTCAGATGCCAGGTAAGCTAAGCAACATTTTGAATAACACGTAGCGGAAAGAGAGCAAAACAAAGCTTAAATAATATATGACCTTCATAATGCACTTATGGAGTGAACGAAGTTGTTCGAGAGTGGGTTCCTCATCAGTTACCACAGTTCCATCATTAAATGTACCATCAGCTGAAGGTGGTCCAACAATTAGTCTCCAAGTTCTTCCCAAGAACCTATGGACACCTTCAATGCCGCTGGTATTCCATTGTTTTGAGTCTCTGGAAGAAAAATGAGACGAGAAATTACGAAAAGTAATATAAGCCCTTCTCCGACTGATCAAGAAAAGAACAGTCACATAGATTGAAATGCTAGATATTTGAATTTTAAAAGTTATAAATCAGAACTACCTAAGAGGACCCATAAACATTTCATACAAGCGAAGAGAATCCGCACCATACTCAAAAACAACATCGTCAGGATTAACAACATTTCCTCTACTCTTGCTCATTTTGTGAGCGCGAGCAATCAATCGGATATCAGGACTGTCTTTCAATACAAAATAATCTCCAGATTTCATGACCTACATAAGAAGAAATTCAGTTGAGAAATACTGGAATTCAAACAAACAACAATACTCGATTTTTAGTAATGGATATGATTAGCTACTTTAAACCAGGAGAGACATTTATTGATCATAATCTGCAATTTAAATCAGGCATAAAAATCAATGAAAGAGATACACCAGGCATAGCGATCATAAACCTTTTCCTCAGGGATTCTTTCTTGATTATATTCACTCAAAACATCAACGGAATCTGCAGACACTAGATTACCATCTGTATCTTTTAAAGCAGTATACTGAACCTGCCGTTTAAAAAAAAAAAAGTACTAAATTAAAAACCTGTGAAAAAGGAAAATAATCTTGTTTAGAGAAACAATACTTACTTCCCCAAGTATGATTCCTTGGTTTATGACACATTTGAACGGTTCCTTGGTGGATACGACGCCGAGATCATAGAGAACCTGAATCAGAGAGGCTCAATCAGATGAATGGTGTAGCAGAAAATATAGGACAGAACATCCAGAACGGAAATAGGTCAGTATTCGGCAATCATCTTGTCAAAACAAACAGTTATTTCATAATCAGGCCATTGCCAGTTTCAGGTGAAATTTATCCTTCCACCACCCTCTCGTGGTTTTGCAATGCTTCATAAGACATTACAAACAAGGGAGAGTCTAAAGCATTAGTCATACTATAAATACATTTTATCAAAAGAAGATAGTGCAGAATGCCTTGAGCATTTTCACGAAGCATGGACTATGAAGGGCAACCAATTTTTTTTCCTGAAAGTCTAAAACCAAAAATTAAAGGCTTATAGTTAACATTTTGTTTTTCTTATTTAATAAGAAACAAGATTATTTACCAATAATTTATTTATTTTGTAATTTACTTTTAAAAACCCTAACCTAAATTTAAAGAATTAAAATTAACTTTGCTTCATATCCATAGTGAAAAAATATTTTCCATATTTCAGTAATAACGCTTGAAGCAGAAAGCTCATTCAACATCCTAATTTCTTAAGAGTAACTAGAACAAAATATAGCAGATAACTGTACAGTATTTTTTAATCATCATGCGTTTTATTTTCTATTTTCTGATTTAAATATTCATATATTCTCATAAGTCATTTTTTCAAGCAAAATTCGATATAAAAGTGTTGCAGTTTGAAATTATTACACAGAAAGACAACAGACAAAAACAGCAACCATTTTGTCAAATTTAAATTAAAACAGCAATAAATAAAAAAGAAGAAGAAGAAGAAGAGAAAACAGCAACCATTTTTAAATTAAAGTACAATAGACAAAAACTTCTTTAAAAAAAAAATCAATAAAACAATTTTAAATAAATAAAACCTTAAGTGGCACCATAGTCTTCAAAAAAAAAAAAAAAAAAATCCTCAAATTTACCAATATTTCCAAGTTACCTACATTATGTAGAAAATAAATCATCATAAACACTTGTTTTCAAAAATAGAAAACTAAAAGCAAAATTATTATCAAATGGAGCCAGGAATCAACTCTCCAACCTTGTGCCAGAACCTAGAATAAAGTAAATGGAGCACAGCATGCTCAGCCCCACCAACGTAGACATCAACGGGGCTCCAATACCTGCATATGCACAAATTATAAAGCACTAATCAATATATGAATTGGACTCAAATCAATTAGAAAATTAGTCAAGGAAAAAGGTATACAGAAATTCCAGGCTTATCCATACAGAGCAGCTCTTACATTTCCTTCGTTTTCCCTACAAGTTCTTTGGAATTCTTTGGATCCATAAATCTTAAGTAGTACCTGAAAATCAATAGGATGAAAATTTCTAATTCAAAGAAAAGATTTGCAAGTAACTTATGCAAACAAATCAGACAAAACTAATAAAATTAATCATAATTAAAAATAAAAAAAGATTTGTAAACAATAAAAGAATGAATGACGACACTGATTATACCCTACATTAACATCACTCTCATGCGTCCTTAGTCAAAATCTGCAGTTCTCTTTCTTCCAGTAAGAAAAGAACGAATAGTGAGGTTAAATTCAGTCAAGAAGAAATAATACCAGCATGAACCAGCCCACTGCGGCATAGTACTTGTTTCTCGTCTGGCAGGTTTGCCTGACAGGGAATCAGTGGCTTGAACCTGAAAGTCAATAGTTGAAAGATTATCAACTTTATAGAAAAGCAAAAATAGAGTACATATATGCACGAAATTTCCAGTGTTCTCTCCTAAAGTTTTTTTTTTTTTTTTTTTTTTTTACAAAAAATATTCGCAAGTTTCTGATCCAGCTTGCACACATGTGACTATTCTCATGGGACAACCATCTGCCTCTACTACAGTTGGTTGTCAAGGAAACGCATATGATATTAAATCCAAGGTAGGGGGATGTCTCCCCTAAAGTTGACTCAATAAGTAGCCCATGGACTATATACAGACCTTGTTCCAAAAACATGTTCACAATCACTTAACCATAATACTCCATCTGCCAATGTATAAGATTGTAAGCGAAGCTCCTAACCAGTAGAGAATAATAACTACTCAAGAAGTTACAGAAGCATTTGTACTTTCACCAATATAATTTGACCATTATATGCTATACTGCCCAAAAATGTGAGTAGAGCAATGACTTTAAAGTAACCAGTCCAATCTAATACACTAACAAGGATGTGGGCTGTATACCAAGCTTCCAAGCGTGAAGCAGACTCAAGAAAATAGTCATAATCTTTTCAAAATATTTTTTCCAAAAAAGGGTAAAACAGACAAATCCTGCATTCATGTAATATTTGTGCACGTGAAAAAACCTAAAGCATAATTTAATTAGTTAAGGCATATGCTTCAAAAAGATATCACAAGTTCAGGTCCCCACCACCCACATGTCACTGAACTCAAAAAACTTGTGTTTTAAATTTTTGTGTGTGCACATATGAGTGGTGGAAAATCCTAAATAAGTCGCTTCTCGCTTCAAAACTAGCACAGTTTATCATGCAAATCCTGAAAGTCTACGAATCCATACAATAGAAAATAAAACAATGCAATATTAAAAAGACAATAAATTAATCAGAAGGATATAGAGAATACCCAAGAGTCCGCTTTTGCGAGTGGAGGTTCCCCTGTCCCCGTGGGTGTAAAATCATCTAATTCAGGCAATGTAAGGGGCAATTCGGTTTCAGAAAGGGGAATACTCTCACCAGTATCATCCAGAAAAAGTACAGGAATGGGTTCCCCCCAATAACGTTGTCTAGCAAAAAGCCAATCCCTCAGTTTGTAGTTCACCTGTTGTAAGTTGAAGAAGGCACTGATAAGTAATGGTGGCACCTTCAGGGCAAACCATGACCCACACAATATTTAGGAAAAGACCTTTTTCTTCCCATTCCCCGTTTTCTCAGCCCACTCAATGACTTTGGAAGCTGCTTCCTTACTTGAGAGCCCATTGATGTCAAGCCCTGATGTTGGACTCGATGAATTGGTAATAATACCTTCTCCTGAAAATGCCTTATTTGAATCACAGCTTCCATCCACTGGCACAACAACCACCACTATGGGAATATCGTATTTTGTGGAAAATTCATGATCACGTGTATCATGAGCAGGTACAGCCATAATTGCCCCAGTTCCATAACTGTAAAATACCAAATTAAGAATGATCTGATGATAGAGAAATAATAGGTTCTGAACTAAGTAGAATTAAAGAAAAGTAGTTTACGAAAGCTATACTGGCACAAGCAACCACTCAAAGAAGCCTAGATGGCCATTTGAAAGACCACTCTCCAAGTGTTCCTCTCTACCTCCCTAACTACCTCTCACCTCTACGCCTCCCTTTTGAAATGTACACCCTCAAAATGAAAGATAATATATAAGGACACCAAAATTTATTTATTAAAAAAAGAAAAGCCCAACACACAAAACGAGTTTGACCTTAGCTATAGAAAATGACTTCAATCCAAAAAAAAAAAGACCAAGCTTATAATTACAAAAAGGCCTAGTGACAGATGCAAGGAGGCATTAAACCTAGCCACCTCCCAAACTTCCTCACCCCATCTCTCCACCTCTTAAAAAGCTCTATTGTTCCTCTCTATCTAAATGTCCCATAAAACTACACTGAAGCTAGTCTACTCAAGTTTTGATGAAGCAGCCTACTAGACAACCACATAGCTTCCTCTTATGTAAGTATGAACTATTACAGGCCTAGCAAAAAATTAAGATCAACCAAATTTTAATGAAGCAGTCTACTAGACAGCCACATAATGATGCATGCTCTCATTTCATCATAAATTTCTGAACATTAAATTTCAATATTCATGCTCAGCAAATGATAAACAACGGTAAAGAACAACAGGTATGAGGCATAAACCCATACTGACCTCCCCAAGACATAATCTGCAACCCATATTGGGATAGCTTCCCCATTAACTGGATTTCTAGCATAGCAACCAGAGAAAACCCCAGTTTTTTCCTTCTGAAGCTCAGTCCTCTCAAGGTCACTCTTCCTTGAAGCAAGTTCTTTGTATTCCTCCACCTGAGTTCAAATCTAAGCCTTCTTGCTTATTTATTCTTTTCTTTTTTCTTTTTTCTTTTTTAACATTGAGAAAATGAGAGAAAGTTGGCAAGTGAACAAAGAAGTTTACCTTTTTGCTTTCTTTAGGAGATGTTATGGATGTCAGGAAGGAGTACTCTGGAGCAACAACCAAATACCTACATATGAAAAAAAAAGTATCATTAAATTTTGCTGGAACTACAACATTTTGTCAATGAAATTCATTGAACTTGGATAGAGTTAAGTATGCAATCAGTACGTTGCTCCAAAGAGGGTATCTGGTCTGGTAGTATATACTGTAATTTTGAGATCACTATCTTTTCCATTACTGTCGAGAACACAAAAGTCAATCTCTGCCCCTTCTGATCTCCCAATCCAGTTTCTTTGCATATCTTTTATACTTTCAGGCCAGTCAAGATCATCTAGATCATCAAGAAGACGATCAGCATATGCAGTAATCTTGAGCATCCATTGCCGCATTGGCTGTTTGGCAACAAATAATGACACAGTAAAATTATAAAACCATCCAAGAGTTTTGAACTGAACAAAGAGTTTAATGACTTTGAAAATGGGTTAGTTTAAACAACATTACACGAACTATAAAATAACAATATACTTACGTGTTTATCAAAACAAACCCCAAAATAAAAAAACAACTAACCTTCCTTATAACTGGATGACCCCCACGCTCACTGACACCATCAACTACCTCTTCATTAGCCAAGACCGTGCCAAGAGCAGGGCACCAATTAACTGGTACTTCAGCCTGAATTTATTGGAATTGACAATAAGATCTTTGTGTTAGCTGGAATGAGAGTGGGAAACCAAGAAGACAGATATAGTCCTGACCTGGTATGCTAATCCTCTCTTCAACAGTTGAAGAAAAATCCATTGAGTCCATTTATAATAATCTGGTTCAATTGTGGAAATTTCACGATCCCAGTCATATGAAAAACCCAATGATTTAAGCTGTAATATCAGGTAAAGTCAAAAGCACATATGTTATATGAAATTTACATCATTACGCAATCAGTCATAATATCAAACTGTAAGCAGTCGCAAACACTAACAAAGGATAAATTTCCAATTCCTGATTTCTGTCAGGGTCACCATACTTTAGACAACTAAATGTCTGAACTCATTCGCTATTCTTCAGAATTAAAAGACCGCAAAAATCATAGAAAATCCCAAAACGACAAGCCTAGACAGTACGAAATGAACCAAAAGAAACAAAGTATTCCTCCTATTTAACTTTACAACTAGAAACTTGCACGACCTATTCTAAATATGCTGTTGATAGAGCCATTCTAATGTGCTTCAGCTTGTAGTTCAGATCATAAAAGTCAAAACCAAAAGAGGGAAAAAAAAAAAAAGAGGAAAGAAGAAAAAGAAAGGGCAGTATTCTTAGTAATCTGAATTAAACAAGTATAGCTGAAATCACGCTATAGAAAGAAAGAAAAAGGGTAAAAGAGAGGAGAAGGAATAAAAACACATCAGGACCTGAGAGCGGAACCGATTAATATTCCTCAAAGTAGTGATTTTGGGGTGAGTTCCTGTCTGCGGGGCAAAAAGATAGTACATGTTGATATTAAGACTGACAATAATAGCAGTTCATGCGTCGTATGCTGTAAGCTAAGTGGAAGGTGGGAGACCAAACCTCAATAGCATATTGTTCCGCAGGCAATCCAAATGCATCCCAGCCCATTGGGTGTAAAACATTGTAGCCTTGCATGCGTTTGAATCTAGCAAGAATATCTGTAGCAGTATAACCTAGAGGATGACCAACATGTAACCCTGAACCACTACAAGCAAAACAGAATAAAGTAGACATCAATTCTCGATTCTTAAGAAACACGAACTGACTGAAAACCTGTGCGTATTGGATCAATCTAAGGTGAGAAAAGAAAGTAGCCACTAACTCAGAATCCAACAGAGAGCAAAAAGAAACCTGGGATAAGGGAACATATCAAGCACGTAGAACTTAGGCTTAGAAGTATCAATTTCATCAGGAGTTCGGAAAGTTCGATTTTCCTCCCAATAACGCTGCCATTTGGTCTCTATTTCATGGAAGGGGTAAGCCCTCCTCACCTCTTGCTGCTTCTGCTCCTCAACCTCGTTAACTTCCCTCGTCAAGGAAACTCTGATTCTACCACGTGTAACACGAACTCCACAGCTCAAGCTGCTACCATATAAACAACGACCAAGAGAAGACTTTCTTCTAAAAGCTGCAGTGGACAATTTCCTGGACAACCCGACTGATGGGGGAGAAAAAGAAAGCAATCGAAATGGACTAACGGAAGAAGCTTTGAATTGGCCATGTACAGAAGAATGCAATGCCTGCACGTTCATTTCGCATGTGGAGAAGCAGAAGAAGAAAATGGACACCGCAGAGAACAACGGCAGAAGATTGAGCGGGCAGGAAGATTGAGATGATAGGATTTGGTACATTTCGCGGTTAAACTGTCGTTCAATAACTTCAGTGCGTTGGATTTCGATTTTGGGCCGAATCAATTGGGCCTGATTGGTCCTTACTGGGCTAATTTCAGTAATGGCCTGATATTTTTACTGCTTTGGGTTGGGTCAACAATTTTATGAAAAATATAATATATACATATATAATAATAAAATATGTTTAAATAAATTGATGACCGTTTTTCTTTTTTCTTTTTTTTTTTCGTTTTAAAATAAGTTTAAATTTTTTTATTGAAAATGTAGTCAAATTTAAGAACATGAAAAAACATCCGATATGTACAAATTTAAAACTAAACTAGTGACAACTGAAACGGGGACAAATTCCTGGCCAATTTGATGCAGAAATGCATGATCTTGATTCAGATGCTTTTCCTGGTTTCCTTTGGCTAAAGCTTATCAGCATGGGAATGAAGAACAGTCGTAAGTGGTAGGCAAATCTATTTCAGCCATTTTCCTAACATCATCATGGTCAGTTGCTTGCTGCTACCTACTAAGATTTCATTGTTTTCAGATGGTTAGTGAATCCAACACGAGACTAACAAGGGAATAGGTGATGGAGACAAGTCCATCGGCACCGACAACCGATAACCTTAGTCTCAGAATAACCGTTATATAAAAAGAAATCAGTAACATGATTTTCTAAAGAGGAAAAAAAAAATCTGCAAGATGTGATAACCTTAGTCTCAGAAAAATCTGCCAGTAAGAATTGGCTCTTTTGGTTATTTTCGAGCACCACAAACTACAGCTTCAAAACTAACTATCCGATGCCTTCAAGTGCTAATCAGCAGAAGCGAAGTTTCAAACTCAACGGAAACACCATACAGGTTTTCACCCCTTCGTGCAAAGAAATAAAGGTTATTGCTGATCTGAGCTGAGCATATAATTCAGGTCAAATGCACTGCGGCTTCAGCGGTTGATTGGAGTGTGCATCCGGGTAACAATTTTTTCTACAGCATCACGAGACATGACAAGAGTATCATGTAGAAGAATGCTGTACACATTCAAACCCTATAGAATAAAATTAGGAAATAAGTCGGGAATCAAAACAGTAGTATAGTACAAAAACAAGATCATCTAGACATTCATGAAAATTAGTAATATAGTACAAAAACAAAATGGTTTCGGCTTGATAAATTTTAACACCAAGTAAAAGTTCAAAAAATCATATGGAAATGTATTGAGGCGTTTTAGAATTTTAAGGATCTCTCAAATTTTGATTTTATAAGAGAGAAGTGGCACGGAGATTTTTCAAAGCTGACCAATAAAAGATATAGTTATGTTCTAGGACCAGGGGCTTTTATAAGCAACTAAAACACAAATTCATTTATTATGAAGCTAACAAAAAAAGGGAAGCCATCAAGAAGACTCACTATAGAAGGCAAAACATTGACGTAATGAAGGTTTTGTGTGGCCAACTTCAGTTTCTCATCGATGGGGCCACCATCGACTAGAAGAACTTTTTTAGTATTCTCCATTTCATTGACATAGTTCACGATATACTTCGTCTTATGTGTAGCGACGTCCAGATTATCAAATATCAGAAGCTGAGAGTCACAGAATTTCCAAAGTGAGGTTTCATAAACATATGGAAAGAAAATATCATGTGTTAGAACGTGCATGTAAGCCAAAGCATTGTAGAAAATAATCCATATGCTAAAATGATAGCAAGAGAGAAAGGCCTGCCTTTCCTTCTGCAGCACGAGCTGTAAGAGCTATCTTCAAACCCAAACGACGAACTTTCTTATTAAGCTTGAAAGCATGACTTCGTGGTTTAGGGCCGTGCATAGCTGCACCACCTCTGAACTATAATCATCATCCAGTTCATTAGCAACTACTGTAATCTTTGGCATTGTGAACATCATAATTCATAGTAAAATCATAGCTACCTGGGGACCACGCAGTGTTCCATGCCTTGCTCTACCAGTACCTTTTTGTCGCCATGGCTTTCTCCCGGTGCCACTAACCTCACTAATTGTTTTTGTTGAATGTGTTCCCTGTCATCACTCGAGATGCTTAGCTACTAAAATCACTTCTATAAACTTACCCACAACTTGCATTTTGCAGATTAACTACCTTCTAAACATATATTGACACTTAATATAATAGATTAACTACTTTCTACACATTAAGAATACCAATATAATTAGACAAACAATTTATTCATGTGTCAAAATACCGCTTCTTCCAATGCAGGACCTGTATGTTAATGAAGTTGCCAATGGCTGTCTCCATTGTAATTTAAATACAAATTAAAATGCGATATCAAAAGTCACTATGTCGCTAATCCTCATAATATTATCCTCTGGTATAAATAATTATGGAAATGTTTATATTTATCAAATGAATAAAAATGCACAAAGACAAATGTATAAGGAAAAATAACTCCCCTAATAGACACTGTTTGCATTCAATCAATCAACTAGTCTCAAGCTCTATTGCATGAAGAGGACACAACCAATACCTGCTGTCTCTTTGCAAGCTGCCATCTAACAACCCGATGAATGATGTCCTTCCTGATAGGGACGTCAAAAACATCTCCAGCCAAGACCATGAACCCCTTGTCTTCATTTTGAAAGTTTGTCACAGGAATCATCAGGTCCTGAAGAAGCCCTAATGATGCAACATAATATATTAACCACAAAAGAGATTGATATACCAATTCTTTCGCCATAATAAAGTACGTCTACAATCTTATGAAGAGTAAAAAATGAGGAAAAATATTGCTACCTATCTTGCGCTCTTCTGATACAACTGGTTTAGCGTTGCTTGATTCGGGAGTCAAAATAGAGGTGGAAAGCCCTTTGGAGACAAGAAAGGTTCCAGCCTGTTTCATATACAATGGTTAGACAAAAACAAATTTAGGGATGTGTAATGAAAAAAAGGTGTGCATAACACATTAAGATGTGATTAAAATCCACATTCTACAAACTTCAATATCATGTCCTTGAGTAAAAGATAGTAGTACCTTCAATAGGGTAGAACAGCCCGCAAACATAGAGCTACTCCCTTTAACGTGACCATAAATTTCTACTCAAACATATGTTAATAATCATTGAATTAGACAAAAAAAAACATTAAAGCGTAGAAAAAAAAGTTGTAGGCAAGTAAAAATTTTGAAATAAGGAGGAAATGAGAATGCATTACCACGGGAATTATAAAACGACTGACTCATGGTACACGAAGAATTACATTGCCCAAATGTTGATAGGGAGCCCAAAGAGCGCAACAGCCTTCTCGACACTGAGATTGCCATATTAACGGCGGACCACTAAAAGAGTCGGCGTAGTGGTATTGTAATAATCAGACAGCTACCTAGACATCTACAAGAGTAAGTTCTCTGAAATCTTAGTAATATGCCTCAATCTAAGTCTACAAAAAAAAATTGTATCGTAAGTAACTAACATAAAGATCACAAAACCCTGAATGGAAGCCATGAAGTATTTGGATGTGCAAAAAAAAAAAAAAAATGAGATCAGTAAAACAAAATGTTATCATTTAGACTTGTTAAAAATCGGTTGAAGAAGAAATCAACAAAACAAAATGTATTGAATTTCTGAAAAACGCCCGAGGGAGGCGAAATCTCACCAACGGCGCCGATTAGGGGCTGAAACGAACCACTGTGTTTCTGAGAGAGAGAAAAACAGAGATAACTCTGATTTCTCGGAGGCGAGAGAGCGTATGAGGGCGGCAGAGATTCCTTCAGACGACTTCGACTGCGGCACCAACAGCTGATACGGTGTCGGGCAGGAGCGGCGGTGCGGGGTGCAATGGAAGCGTAAATCTTTGCGAGGGAGACGAGGAACAAAAACAAAGGCGGAAACCGAAGGCGCCATTAACGGGCCGAAACTTTGGGCCGCATCCATTCTCCACGAATCCAAAGTTCTAGTTTGGGCTCTTCTTCGTTGTCACGGTCGGCCTTTTTTGACTTCTTTTTTATTTAAAGAATAAAAAAAAAAAAAAAAAAAAAAAA
>NW_019272020.1:4253123-4275135 GCF_002738345.1 Cucurbita maxima | reverse complement strand
TTTTTTTTTTTAAAAAAAAAAAAAAAAAAAAAAAAAAAAAACAACCCGACAAAGCTTTGTAGCTATTTCATTGATAGACCAATTGTACGTTCACATATTTTTCAATCTTTTGGTCACTTTATTTGATTATTAATCTTTTTAACTAATGTTTTTTTAGTTAAAAAGTTGAAATTAGACTTTTAATTAATTTATAACTTAATTTGCAAGTTAGTTCAACTCGAACATTTTCAAGATACCCCAAATAACCAACAAATGGCAAAGTGATATATATATGTTCTGTCAAACAAATTGAAACATCCATCATACATCCATACAGGCGATCGCCATCAACACCATCATCATCATCATATACATATACATGACATTATATAAAAAGGAAATTTAATAATTAGAGAAGAGTGGGAGAGATATCAAATGGAAAAGGATTCCCCAAGACGGAGTCCATGTAATACTGAGGATGATGATGAGCAGCATCCATCACCACAAACTGCATGTCTTCAGATGGCTTCCAGTGTCTTTTTCTCTGGTTGATGAACCAGTTGTTGATTTGCTTTTGGTCTAACCCAGTTGATTCAGCTAAAGCTACCTTCTGTGATTCCTGTGACAAACAGCATTCCAATCCCATTTGTGAATCTATATAATCTAGAATATTATATGTATAATCTATATAGTGTATGTTATCAAAACCAGAACATACGGATGGATAAGGCCATTTGTAATGTCTGCTCCACCAATCCAGGAGCTGTTGCCTGGCCTCCTTTGGTAGCTTCCCTTTCTTCCGTTTCTTCATGAATTCTTGCTTCAGACTGCCCAAGTATCTGCTGTATTTTCGGAGGAGTTGACCTTTCAGTTCATGGTCTTCCGCCCAGGGGTCAATCGACTGCCCATTCATATCAACTTCCTCTTCAGATGATCCGTTCCTATCAAATGCCTCACCGCAACCTAAGTGGCGTGTGCAAAAAATGTGTCAAGCGAACAACAAAACATTACAACATGGAGCCACACATTATACTAATTCTACAATAACTTTACGTGATAAAAATGAATCAAGTATTTATAGTTTCGGATTGTTGCAAGGGAGTAAGGAATACATTTCCATTTGTATGAGCCTTTTTGAAAAACTAAAAACAAAGTCACTCGAGTTAATGCTCAACGTGGACAATATCATACCATTGTGGAGACTCGTGGTTCCTAACCCAGTAAGACAAAGGGCGGGCAAGAGTTGAAACATTACGCTGAAATAAGACTTTTTTTCTTTCTTTTTGGCAGCTTTTCAAGGATTTGTGCAATAAAAGTAGTAGAAGAAAAAAAAAATGATCCGGTATTTCCAAAGCAACTTAATGACACATGTTCATCAATGCAAACTCAAAAACCAATGACAGGATAAATTGTTCGATGAGACCGCTACAATGTGACAAACAGTTCATCATCATCATTGTACGTAGAAATAGAATCACCGCATGCAAATTATTGAAATCATGATCAATGATCATTAAGAGACAGATATCTTAGATATTTAAATCGACACAAAAACAAGAGAGGTTAAATGTTTCATTCGAAACTCGAACATCGGGATTCTCACTTCGATTATGAAAACAATACTGAGAGCATCCCATTTGAAGGAAGAAAAAGATGAACTATATGAAAATGTATTGAAGATATGGGGTATTAAAGACGATGAATTCATAAGTTTCATCTCAACTTCCCAATGGCATGTAATAGAAGATCTCAACCAACCTTACACACATAGATTCATGCATTTCTACAAACTTCATTTCTTTTTGGTTGAAAATATTGAATTTCCTTTCAAATATGTTCTTATTAATTTAGTTTTCAAAATCATTTGTGTCAAATTCCACATCGATTCTAACCTTCCTTATAAAAGTGTGAAAACCTATTCCTAGCAAATGCGATTCAAAACCTTGAGCAGAAGTCTAAAAGAAAAAATCTAAAGAAGACAATATCTATAACCACCTTTTAAAACTCATCTGTGAAGCCTTCTTTGACCGACGAGGTTTAGATATAAACCCTAAGAACAATATATCTTCAAACTAGAGACTATGCAAATCAAAGGATTCATAGATGCCCTAGCCACAAAGAAAGTGCCCAAAAATAATAAAATATTATAATGAAAAAAAGCAGAAAAATTGGGCAAATGGAAAGGGAAAAAAAAAAAAAAAGACAGTGAGAATAAACTAATTATAAACCAAGCAACGTGAAATGCAGAACCTAAGAAAAAAAAAAGATGATTAAATAAAAAAGGGTAATTGTTAGTAAGAAATCACCAGCATCGGAGGAGGAGGAGATAGAGAGAGCTTTGAATTGGCACTCAATTCGTTGAAGAAAAAGCATGGCATCCCTAAAGGGTTTAGAAAGTTCTTGTTCATATTTGGTGAGCATCTCACAGTAAGCCTCCATGAACTGGTCAAGCCCCGGATCTTGTCCAATACAAGACGTACCACTCATTGTTGCTGCAGAAGCACACGCTTGTTCAAGCCTCGCCACCACTTCCGGCGGCGCCCCCACCTGCCAAAAAGCTTCAGATCTCAGCCTATGCTCCCGGGTCCTAAATAGAATAACATTTAGTATCATTATTACCTTCCGGCAATTGACATAGGCAACAAGGAGGCGATGGTAGTGGGGATGACCCATGATTTTGGCCTTCAATTCACAACAGGAATTACCATTACTACCCTCGTTGATGTTGATGTTGCTGTTGGTTTCACCCAAGAAGTAAGAAATTGAATTAGAAGTGTTATTGTTGGTGTAATTAGGCGGCGGCGGAGGAGGAGGAAGAAACGAGCTACATGCATCTCCCTGGTGATGTTGTTGTTGATGAGAGGAGGACATCAAGGGCATCATCATCATCATGGAACTAAACCCATTATGACTGTTTTGATCAACAAAATTCATCATACCTCCACCTGAAGAACTCCCACTTGGACCATCCATTGATAACAACAACAACGAACAAAATCCGTGCGTCTCTCTCCTAATAAACCCAGTTTTGTTTTTAGACTCCCGGGATTTTAGCTTCGAAAAGTTCAGGCTTTTGGGTTCTTTTAAGAAAGATCCGAGTTGTTCATCAATGAAACTGGAAAAGCCTGGCGTTGGAGGTATTGGTTTAAATGTATCAAACAGATTAAAGTCCCCACCTTTAGTGTTTTTTCCTCTTCTTCTTCGGTGGGTTGCGTTTGTTTCAAGTTTTTGAGAGAGCGAAGGAGATGGGTTAAGAGGATAGTGGCAAAGCTTCAATTTTTTTTCGTTGGGTCTTTTTTTTTTACCTTCCCGATGAAAACTCTCGTCGTCCTCTTTTGTTGTTGCAGTGGCACTGATGAGGCACTGCCATTACTGCCAAAAAGAATGAGAGAGAGAGAGAGAGAGAGAGAGAGAGGGAAACGACGGAATCGAGGAGAGGGCAGTGCAGGGCAGAGCAGGGCGGAGAGATGGAAAACCAAGGCAGCGATGGGGGATGGAGGGAGTGAGAAAGGGGGGGAAAATAAAGGTGGTAATAGAGTAGGTGGGACACTCCAAATGTCGCTTCTTATCTTTCACCCTTCTTAGCTCTACCTCCTAATCTCTCTCTCTCTCTCAAACAGTGACCATTAAATGCTCTAACCTTTTGTTCCCTTTTTTTTTAATTTATAAACTTTATATTGGTTTAAATTATAACTAATTTAATAATCAACCAAGACTTTTCATTCCTGATTTTGTAATAATATGTTCAACTCTTTTCTTTATTTATTAACAATTTTAAAATGAACAGATAATGAATCACCTCAATTAAATTGATTCTTCCAATTCTATTATTTCACGGTCAAACCTTACTGCTCCATGAAATGACGTAAATACGGATATTTGAAATTTCTAATAAAAATCATTTTAAGTGTATCCCATTAAATTTCAATTTAAATAGGATGCTAACACACAATTAGAGATAAATATTATAATCAATTTTAGATGATCAACGGTTTAAAAATATTATAATCAATATTTCAACGTCTAAACTTTTAGATTAAATGGTAATTTAACATAATAACAAAAGATGAAAAATGAGGCTTCAAATTTTTAGGTGATTCATAATTTAACGGGACAATTCAACTACTCGAAAGTAAACAAAAAAAGAAAAAAATTGATTAAAAGGAAACTCATCAAAATTGGAAAGCATTCTCAAAGGTACAAATAAATTGTCAAAATTATTACCACCTTAAAGTTAAAGGCTTGGCTGTGCTTGTGTTATGATTGTGAAATTTAACCCTCCGGCATTGATATATATATATATATAATGTGTACCAACAAGCAAACATAGGATGAATCGAATAAAACATATTCCTCCTCTCACGCACATATGAAAATATTTGACACAAAACTACTCAACATCTCATGTTCATCCAAGCTCCCAACTTCAACTATCATCATGTCTACTCATTTCCGCTCCATTGTCTCCTTTCAAATTTTCATTTTAACGAGCATTCGTGTCGATCATTCATTGCTTTGTCGATAAAAAAGAGATAAAAAAATCTCTTTTTTAATTTGACTGGAATCCTACTTCATTCTTAAGATAACTTCTCATTTTATAAATTGCGTCGTAACTTATCCGATAGAAACTATTTTAAACGCGTGATGAGCATTTAAGTTAGATAAAATGTCATATATTTACTAACATCATTCAAATTCCACTAATGATTCTATGACATATACACGACTCATCTAACGATCTATTGACAACTTGATTGGCATCACAATTCCTTTCCGAGATAACTTTTCATCTCACGAACGACAATGTTTCTATGGTCGTTGAAATTTCCAACTCTATGCATAAAAGCTTGTATGTTAGTCACGCTTTTGAACGTTTCTCGAGAGCGTTGGGTGCAAAACACTCTATGTATCGACTCTTTTATATTTCATAAACCATTCATCCTCCTCGTCACATGTCAAATCATCTAATTATAATTTAGTAAACAATGTTTATAGGAGTTAATTATAATTTAGAAGTATTTGATTAGTATAAACATAAAAAGGGTAATTCTTGTAAACAATGAAACATTTACACAAAATTAGTGAAGGAAATGAATAAAGTAAGGGAATTTGTAAGAAGAGAGGAAGAACAATCAGTTCCCAGTTTTGAAATTGGTTTCTACGAGGGAGACAGAGATAGTTGGGAGAATAATATACGTAAGCAAAAGAAGTACAATGAAAAATGTGCCCTACAAACCTAAATAAATAGATAAATAAATAAGAAATGATTCAGCGTCAGTCCCTTTTGTCTTTCATCGTCAATCTCCAATCTTATCTCCTACAAAGTAGACACCAAATACAAGAAATTGGAATTAGGGTTTTTTAGGGTTTAGGGATAGAATTTGGGAATTAGGGTTTTTTAGGGTTTAGGGCTGGAAGTTGGGAATTAGGGTTATTTAGGGTTTAGGGTTTTGGGGAGAAATAATATATACAGTAAGCGAATCCGACACGAAATGTGGAGCAGGGAGAAAGGGGTTTGGGGTTATTTAGGGTTTAGAGAAAGTGGGTTGGAACCCTACGTTAGGGTTTTTTTTCTTTCTTTTTTTGCTTTGGGTTGGTGATGCACTTTAAGTCATTTCCCTGTACAAGCCCATGATTCGTCTTGCAGACGGCGTGGTATGCGCTCTAAACTCTTCCAATCAACGCCATTGCCGCCACCACCGCCAACCCCAAACACAATCACTATTTACACACCAAATGCTACATGGTTCTCTCGGATTCTCCCTCGGAAAAATGAAAGATTTGTTGTAAACAACTGATGTCTCCATAACAGCTTAATCCCAACGGTTTTCATTTATCGGGTTAACATGATCTTAAAAAATCTCTGAATCCAAATTTTAAGTCTTAAAAAAATTTAACCCGACCCAACAAAAAAAAAAATTCATTTAATTTATTTGATTCTTTTTTCAACTTGGAGATATTTGCTACAAAATACTCATGTTTTAGTACTTATTTAACCACCTTTGATGCGCGTTTGTTTTAGATACAAAATGTTACGGGTTCAAATTCTATCCTTCCTATCTATTACTTGTCTTCTAAACAATAATGAGCAATCAATTAGAACGTATTCGTGGTTGTAGTAAGACAACTCAAACGTTGTAACTTGGTCAACCATCTAAAGTACAATAGATTTCCACCTCTCTTATCCCATCATAAAAAAATAGTGACACATATATATACAAACACATATACATAATATTTAATATGTTTTGAAATAGTTTAAATAAAAATAGAATAGTGAAAAGTTAAAAATTAAAGATAATAACAATAATAAAAAAGAGTTTTAGGCATATAGGGACAAATAACTAATATTCAGAAAGTATGTCTTACTTTAATTTGTTTCAACTTTTGGGTACAAATGGTTTAGTGAATATTTAAAGTTAAGATTTGAGTGCACACTAACCTTCCCTTAAACCAGATATTATTAGTTTATTATTATTAATTTTTAAGGAAATGCAAGCCCCAATTTTTGGTCAATTATTAATTATTTATACCACTTGATTCAACCCATTTCCATTGACCGTACACTTAAGTATAAGAAAATTATTTACTTACCAGTAGGAGTTGACATTATCAAATACAAAAATGGTGCCATATTGCAAATAAAGGATGATCAGTTAGGCGAAACGAATTATTATTTATTTTTTAGTTCAATGGTAATTATTGTCTTGTCTATTGGTTAATGTTCGTATTATTGGCTCATAAAAGATTTTTAGAATAATTTTTCATCCGTCGATTTCTCCTTACTCTTTAGTTTTTGAGGTAATATGGGTTAATACATTCCATTAACATAACACACCATTTAATATCACAATAATACAAAACAATAGTATGTCAATTTTTACTTAAAACTTTGTTTCGCGCATTTTGGAAAGCAATAGAATACCATATGTAGAAGAAGATGATGGTTAAATAATTGGACGAAGACTTGAGAGTTGAGGCATTTGAAGGGCGACAAGTTTGGGGGGAAAAAGAACAAACCAAATGAAAGAGTTGGGCTTCTCTGTGTGCACCACAGAAAAGGCAAAGCCCCCACGTCTCATCATCTTCCATTAACACAAATCATCTTCATCTTATTAATGAATGTCATCACTTGAGAACTGGATGCATATTTGGTTTTTCTCCATGATTAGACTCCCTCCCTCTGTGTTTCCATATGGTGTTGGTGTTGTTTCTTACGGTGAATCAAAAGGGCGGAGGAAAAGGAAATGAATAAATCAGAAATTATTAGGGGATATTTTGGAGGGGTATATTGATTGCTGAAGTGAGTGGCAAGCACATGGCTTCAGGCATATTAGAGGGCCCTTGTTCGACCAAACCCTCCAAACAAAGAAAGAGAGATAAAAGATGGTACCACAAATTGTTCTGTTGGCCGACAACGAAGTGACGCTACTCTAATTAGTGCCACTACCATTGAATTTTTGTGTGGTATTCGGTATTCCTTCGACCCAGTTTTTGTTTTTGCAACTCATCAGAGTATGAACATCTCAAAATCTGTTCTTTTTTCAACAAAGCAGCCTTGTTCTTCCTCTTTGCGACCACGGGAAGGAAACCAACCAATACTAACTAAGTTTTATTGAAATGGAGAGTTTAAAGTTGCATAAAATAGGCGAATTTCGAAGAAAGATTGAACGTACAAGAAATCCCACAAAATGCAGTTCATATTTTCAAGGCACCCTCTGGGCCAGACAGACACATTAATGAAAAAGCGGTAGTGGGGATGGTGGCAAAATAAAATGTCTTATCATGGATGTCGCATCAGTCAACCTACGCTGAGCCGAGGATGGTGGCAATGTTTCATCTACAGGAGGATTGAATAATGGACTCAAACTCCTCAAGCCCCTTTCCCTCGCACCGTTTCTTGTTTCGTTAGTTCATGCAAGATAATCCCCACCATGAACAAGCGATGGACGCTGAAATTCAATTCTTAAACTCTGCTAAGAATTTCTTTAGTTCAGGCAAGAAATTGAAGATGGGTAGTTGAACTTGCACCCGTGGGGGAAAGAAGAAATTCCTGACGGGAGGGGAAGTCTCTCACAAAAGCTGGAAAGAGACTGTTAATAACTATAAATTAGGTGCGCAAAAATAACAGGTTCTCCGCTTGATCACTCGAGTTAGTGGAAAATGTTGGAATCTGATCCAAGTACAACTGGTTGTTGGCACCTCACTTTTAGCTTTTCAAAACTCTCCCCTTTCTACCCTAAAGCTGGTGGTTCTGGAAAAAAGCCGAAAATGGAAGAGCCGACAGGCGGAACCAAACCGATCAAGTGCAGTGAGGACCAGAAACATCAAAAATATGGAAGATATGCAGCAGGGTCCTCGTCCGACGAGCTTCTGATCGGGAATTCCGATGCCCCTCCACATTCAGAGGCTGAAACTTCCCATATTTCCACAGGTGAAGATTCGGGAAGCTCCGGCGAGGAAACACGGTTGTCCGGCCTGGCAGAGAGCCTGCAGATCTTAACAAAGTCGCTGCTGACAGCGGAAATGGAGATTTTCAAGGCGAGGGAGGCCATCCGCCTTGAGGAGGAAAAGAGGAGGTTGGAATCGGAGGCCGAGATGACTCGCATGCTGCTCCAGTGTCAGATGCAGATCGCCTCGTTTCTGTCAGCCAGGCAGGGTCCCAACAACCGGAAAAGAAAGAGGGTTCAGGAAGAAGAACCATCTCCCTCGGTCTCCTTAGAAAGGTAGAATAGGATCTTCAGCCTTCGTTAAGTAATCAGCAACAACTAATAACTGATATATGAATCTGATATTGTTGATTGATGCAGGGACGGAGCTCTGCTGCTAAGTCTAATTCAACTCAACATGATCACCTTTTGAAGCTGCTATGCTATGGTTTGGACGGGAAGCGTAAGAGTGCTTGTATTATGAGGGTACAAGTGTAACTGTATCGATCAACAAAGCGTGATATTGATCGAATTACTGAATATTTTTCCATTTCTATCTCAATCCTATAAGTCATGACTAATTCATTGGCATATTAAAAGTTCAACAAAAAAGAAAAATCATGTCAAGCTTACTAGCTAGCTGAGTCGATTTAGATAATCAAGCGAATTGGGTTTTCTTTGTGCGGATGTTGGAGTCCTTGATTTTATGGTCGTCAACAGTTTGCAAAGCCTTGCGCCTGCTCATAGCGCACTCGATATATTCTTGAAGGGGTGGAAGTATTCCATGTTCTCCAGTTTTGGATACTTTCCCTCGAAGTATCTGTATAAAGAAACCCAGAAAGAGAAGTTATAGCCACCACATAGAAACTCTACGCATTAATGATAGATGAAATAAAGGACGGGTAGTTTGCCTTTGATGCCCAGGACCGCTCGGCTTGCTGACAAATATCCCTGATGTCCCTTCCAGACATTCTGAAAATACATGCGAAGTGAAGCAAGGAGAATGTAGATTTAGAGATTTATTACAACTACAGCTCTAGAAACAAAGAAGTCGACAAAACTAACTATTCTAGTCAGGGAGGCTTGTATTGTACGTGGTCCATCAGCAGAATAGCAGACATATAAAAACAATAACAAGACTACCAAAAGAAATCAAATATAGTCTCGGGCCTACGATTAGCTAACCCTTCTGTATTCTTTGCAAACTCGTTCAGTTCAGGTTTCGTTAGCTGCTTTGCGTACTGAGCTGCTATTTCCTGACGGTTCCGCTCATCAGGTAAGCCAAATGTGATCATCAAGTCAAACCGACTAAACGAAAATTCAGGAAAAGAAATTAGTTCAGAAACCCAGCAAGCAAGCGCTCGGTTGTGTGGTGTGTGCTCTTTTTTTTTTTTTTTTTTTTAGTTTCATATATTAACGTTATTTGATGCAAAATCAGAGCCGATAAATTTAAAAATGTATAGATCTGCATACCTAATTAAAGCAGGATCAAGGTCCTGCTTTCTATTCGTGGCAGCAATTACAACCACTTTTCTGTCTTGTTCAAATCCATCAATCTACACAAGAAATGTAAATTAAACTAAGTTGCTCAAGAAGCAAGATATGTTGATACGTTTATCACGTAAATGACGCATGCAATTCCAATTGATTGCCATCCAAACTAGCCTCTTGGCTTGCATGCAAATGTTTTTTAGTCAAACATTAATACAGTTAATTCACTGATGCGCGGCGGAAGGCACATGACCTTTGGAGTTATGGATTCATGTAAAATTCATCTTTACCTGACGCAATAACACTGATAATACTCTTCGAGTAGCTTCATGCATTTCACTGTCACGAGCAATTGCAAAAGAATCAACCTGCAGTTGGAAAAGAAACAGGGGGAAATCATAAATTGTACAATCTAAAAAATACGTAAATTGTAAATAATAATAAAAATAAAAGATAAATTGATTTTCATTAGAAAAAAAAAAACAGCTGATGATCTGGCGATAACCAAGCCTTTTACCTCGTCTAGGAAAATGATAGCACCGGTACTAAGTTCATTAGCAAGTGAAAACACTTGCCCCAAGAGACGTTCGCTTTCACCGTAGTATTTTGACATGATAACCTCAAGTGGTACGTACACCAAGGGGACGCCCTGACACAAAACGTGAGGGTACAAAATTTGAGGTTCCCTCCATCCATCACATACTTAATTCACGAGATCAGCAGCTTATATATGAGGTCCAAGACCATTTTGCGTGATTGGAATAGAAAACTCTACGTTGCAAAGCAAGCAGACATAATTTCCTAGGAATAACTAAAATTAGATAACATGCAGAACATATTTAAGTACCTGCTGAGCCAAAGTGCAACATGACGACAAAATTTTAAGCTACAACTTACTTTTTCGTGAGTTGAAAGTATATAGTGTTGCCAGTTGGTTAAGGGATCTCACCCCCAAAGCCACCAGCAAAGGAAACAAATTTATTGAGTTCTCAATCAACCAACCCTCTTTGTTTTTTTTGGTCCGATTTCATTTACGATCAATCATGAGTACAAATAATAAGTGTTAAGGATATTTAGTAATAAATTATAGTTTACCATATATATTATATTTGATATTTTATTATAAGGCAAATATTAGATATTTGCCTTATTATCATAGGTATCTTTCCATTTATTGTTATTTCCATTTATTACTATTTCCATATCCTTGTAATTTATTTGATTATAAATAAGATAACTTTCACACCATTTAGGTGTGGTGGATTAATCAAACATTCACATGGTATCAGAGCCCTCTCGGTTTAACAACCTCGATCCTTTCTTTTCAATGGCTTTTGAATCCTCTAATCTTCTTCTCCACCACCCCTGCTGGTTTTGACGCCGCAGGGGCAGTCTTCATGGCTGCCGTAGTCGGAGCCAATTGATTACTCTTCGGTTCCACCCTATTGACCTCCAAATCACTTTTTGTCATACTCTGTACATACAACCTCACCTTTTCCAACCCAATCGGTTTTCCCCTTGGCCAATATAGTCTCTCTCATTTTCTTCCCAATCAACCTTCATCCTTCACATAAACCCTAACCAAAACCTATCAACCTTTTGCAGAGATTTACCTTCGGAATCTGGGTGCCGCACTGGCCTATTTGCCAACCAAGTTGCCGCCGCCCTTCCTACCAAAATTGGCTTCTTCGCCCGATGAGGCGACTCTTCCGACTGCCCTTCTCGCCAAAATTGGCTCCTTCGCCCAATGTGGTGACTCTTCCGGCTTCAACATTATCTTTGTCCCTTGCTCTAGGTTTCCCCTTCTACTTCTTGGGGTTAGAAATATTCTCATCAGAGCCAAGACAGCATCGTCGCTAAGCGACAATCCCTCTTCATGGGTTAGACATATTCTCGCCGAAGCCAAGGCAGCATCGCCGCTGAGCGGCGATCCCTTTGCAATTTTTGATGGCCAGAACCGGGTTGTTAGCATCTTCATAAAAAGTGTTTCTCAACCTCTTTGAATTTTTCAGATTCAAGCTTCACGTTCGTTTAAATCCGACGCTTAGCTTGCGGTGGGGTGTTAAGGATATTTAGTAATAAATTATAGTTTACCATATATATTATATTTGATATTTTATTATAAGGCAAATATTAGATATTTGCCTTATTATCATAGGTATCTTTCCATTTATTGTTATTTCCATTTATTACTATTTCCATATCCTTGTAATTTATTTGATTATAAATAAGATAACTTTCACACCATTTAGGTGTGGTGGATTAATCAAACATTCACAATAAGCATATAATGACTTACGGCTTGATTTGCAATTACACGAGCAGAAGATGTTTTTCCTGTACCTGAACATAAGATGCTACAAGTAAGCATCGCTAACAACTTATCCAATCTTTATAAGCTACAAAGGAAAAATACAACTACAGGAATCTCACAACTCTGCTGAATCTCCATGACAATGGCAGGCAAGGTTTAAACTACAGTGTAGAATTTGTTCAAAAACCAAGTACTAGAAAATTTTGTATAAGGAGCCTCAAGAAGAGATTCAGAAGTAGATAATTGTATTCTACTAATGTAGCACGTGTCACCCTATTTTAAGAGCAGCAAATCCTTTTTTTACTTGGGTGTCAGGAAAGATAAGTAAATTAATCCGGGGTGGACTTGGTCGGAAAAAGACAAGTGGGGTCACAGAGAGAGGGGATTCGAGATAATATCATGGAACAAAATGAAAATACTAAAGCACTTGTGATGTTCTCCCTATTAAGATTTGGAAGAACTGTATTTCGCTAGTGAAAATTGAAAATTGAAATGTCTTCTTAATTCTGATTGAAGGGAAAATAAAGAGCGGAAGAATTGAAATTATATAAATTGCTTCTTTTCCTTAAAAAAACTAACATTCTGGAGAATTGAAATAACTTCAAATGGTAAAGAAAACAAAATGAAATAAGAGTAAAACATTGAAAGTTTCATAAAGTTGTATAGTTCATTCTTATTCTCTCGTATTTCTAACTATGGCCAGCTGCCCTGGTAGGACAGAGAAGATGAAAGTTTGAGCACACGAAAGACAGGCTAAGATAAGGAATATGATAACCTAACAAAGAAGATCTATTTCCTGAAATATTATTCATGTTCACAGGAAAGCGAGAGTTTGAGTGAATGAAAAACGGGCTAGGATAAGGAATATGCATAACCTAGTAATCCTGAAATATTATTCATATCCACAGACATTCTCAATTCAGTAACCTACCTGGAGGCCCTTCAAAGAGAACAGCCCGAGGTCTATTTGATTCAAACTTGCGCCGAGTCCCATGAGCAATCTCATCAAATAATTCTGGATTATGCAGAGTCAGCAGTATCGTGTCTTCTATTTCACTACAATAAGATTATGAGCCAACGAAATGACGAAAACTTTATTTTTGCTAACAAATGTAGAGGATCTATATCTACAAACAATCAACATGAAGCAGAGACCATAGATTATATCATCTTTAATGAAACCTTCACGATTTCATAGACATCAGAAAATAATAAAAGGAAACGGATAAGAAGCATAGCAGACTATCCTCTTGGCCAAGAGGATGGAGATTATCTTTTTTGGTTGCTCCAATTCGTTGGAAGTGTTTGTTCAAGCTTCTTACTCTCTTCAATTACACTGTATTTTATCAAATGTGTTATAGGATAATGTTCTTCAGCTGGTTGTTGGTTGTTTTTTGGCTTCAAAACTGAAGTTATGATGGTTAAATATGATCAAAGCTCTATTATCAGCATCGTGGATGGAGACAAATCAAAGAATTTTTTAAGACAAGCATTTCCTTTGGTTTGATTCTGTACGCTTAAAGGCTTCCTCATGGTGTTCTCTTCCCAAGCCTTCTACGATTTTTTATTGTCTGACATTTGTTTAAATTGCAATGCCTTTATTTTTCCTAGGTAATTGTATAATTTTTGCTTTTCTTATTCACTCCCTTGTGAAGTTTGGAACTTTTGAGCATTAGCCTTCTTTTATTATTATAATGAATTTTTTTGTCTCGTATTAATAATTATAAGAAAAAAAAAAAAAGAAGAAGAAGAAGAAGAAGAAGAAGAAGCATTACAGACTAATCTTAAGATATTCACGGAACTTTTATTTTTTGTCTCGTATTAATAATAATAATAATAAAAAAAAAAAAAAAGAAGCATTACAGACTAATCTTAAGATATTCACGGAACTTTTAGAGAAGTAAGATCAATCATATAATCCATTTTGTGTCCAGGAAGGAATGACTGCATTTCTTCTTTACCTTAATATAAAGTTCTAATTTAAGTAAAAAAAATTATTGCAACATTACAGGGTACGGGGTCATTGCCAATGTCTATCCATATATAAGTCCTATATTTAATGAGAGAAATACGAAAGTAAGCAAAAGAGAGCAGAGCCTACCTTTTTTGTTGATCATAACCAGCAATATTGTCCCAGGATATCTCATTTTTAGAGGAATTAACATGTGGCTCGTCAAGTCCATAAACTTTCACACCCATTGATTCGAGACTAGATATAGATTTTTCCGGATCTGGCAATTGTGTAGACCCTTCCCTCGATTTTCTTTCAAAGGATCTACTTTCTCCCAACCTTCCACCAGCTAATTGTAAAACAGAAACCAAAGAATCAAGCTCTTTGGTGCTCAGGCTTCCCTGCTTTAAGAATTCAATTTCCTGTAGCAATTTGCAATAGCCATTATGAAAAGTTTCTACTTATATTTTTGCTCCTAGAATAAGTTAATTAATATACATAAAAATAAAAATAAAATCATAATTCGTAGCTGATAATTTATTAAAATTAGCACTGACAGTTTTATCTGAGCTAACAAGTGAATGAAATATCAGGACGCTTAGATCTCCATCCCCAGCATCAATTTCTAATGAGTTTCCTTCGTTTCCTCCAGCTTCTCTCTGAGTTTTTGGTCGAGTAAGAGATAGTTGCCAAGCAACTGGACTACAATGGTCAATATATATAACTCAGTACAATTAAAAACTTCATAATGAGAAATGTAAGAACAACGAACAAAGAAAAACAAATGAAGACAGCAATCAATGTCTATAAGTAATACTTAGGAAAGAATAAACGAAAAAACGAATGTAAACATCCTTCCTCCTTGTAACTTCAAATTGCTTGACATCAGTGTCAGCAAATGTTGAATAATTGCAACCAAATGATCCGTGGAAATTCAAATGCTCAGGTGCTTGTACCTGGCCCATGCACGCAATAACATATCTGAACCACCAGCACGCTCTTCAACTTTTAGTCCAAGATTTGATACAAGATTGGCAACCAGATGCGAGACTTCACAATTGGAAGGAACTTGGAACTTGATACTGACCTGCTCTCATTCTAGAGAATTAAAACATAATTCCTATTACATATATCTTGCAATGCTGAATATAAAAATTAACATTTTATCTCAATATATGATTAGGGAAACATTTTTAGCAAATAACAACTCAAACCTATAACAAATAAAGTAAAATAGCACATTCAAACACTGATTGTTCAACCAACCTCCATTTTCAGATGGTACGTTTACTGTTTCCAAAGATAGTTATTGGCTCAAATACTCAGCATGGATCTAACACATTTGATTATAGAGCAACCATAAAGCCGGTGAGTCAAAAAGAGAACAAACGGACAGTACCTTTTGGCCCTTAACTCCAACAGTAAATCGCGGGCAAGCACCATACTTCATTCCTTTGTTCCTGATTAACTGTTCATTTATTCGCTGTCTTTCTTTCTTAGCAATCTCCTCAAGATCAGCATGGGTAGAGAGGTCCTTTGGTGGTGGTGGGGGAGTGACAGCAGACTGTGGATAGCTAAAGTCGTCACTAAATCAATTCAACCAATTCAGCTAAAAATCGACCAAATAAAGAAATGACCGATCTATAATTAGGATTAAGTACGATCAAGAACTGAAATTCAATTATAAACCAACAGATATCTAGGGAAAAATATCAGGGATTGTCTCTGACTATTCAAAGAATTAATCATCAAGGACGGACCTCTTCAGCTTCTGCATAAGCTATTTCCATTGCCCCAACTCCAAACATACTGGCAACGATAGCCGGATAGAGAAGGCAAGGTTCACGCCCATTAGACAGAAATCCTGGTTTTAGATGCTCCGGTTGATGCCGAAAATGCCCTGCTTATACATACGATAAATCCCCTTCACATGCTAAACCAATTCATTTTAAACGAATGAAGTTTTATTTCAAATATAGAATATCAGTGGGCGAAGAACATTGTTATAATTCAAAAGAACAGCGAATCAAGCAACCCACAGCTTCCGCCCACGAACAACAAATAACCGTAGACATCCAAAAGAGAACAACGCAGCACAGTTCATTATACAAACTATAATTCGGAATAAAGATTACATGTTCATGTCAAACAGAGAAGCAGCAACTTCGAAACGACATACATAAGGTAACACGAATATCAATAACAGTATTTTAGAAACGATGATCAACAGAAACTAGAAGAGAAACTTACTCAGATATAAACTCGGAGATACGCTTGAAGAATCTTTGAGCTTGAAAGACTTAATTATTCGCCACGCTTTGACGGTCCTAGCAATCCGCTCCAAAACCGACATGGAATCTTCCCTGCTATAGATTATACAGTAACTCTATGTCCCTGCTCAAAGTTAGATTATATGCTGACCGACGAAACGTCGATCAAACACAGCGACGAGCAACGAACAATGGATTGAACACTGACTTCTGCGAACGGATCGACAAGTCGGTATAGTGACAGGTGAGAACTCAGACGGAACGGGTTCGTACGAATTTTTTCTTCTTTTCTCTATTCTGTTTTTCCAACTCTAATATAATGGTTCACCGCTTTCCCAAAACATCGGTTGGGCCAGGGGCCGCAGTATTGGGCTTGAGAATGAACCTTATGTTTGGCCCACTACATGGGCCCAACCCAGACTGCATAAATGCAAAAGTTCGGTTGTCTTTGTTTCTTCTTCTCAGATTCATTATATATATATATATATTTTTTTTTATAAATATATTATTTCGTATTATAACCTAAAATTAAAATCCATAGACTTAATTTTTCATGGTTGATTGACCAATGTTCACCTTCATTCATGGTGCCATTAGGGTTTAATTAAACCGCATTAATACTTATATGTGTGCTTAATTTAAAAAAGATACTGAATAGCAATAACGAAAAGGGACCTCACAACTTGGAGTCGATGCACAAACAAACTTACAAGAAAAATGGACAAAATTATCAAATCAAACTCGACAAACAAGACCCAAAAACACGAACACATCTCCATTCTTTTAAATTATCAAATCACATCACGTTATCTAAATTTAACAAAAGAACAAAGGTGTGATTCCATTAATTAGCGTCCTAACTCAAAGTCAGAAAAAGGCATAATTAAGCTTTGAAAAATAAAGTGCAAGGATAAATAGGTAATCTAAAATTATCCCATTCTCATCCAATTGGATAAAACGGACAAAGTCTTAAATTCCGTTTAAACAATAAGGTCATAATCAGGTATGCTATACGACATAAGAATTCATGAATCTTTATGTTCTAAATAAAATAAAATAAAATAAGAGAGAAGTGGAGCATTGTTTTTTTAAACAAGTTATTCACCAATGAGTGAATCCAGCTCTCACTCTCAGTATACCAAGGACACGCCTGAGACTGGAACTGTCCTCTTGTTCTTCTGGAAAAACAAAACTTGGGGAAAGCATGAACAGGATCATGTCCCGGAAACTCATACATGGCCGGTGAAAATAATAGCCAGAATTACAGTATTTAGAGTTCATCAGTACAGAATTGTATCATAAAAAGATAAGAGATAGATTGGTGGATTCTTTTCCCCCACCAAAATCAGAAGCAGCCATGGATTAGAAGACAAAAATTTGCCTGTAAGAATATCACCCAATTCTATCATCTTGTAAAGCAAGTCTCCAACAGGGTGACAATTGGTGGTCCTGGTAATGATAACAAACGAGAAATGAAGAAAAAGAAAACCCCATAAAGACTTGGCAAAAAGTTTTCAGAATGTCATTCATTCAGCCCAGCAGGAGAAATGGATTGAAATTATAGGAACAGCCAGAAAAACTGTGTACAGAGATGATTGATTAAGAACAGTCAGAACTCAGATGCCCAATACTTTTGGTTAATTACATAGAGATGCAAAAGTTGAGATCAGGGAGGGGAGATTCCTATACAATAATATATGTGAAACCCGGAAATTCATTTTTAATGCACTTTTTTAGTGAAAAGGCTTCTTATGCTAAAGAGATTGGTGTTTGAATTTCCAGGATTACTGACACTGCCGCCGTCTCCATTGTTGTTGTAAACATGGCCGCTGCCGCTTCCACCGCCTTCATTGCCACCAACTCCAACTGCACTGGCCTCATCGCTTCTACAGCTTAAATGGTTCCTGTACCCAATACACATGGGAACATTCAAATTCAAAACTCTAACTCTAGAAGCGGAGGCGGCGGCGGTGGCCTTGCTTCGGTTGTTGTCTGTGGGCTCTTTCCGGGCGGTTTTTTCGGCATTGCGAGAGAAAGTTTCGGAGGTTTTAGCAGCGGATCCGCCGCGCCGGACCTGCCAAACTGGGCTACTCCGGCCTAAATGGACGCCAGCGCGGCTCGGGCTACTCGGCCACTTCCTGGACTTGGACTCACCGGTGGAGTTGCTGCGAGAGCACGGCGCACTGTTAACCTTCCGGGATCCAGGTTGGGTACCGGGGAACATTTTAGGTCTAGTGTAAGCATTTCCAGCAGATCTACTACGCGAGAAGGGCCAAATATTGATATTCAACTCCGCCGATGTGGACCCATTACCACTCTTCTTCTCTTTCTTCTTCTCCTTGACTCGATCCTCCTGATTCGCCGCGGCGTTCTTCTTCTCGCACTTCTTGAAAATGCTCCATCGCTTCGACGAGGTTAACGAAGAACCCGATTCCACCGAATTAGGCGTCAATTTGGGGCCGTCACAGGGGTCGAGTTCGGGAGGAGGAGGCTCCGGGTCAGATTTCTTGTTAGGGTCGGAGGACAGAGAGGGAGAGTGGTTGGATACAAGGTGAAGAGGAAGAAGAACGCCGTCTTCGAAAAGCTCGTCAGCGGAGAGAAGATTAGGTTGAGGAAAAGAGGGGTTTCGGACCATCCAGAACTCAAACTCCGGCGAGGTGGGGAAGCTGCCACTCCTTCTGCCGCCGGTGATCGGCGAGAGAGGCTGAGTTTGCGAATTTAGAAATGGAATCTCCATAAGAGAAGAAAATGAAGAGGTTGGGAGAGATGAAGGTTCTTTAATTCGTTTGGAGTGGTGAGTTTGGTCAGAGTTCAGGAAAGTGACCCTACAAATTCCAATAAAGAAATCAGAATTAACAACTGACAGAGAGAGAGAGAGAGAGGACGAAGCATGCTCAATATTTTCTTCATGTTTTTTTTTTTATTATTTTTTTTAATAAAGAAAATAGTTTCCAAAATAAATAATTTATTTTCCTCGAAATGTCACCCATCATGTCCCTTAAAACTAAGCCGTTTTCTTTGGTGATATATGTTCAAATAAATAAGTTAAACTTAATCGTCCAAAAATCAACAACCAAACTTAATATTATGAAATAAAATTTATTTATTCAATTATATAAGAAATAGTGAGAGAAAAAAAAGTATAAATAATATTATGGTAAATCGAATGTACAAAGAAAAAAAATTAAAATATAATAATAATAATAATGAAGTGTGGTATAGTTGTATCCGTATGGCGCACATGCAAAAAGTAAAACTGGATGGGTTTTAGGTTATAGTGCGTAGCCAAACACACCCGAAGTTGTAGTGGCACGATTAGCAAATTACAAAAGAAACCGGATCTGAATAACATCCAAGCTGTGCGTGATGTCACGTTGTTAAGGATATTTAGTAATAAATTATAGTTTACCATATATATTATATTTGATATTTTATTATAATGCAAATATCTAATATTTGTTTTATTATCATAGGTATCTTTTCATTTATTGTTATTTCCATTTATTACTATTTCCATATCCTTGTAATTCATTTGATTATAAATAAGATAACTTTCACACCATTTAGGTGTGGTGGATTAATCAAACATTCACACACGTCAAGTGGGACTTTACGAAACTTCAATAATTTAATTTAATATTCTTATATTTGTATTTATGTCTCACACACACACATATGTATCAACGTTGACATTCATCCATCACAACTATTCTCTCTATTCTTAGCCAATATTTTTATTCTAAATGTGAACGCCAAATATGACATATGATTCAATGTTTTGGTCAATATTTATTTTCAAAATTCAATATATTTATTTTTAAAAAGGAAGTTTTATATTTAGAAATGAGTTTGGTAGTGATTGAAAAAATGATAACGGATAGAGTGAGTAATTATTAGATTGGTTAATAATAATTATGATTTTTTTTAAAAAAAAAAATTTGAATTGAATGGAAATTTTGAAACAGAAATGGTATGTTCGAGTAGAGCGGCTTAATTGGGGGAAAGGTGAAATGAATTTGATCATAATCCAAGGCTTTTGAAAAAGGCAACAATGAAAGCATCGATTTTACCCCCACGGAAAGAATGAGAGAAGTTACTGTAGGTGGTAAATCGGTAAATCGGTAAAATTGTTTTGCTGTGATTAGAGGGAGGTGGGCCGCAATCCCCTTTGGAGTATTAATACGGGGCAACCCGACCCGTCCAAAATGAGTAAGTGGTGGACCAAATAGTAACGAGAGTAGAAAGAGATGGAAAATGATTTATTTATTTATTTATATTTGTAATGGAATTTATTGTAAGGCAGAAGGATGAGGCATGTGCAGGCTATTTTTATTTTTTATTTTTTATTTTTATTTATTTCTGTTTTTAAAACAAGAGTATTATCTCATAAATGAGACGACCCTACCATAGAAAGCGACCCTTTGACAACAATAGTATTAAGAAAAATATAGATTTATTAACAGTAATTCCGATATGCAAAACAATTTATTAAAAAAAAAGAATAATAATAAATAGTGGTGATCCACTAGTCCGGCGGACCACCGTAAGGTAATCTCAAGGCACATTAATTATTAATAAATGAAATGACAATACGAGCTTCGTGTTAAAACAAAATGATAATAAAAATAAGAGAAAAAAGATGAGAAGATGATGGAAAAGTTGGGAGAAGGAAGTAAAAAGAAAAGTAGGTTGGGGTTATTATAAGATTTGCAAAAGATTTGTGGGCGAAAGGAATATAGAGAGAGCATGACGTGGTTTCCTACCAAAATAGCGAAACTAATTCTTGGCAACTGCTGTAGCATCGTCATACTATATATATATATATATATATATATATAGTTTCTGATCTTATAAATTTAAATAATATGTTTCTTTATTGTTGAATGATTAAACCACAAATTGGTCTCGCCAATTCTTGAATTATTGTGTTCCCATTCTTTTTCTGGGCATCTCTCGAACACAAAAGAGGTATCAATTGGATCATATGGAGCTACCCATTTGATAGCCAGAACGTTGAAAATAGGAACCAACGGCGTTTGTTGTTGGCAGTGATGAATCAGATTTCTTTTTGGATTTTGTTACACAGCCTGAAAAGAGAGAAAAAAGCAAGTCGTGCAGCGACTGATGATGCAGTGTGTGTGGGGGAAAAAGTGGTTTTACTTTTGGGGTTTGATTAAGTGTAAAAGAGTGTAGTTAAACCAAATACAAATCATCTGTTTAAGGCTATAAGCTCTTCTTTTATTATAATTTTGGGTTACTTTTTTGGGATTTATAGAAGGAGAAGAAAAGGAGGGCCCAGAAAAGGCTAAAAGAAAAATCAAGCCCTTTTGCAGGTTGCACAGTAGGTAAAGCTAATGGGCAGGATGTGAACCCAGCTTGAGCAGACTGAATCAATGAATTGGACACTCTTTTTGAGTCTCAATTCAAACAATCGAGTTCAACACTAATAGGATGCTAATAAGAACAATCCTAATAAATTCAAATTATTCCCTCATGTCTGTAGGGGAAGTAGTAGTTAGATCCATTTCAAACAATTCAAATCTCCCTCAATAAATAAAAAAAAAAAAAAAAAAAAAAA
>NW_019272020.1:4222175-4253075 GCF_002738345.1 Cucurbita maxima | reverse complement strand
AAAAAAAAAAAAAAAAAAAAAAAAAAAAAAAAAAAAAAAAAAAAAAAAAAAACACTTGAAATCTTGTCATCTCATACTTCTTCCATCATAAAGTGAGAAGTCGAATCATTTTATTCAAAAGGTTCCACGATTTCCATTATTTGAACTGTTGTGCAGTCGTATTCAAATAGTCTTGGACATTTTAACTTTTGGTTCTTGGACAACCTTATCCTTCAAAATTCTTTAAGGGTCAGAAAGAATTAGTTCCCATCAAACTAAACCAACTAATATTATTCCGTAAAACAGTGGCTATTTTAACATCTTACGCCACTGAGAGCAATGCTAATCAAGCTGAAGTTTACCATCTCCATGATTGTGAGCTATTACATAATTGAAGGCGTCCTCATGTTGTTGACGAAAACTGGTTCCAGAATTTCACACAAAAAGGCCATCAAAGGCAGAAAAGCTTCCTCAAGAAATAAATTTAGAAACAAAACTACATCAAGGAGTTGACTTTAAGCTTCAGCTCCAAGTTCCAGCAGGAGAGTATGGTTAATAGCATTTGATGCAGGACCCACGAATTGAATAGGACCTGCAATTCCGATAAGGAAGAATTTCACAATTTAATCGAAGCAGTGCACGCTCCTCTGCTTTGAGGTATTACATTATTGACATTTTTTTTTACAATATCCACATTTAAATATTAGCAAATTCAGAGGCAAAAACAAATTAAATGGCAGCCGGCAGAGGAAGATGACAAGAAGAAAATTATTCTGGTTTGTTAAAGGGCGGACAGGCAACCAGAAATAAATAGAATGAATGTTTCCTAACCAGGACTGATGTATCGGTTGTTGAATGCCCACTCATCCCTCAATGACGCAAACTTCTTGAAAGGGGCACCTGATAATTCATAAATCAAACATAAACTTAGTTGTAATACGCAGATAAGTTCATGGAAGTGATTCATCAGTATGACAACAGGATGCCACTAATATAGTAAATATTACACAAAGATAACAATGCGTTCTTTCAGTTCTTACCATCAAGCTCGACCATTGCCTTCTTAATCACAGGTTTAAACTTGCCTGTCACAAAATTACAACTTTAGTAACAATACAAGAACACGAAAATAACATCATTTTAACGTAACGGCTAAGAACATTCAAGACTAGGATTCAAGAACGCTTTGGAAAAAGCTAAAAGCCACTCCCCAAACAACGAAGTTATCACAAACCAAAAAGAAACCAATTACACACAAATACACCATTTTTTCATTAGCCTTTCTTCCCTGGAGCTTACGTATCATTACTGTTATTTGAAGTTGCAAGCGGCAGAACAAATTACACCACACCGATCATTTAAAGTTCAAATTTATACCTGGCAGATCACAGCTACCCAGAAGTATTTAGTTCATGTTTGGCCTGTATATATATAGCTACCGCTATACATTTGGTAACAAATTTGGGGAGCGTGCAGAAGAGGGGGAAAAGGGCCTCAAGAAGAAGAAACTAAAATTAAGACCATGCATGAGAGGCAATCGAGTGTAATAAAGATAGCTAGTCTACCATGTCTCCTTTCCACATCCATTAATGAAGTCAATGCAGTCCCACCAACGGTCCATTCTTCAACAGGAGCAGCCAAATTCCCCACCTGGCAGATACACGGAATATGCACAAAGATTTACCAACTTATTGAGGAAACACAATGCAAAAAAAGCATAGGAATAACAGGAAATTGATATTTGATTGAAGTGTTTGCAGAGAGATTGATGGTAAATGTGAAGAGAACAGGACAGACAGATGAAATCAATCCAGTTTTTCCACTCTGCAGGAGAGCTCCAGCACCATAACCCAATGCATAGCAGTAAGTGGAATCGAAATTGGTTGGTAGACCACATCTCCCTTCATAGCTGCAAGTTGAAATTATGTAAGGGGTTAATGCAATAATTTCATTTTCCCTCGACCCCCAAATGTTGCTGTGGAACTCCAATAAAAGAAAGAGAGAGGAATAGAGGATGAAAGAGAACTGCAGTTCTCAAATAAATAGAAGAATTCTCACCCAAAAAAGTGAGATTGTCCTTTAAATTGAGCTTTGTATGCACCTTCATTCTTCCTTTTCTCCAACTCCGTCTCAACCATCTGAATAAGCATTTTCTCTGTTTCTATTCTAGCCACCTAAACAAGAAAAGAAGAAAAGTATCATCTCTAACCAACAATAACACCTACGGATCACCTCAAAAAACAGCAAAATAAGATATCTACCTGAACATTTCCATGTGGGTCTCTTTCAAGCATCAACTGTTCTTGGATCGCTTGAGGTAAAAACTCAAAAAGTTCAAGAGATTGACTAGTGAGTTTCCTTTTCCATAATCCTTCATCATCAACTATATCATGGGCCAGAATTTCATTTAGCTCTGAAATAAGTTGCTGTACCTGTAAGGCATTCAAGAACAACATTTAGTTTCATTAAGCACACAGCCAAGAATGAGGAATTGAGGATAAGAAGACAGCAACTACAGATTTTACGAGCAAGAAAAATACCTCCGGGATGAAGTCAATCAAACCTTCAGGAATAAGTATAACACCATAGTTATAACCAAGTTCTGCACGTTTGCAGACTACATCAACAATGTAATCTGTAACACTTTTCAGCGTTTGCTTTTGAGCAGAAACCTATAACAAAAGAAATCCTAGAGTTATGTACACCGTCAAAATTTATAAATGTCTTAAAAGGCATGTTAAAAGATGTCAGAAGTCAAGCATTTAGAAATACTTGCATTGAGTGAGGAGAGAATGTTAAGACACCGTAGATAATAAAACCTTATTCTCATTCCTCAAAAAAAAAAAAAAAAAATCTAAGATACTAAAAATGCAGCTGATCAATAGTTGAGCGTACCTCTTCCCCGATAATAGTAATGTTTGGATGAGTCTGCAAAGCACACTCTAAGGTGATGTGTGAAGCAGCACGCCCCATAAGCCGGACAACTGCAGATTCACATATCAAATAATATGCTATGAGAAACCAAACAAAGTAGTAACATATCAATAATCCACATGCATGCAACCGCATGTCAGCACCTAGAATATGTTCTTGAATGGAACCTGATATATGCCTCTTTCTTGATGCATCAAACAAACTAACAGCTGGTAAAAACAAATATGCACTATGCATAGATGAAAAAAAAACCATTTAATCCAGTTGGTGAAGATAGATGAGTAACTTACTGTTTTGGAAGGACTACAAAGCTAGTATAAAATTACAGTATCAGGAAGGTGATATCATGGAATTATTATTTTAATTCATTCAGAGCTGCTTTTAGCCATGGAATAAATCACTGCCCCAAACAGACAAAACTGATTTTCTTGGTGGCACAATACCGTGATATGATGAATGATAGTACCATGGATATTAACTTCAATACTTGTTTACTTACAATGATAATATTTTCCAGTTGATCTAGCATCTACCATGACATTACCAATCATTTCCGCATATATCTGCCACATTAGAAACATGAACTTCTTTAGTAGTAGTACATGAACAAATATAATGCCAATCCAATATAGGAAAACTATAAAACCCAGACAAAACAATTATCTTCTCTCTGCAAGTGATATGAATTATAAATATCTCAACTTCACAATAAATCATATGTTTGATGAAACGGTGGAAAGACTTCAGAAATAATCTAAGATACTAATATTTACTTTCACAGCGAGAAAAAACTTGAAAAAAACATTAGAACAATCATAGAAGGATGCCATTTTACATAAAAAGCATTAGCCGCAGGCTAAGAATTCAGCAAAAGAAATGGTTTAGTTACCCTGCAAGCTGTATCAAATCCGAAACTTGTGGGCACCTCCTTGCATTTTAGATCTCCATCAATTGTTTTGGGGCAACCAATTACCCTGGTCTTCAAATTTTTACCCCTGAACAGAAGAAAAGAGATTATTTCACAACACATACAATAGGAAAAACTAAAACAATGTACAAAAAAGGAAACTTTGTCAAATAGAGCAGTCCGCCAATGCTGTTTTAAGGAGACAAGCTCCCGATGCATTATCTTCTTTCACACCTGAAGTTTTCAGCAAGAAGGCAGGCATTTGTATTGGAATCATCTCCACCGATCACAACAATCCCATCCAAATCAAGCTTTTTTGCTGTTTCTTCAGCTTGTTTGAACTGAAAAATGAAGCCCACTCAACTAAGTTCATATATCTATCCTAACAAATCCAAGTCACTTTGACATAATGTCGCACTCTTGAGAGGCAAAAGAGAGGCTCACCTGCTCAGGAGTTTCAATCTTGTCCCTCCCACTACATATCATATCAAACCCACCCTGAAAAGAACTCGAAAACAAAGAAACCATTATTAATTTATTTGACACAAATAATCCCTTTTCTCTTTACCAATAGTCATCATTAATTATGCCCATGCATCAGCTAACTCATAGTTTTACATAGTAACACATGGCATATGATGACCAAGTTTAAATTTAGCAAGTACGTTAGAGTATAGAAATCCACTAGAAGTCAACGCCATTAGAAGCATTTAAAAGTTTCCAGTTGTGAAGATCTGTAAAAGTTTACCTGATTTCTGTATGGATAAATATATTCGGAAGTCAGTTCCACATATTTACATTTCATAATCCCGGCAGGGCCACCCCTGAAGCCATACAATACACTGCTTTTGACGTGATCCTGCAAGTAATCTATCGCCAAAACAGATTTAAAATCACTAAAACCCAAAGAATAAATGACATATAGTTCGAAGTAGATTGACGCGTATTTTTATCGGAATTAATTCGTTAAATGAAAAATAATAATTACCAAAAATTCCAGAAATCACATTATGTCCTCCGGGGGCCTGGCCTCCAGACAACACGACACCAATCTTTAACTTCTTGTCCGGTTGAACTTTGTTGGAATCGCTTGGCACCAATTTTGCCGACGGCTGGCCGAAAAGATTGGGAAATAGCTTGGCTATCTCGTCTGGATAAAACAAACGTAAATAAAAACAATGAAACAACTAAATTCAAATCCCTCGTCCAGACTCATGCACCTAATCGAATTATGGAAGAATATACAAGACTTATATCGCGAGAATTCACGTAAGATCTGTGAGATCAGAAACAATCACAAAAATATGAACGAAGTGAACTTGAACTCTAAAGCCTAAGCAACTGCTTCCATGATTTTTGTTCCCTTTCAGTGGAATAAAAACGAAAAGACAATTAGAAATGCTGAAAATGAATAAGAAAAAACTCATTTCCAGATCGAAAGGAATAAACACCATAAGATCAACCAACAGTGACATATACATAGATCCCGTGAGTATCCAATAGAACAGAGTACCTGGATTGCCAGCAGCAGAGCTAGGGGGTCCATCGACGATAGTAAAGGAACTTCTGAGAACAGAAGGCAGAGGCAGATTGTGGTCGATACGACTGGACTGGACTTCGCTATACACTGAGGAAACTCGTCCAGTCACCGGCGCATGATTCGATCTGACGGCGGCTTCACCGTTGGAGATGAAAGAAATCGACATTGTAACTAGAGCAAGCACGATCACTAGGGAAACTGATGGGGGCGAGAGACTGAGAGACTACGATACTCTTAACACTTCGTGTTCAACGCCTAAAATATAGGAAATTGTCCGGACTGGCCATTCCAATACCGAACTGAAACACGACTGAAGAAGGGTAAAACAGTCTTTCAACCTGGACACTTTACTTTTGTGTGGTTCGGTTATAGGTTGAATTAAGAAATACCTGGTGCTGGCTTAGGGTAACGAATTTGATTCTGTGGGTTGCGTCCCCAGAGGTGCGGAGGCCCGGCTTTCTCGGCCCAAGTCTCAAGAAAGCCCATAATAGGCCCATTTAAAATGCTTCTAGAGCTGGGCCTGAGAGTGGACAATCTCCTAGTTCAAGCCAGGTTTCTGAATGTGTAGCTTGACCTTGTCGGGCGTGGCCATGCAACCAATTTGCCACTTCATTTCCATTTGAAGGCGTTAAGAGCATACCCTTGCAACTTCGTTGTTAGGATGATCCAGATTCACGAAGCAACTTCCAAACGATTTCGTAATCAATTTTGTTACTGGATATCATAACTTAGAAAAAATTTCAAATAATAATAATAATAATAATAGGTTTACCTCAGCATTCCCACTTGTCCGACTGTTGCTGAGCAATTTTTGGATATCAAACGGACCTCCCTATAAAGTAATTTTAATGTGGCCGATTTTCTCTCTTTTACATTCTTCTTTTTGATCCATCAAAACCCCTTCCCAAACTGTACAAGCTTCTTTCAAAGCATACGGCTTTCTGGATGTAGATGATGATATCTATACATATGGATCTTATATATATCGTCCAATGAAGTACCACATGAGTAGATATATAGGAATCCAAATCCCCCGAATCACTCATGTTATGATCTTCTACATCCTAGGTCTTCCCGTTCCTTCATCTTGCTTATGTTCTATGAAATTACGTCGATACTTCTACATATTACGGGTAACGTAGGAGACATTTCTATTTTTCCCCTCGGGAATCCTTTGAATTACCACTGTTTAGCTTTCAATTTGCCTCTGACCATCAAATGAAATGTGAATAACCCGTCCTCCTCTCTTTGAAACAAGGGACGCTTCTGGTTCTGTCGGTGCTTGAAACAATTTAGTATTCTCCATATTACTATATCTCTAGAGTCGATAATTTTATATGAGAAACAACTGAACTCAATCACTTGTTGTCGTTACTCTTCAGTTTTCTATTGAGGTCTATTCTGTTGAGGTACTCAAATTGGATCGGTGATCGATTTCTAGGTTTCGTCCTAAACCTAATTGGTTACTTCCAAATACGTAAATCAATAGTTCAAACAGCACTCAAAGGTAGGGCATTTCCCATTTTTATAGGAACTTCTGTAACAGAAACAATGATATCTCCAATTATAGCCCCTCTGGGATGTAAAAGATATCTTTTCTCACCATCCCCATAGTGTATGAGACAAATGTATGCATTTTGATTAGAGTCATTTTCTATGGTTACGATTCTACCATATATGTCTTTTTCATTTCGTCGAAAATCGATTTTACGGTATAGACGCTTGTGACCTCCCCCTCTATGCCCTGCGGTAATGATTCCTCTGGCATTACGACCTTTACCACAACGATGCTGTCCATAGATCAAATCAAAATACTTAATAGGATGGCGATACATTTATACAAAACTTATACCCCAAGCACATGCAATGGAGCCGTAGACAGTCGAGTAAAATTCAATGGGTATTCCTCTCAATAATTCTCAATAATCCTCCCCACGACAAAGTATAGCACAGCGCCTCCTCTTGCCCCTCCATTTTTGGACCACTCAAACAGCCCCCTTAGTCAAGGTTTGACACTATTTCTTGAGCCCTCAAACAAAGTACTCTCTTTATTCTACACTTCTTAGTTAGACAAGTAATGATTCTATTAGCATGACTAAAAGTCATTAAGAGGGTGACTTTAATACCATGTTAGAAACTACTAATATTTACAATAATATGATATTGTCCACTCTGAGCATGAGCTCATATGACTTTACTTTTGTTTTCTCTTTCATGTTTCATTTCAATAGAAATAGGGTTCATTACTTATAAACTCAAGATCGGAGAATACTTCGGTTAACCATGCTATCCATCTATCTATGTTGTGATGGTGGTGGTTTAGTGTTTAGGATAATTATAACAAAAACGTGATGTGTTGATTGAGCTTCACAACAATTCACGTTGATGTGGTAAAACATGAGAGCCAAAAACACGACATTTAGGGAAAGAGATTCCCACCAGCTGTATACAATCCTGACTCAGATTTTGCCCACATTCCTCTTTTAGGTCTATGTTCTTTATGAGGATCGCAGCTCTCACGACTTCACAGTTCATCGCAGAACTTAAACGCAGTAGATCATTAACTCACTTTTATGCATACTTTTCTGGGGAAGAACCAATTCCACCTGTTCATATCTCGGGAATCGCCCTCACTTTTGTACTTCATTCTCAGTTCTTTTCATCACAATTCATCAAGTGCTCTACTAGAAGCTTGGTAGTTAGAAGGCATGTGAAGCCAGCCAACCCAAAACCTTCTTTTAAAAAGCTTAGAAATCTCCCCTCTTTTATAATAATCAAAAGATCCCTCCCATGCCACAAATGTGGATATCTCAATATCAATTCTTAAATCGAAACTAAGAGACTTGGCAAAATCGACATCACCCAGACGCCATTGATGCACTGAACAGTTTGCAAAGAAAAGAAAAAAGCTTGCTAGTTTCATGATTCCCTCTAAAGCAAATTATTAGAGGTCTACTCAGGCATCATCATTGCTTCCCCCAATTCTTGTTCCCTCCCTCTTCTATCCCCTTCTCTTCGATAACCGCAACTTGAACCATTCTAAATCCAAAAAACAAGACCCACTTTGCCAATTGTGCATAAATGATTATTTTGGCCTCCAAATTCCCTTCAAAGCACCGAGAATGAAAGCAGTGGCCTCAACCCAACGGCATCAGCAAGAACAGAGAGCCTTCAGGGCCTTGTGCTGTGGATGCAGTTGTAATTGCAGGTTGAGTTTTTCATCTTCAGAAGAAGTAGAAAGCCTCAGCTCTGAGAGATTCCCGTCGGTCTCCGGCATAGCCCACGCCATGGTTCAGGAGAGGCTCGACCAAATGATAAGGGAAAATCGAGAGATGAGGCAGAGTAAAGAAAGAAGGAAACAGAGAAGTGAAGACACCAAATTTGTTGTAATGGTGGCGAGGGAGAAATGCTCTGACGACCCCAGAGAGGACTTTAGAGTTTCGATGATGGAAATGATTTTGGCCAACCGAATTGAGGAGCCAAAGGATCTACGTAGCCTGTTGAACTATTATATCTCCATGAACTCAGATGAGTGCCATGGCGTCATCTTAGAGGTATTCCATGAGGTTTGTAGCCATCTGTTCTTGGCTTGTAAACGCCATTTGTAGGAACATTTCAGCGTTCTTTTCACATGTTTAGTCTTGCTTCTTTAAATTCCCAGAAACAAGATAGCAAGAACTCAGAGAGAGAGTACAGAATTTTGATGGGAAAAATGGAAAGTTCTGGACTGATTGTGTATGTGCCTATCAATGGTCTTTTAATGGGTGGATTATAATGCTCCTTTGTTGTAGTTCTCTCGTTAAAACAGAGAAAATCAAAGCAAATTGATGTGACTTGATTATAACAATCCAAAACCCACTTCAATGCCTCGTGTAATTCATTGAAAAAACAGAGTTTTACCCAATTGGCTTCATTGATGAACTTAATCGCCAAGAATCAAAGCACCATTTTGTGCATGGCGTTGTGGGTAATGAAAGGTGTCTCTTTTTGGATCCATAAAGAACCCGTAGCAAATGATCAAACCGGTAGATTGTTCCAAATGAGTATATAATCGTCAAAGCCTATGCTTACAGATATTGTCCTCTTTAAGGCTCTTTTAGACTTTCTTTCAAAGTTTTTAAAACGTGTTGTCAAGGGATAGGTTTCTACTCCCTTATAAAAAAAATGTTCATTCTTCTCACGATCCACTCCCTTCAGAGCCCAGCGTCCTTGTTGGCACTAGTTCCCCTCTCCAATCGATATGGGATCTCACAGTCTATTCCCTTCAAGACTCAATGTCCTAGTTGGCCCTCGTTCCTCTCCTTAATCGATGTGAGATCTCACAATCCACCTATTTTAGGAGTCAATGTCTTCGTTGGCACTCGTTCCCATCTCCGATCAATGTAGTAAGTTATGGTTGGTTGTAGAATTCTATAATTTGTTCATCACTCAATAACTATAGAACATAAATTTCAAGTACCTCCCTCTTGGATGCAATAATGAACAAATGAGTTTCTTTGTGAAATATTTTAAGAACACCCAAGGCCTATTGGAGGCTTCTGTCTTTCTGATGCAGCTAATTTGGTAATCCATCCCAAAAGACAGTAATTAATAGGATATAAAATACTAATCCAAACAAGCTTTGCATACCATTGAATAATTTCTGTTACTCAAGTGACCACTACCAATTTAACAGAAGACATAGCGAATTGAAGCTGGCCTTAAACAAAAGGCAATACCATTTACGAATTTGACAGCAACTTTAAATAATAATTCAGTTTCCTATGAACCCTTCATAGAACTCCTCCATTTCCACCTTGGAACAGCAGAATATAGTGAGAAGATTAAGGGTTTTAGGGGGATAAGAGAGCACTGCCTTCCTTGATGAGTACAAACACGCTACCGCCATCTCCTCGTGAAATTCGAACATCTTCATCAAGATAAGTAGTTAACAACCACGACTCTGCCTTGGCGTTCGAGATTGGGAACTTGATTGGGGGTTGGCTCGAAATTGTCTTGGCCACATTTGAAGCAGTGTCTTGAATGGAGGATATGATGCCGCTGAATGCCGAAAGCTCAATCTTCTGCCCAAGAAACTCCACATTTTCTGGTATCACTATTGAATCCGTCAGCTGCGGAGTCCCAATGACACCTTCTTCAAACATGATCTGGAAAGTCAAACAGTTGAGAATGCGCATACGGACAAGAAAATCCATTTTATTTCTACGGTTCACACTGCCATGTCAAAGACAGATTCTCGCTTACCTGTACGCGCTGGGGGCTTCGAACTTCAAACTTGGCATTAGTACTGATGGAAGTGGTGGCTAGAGGGCCGGAAAACAGGACGGAGTTTTGGACAGTGAAGCCCTCAGAGTCAATTGTCTGTGAAATTTCTTCCACTTTGATCAATGAAAATGTACTCCTAGACAACAGGGGAAACAGACCCGAGAACGATGTGTACCTACAGCCCCAAACATTCATATCAACAAACTCAGGGTGATAAATTTCTACTCAGAACAATACCAGTCCAAATATGAACTGCAAAATCAACATGTACAAGAACTTACCACCAACATTTAAGAAATTATGAAGGTTTGCAAATAAGAAATTAGATTAAACTCGTTCCAGTTTTTCAGTCATACCTAAAAAATTACTCGATTCCTAATAACGAAGTTCAATCATATAGTATAGAGAGAAATCTGTTCATAAAATGCGCTGTTAGAGGAATAACCAACAAGGCTACTTGTATCAAGTTGAATCATGTATTATTGCGAGAACTTACGCGAGAATCCATTTGCCGTTGAGCAGAGACAGAGCCTCAGTAGGAGCTGGTGTTGGATTTTTCGCTTCCAGCTGCGTAATCAGCTCGAATATCTCTGCCCTAGTTTCGCTATTCACTCGTAATCCACGATCGGTCCCGTAAAACGAATCAACCAACGCCTTCTTCAGTTTATAAATCTCCGATTGCTCCAGAGGCTTTTCCTCCACTTCGGCGACCGCCACAGCCGGACCATCTGCGTAGGGCCCCTTCTTCTCCTCGCCCCACTCGTCATCGTTCTCCACCGCACGGACTTTAAACGCAGGTCTGGCTGAGATCGCTAACTTCCCCGCCGCGGCTCTGGCGCCAGCCACAATCGGACCGATGGGGAAAATCAAGGGTTTAGAAATGAGTTGAGTCTGCGGTGGATTCAGTAAGAGAGTCCTGCATGGAAGTTGACTGAATTGAGAAACAAACGCCATTGTTCCCTGAATCAGACAAACAAACACACAGCGCAAACCGAAAGACGAGGACTCACACACCAGCTACGTCTTCAAAATCTGCCTTAAAACTCGCAAACGAGAGGGACGATTAAATAAATACGAACAATAGGCTAAAAGACGATTCTACCCCTGATTTTCGCGACTGTTCCGAAACTTGTCATTGATTTTGAGGCCAAATTGGACATTGCGAATTAATCCGACTGTTTGATGGTAACGTGGACCTTTGAGATTGTGGCACGTGGCGGGGTTAGTGGGAGAGTACAGAATACAGAGAAGGCAGCCTAAAACGAGCCAACCAAGGCATGTGAGGCGCGAAATGAATGACTTGAGAGTACGTTTACGTGCATTTAGTTCTGAGGAGGATAATATTTATCCAACCCTTTTTACGTTTTACCTATTCGTTATTCAATAAATACATATAAAAAAGAAAATTAAGATAACAGCCTTTAACTTTTTATTGGGAGATCAAAAAAAAGAAAATTAATAACTAGAATTGATATTATTAATATATATATTTTTAAAATATCAGTTATATTAAATTGAATACGTTTATCACGTGTTTATATTTTTATTATTATTTATTATTAGGAGAACTCAAAAATATAAGTTTTAATTTATAATATATATATATATATATATATATATATATATTATTATGAAGTGGCATATGTCTAGTTTGAGATTTTGGATGCATGTGCTAGAGTACGCGGTGGATGAGAACTACTGATACCATAATTTCTAATAATATTTGGAAACACATTTAAAATTGAGAAAGTGTGGAATAATGCATTCCTAGGAAAACTGTACTCTGGATCACCATATCGTGTTCTTTGTTTCGATTTTTGGTTGGCGACCATGTGATGAAAGTCTTTTGTGTTGTTTTTTCTCCTTATATTGTTTATTAGATACAAAAATAAAACTGGTAAAGTTTATGGATATTTTAATATTTAAAACTTATTAAATATCTTTTAAATTTATAATTTTTTGGGATTATTACATTCTTAGAAATTTTAAAAGTCACCCTTTTAAAATTAAAATTTTAATTTTAAAAAATGCTTCTAATTAGTTATCGAATTGAGTCGACTATTCAACAAACTCTGTGTTAGGGATAAGGTTTTAATTTTTTTTAATTTAGATAAAAACGATTGATTAAGCATAGGATATGAAACTATTATATATTGACTCGAGTTTCGGTGTTAAATTAAAATAAAAATAAAAATATGCATGATAAATGGATTTATAATTATATATGAAAAGTTTGTGGATATTTAAAAAGGAAAAAGTATTTTTAAGATTTGGAATTGAATCCACAAAGATCTGTGTTTGTATTGTGAGGTACCTTTTTGGATTCATATGGAAAGCCCAAATTTGAGATTCTTAGAGCAACACACATTAATGGGCCAAAATAATTGAAAAGGGCCCGACATTGTCGTGGAACAATTTCGGGTCATCTCTACGGCCCATAAAGTTTAGGGCAATTCTCAACAGAATTTTTTTTAATTTTGTGTTAGATAAAAATGTTTTGTATGCCACTTTTATTCTTTAATTTATTTTAAGAAATTAATTCACAAAATTATAATATTTTATATAACAAAAGGTTGCCTGATTGCTAGAAATTTAATTATCCAATAATGGCAATGTCACTATATGCTAGATTTTAGTCTATCGGAATATTAGGTAAGTTTTATGAGCTTGAAATGTGAACCACCACTAAGTGGGTACACCCTGCCACTCATTCTTCATTTTAATACACAAATTTGTTCATGCATAAATAAATCACTTTTATATAGCTTAAATTACTATTTTGTTTCCATTTCAAGTCTACTGTTGCTAATAGATAACCATTTCGGTCCATTATCGATGCGTGATCTCGTAATTGACTCTCCTTGAGAGTCCACTATTCTTTCGGTACCTCTCCTCGTGTCTAACTCTGATATAATTTACAATGGTTTATGCCCACCGCTAACAAATATTGTCCGTTTTGGCCTGCTACGTATCACTACCAGTCCCATGGTTTTAAAACGCGTCTATTATGGAGTCTAGCCCTATTTCGACCAACCTTGTAGTTTCTGGTGTCTAGCTCTAATACCATTTGTAACAATCTAAGTCAACCACTAGTAGATATTGTCCGTTTCTATCTATTATATATCGTCGTCAATCTTATAATTTTAAGATGTGTTTGTTAGGAAAAGATTTTTAAACCTTTTTTAATAAAATGTTTCGTTCCTTTCTCCCTCCCTCGTGTAGTTTAACATTTGGTGAACTTTTTATTTAGTAATGATCATTTGTCATGATGCAATATTTTTATTGAATGGTCACATAATTATTGAGTTGCAAAAAATAAAGGAGCTGCATTAAATTATGCTATCTATTTTTTTAAAGGAACTTCAATGCGGTTTCAGCTCTATATATATAATAATAATAATAATTTAAATTATAAATCAAAATTACCTAGGTTGAATTTTGTAGAAATATATTTATATTTGTCACGACATAAGCTACACTAAGCATCTCCCTCCAATATTAATATTGCTATATTAAAAAATTCACATCATAACAATTTTGAAATTGCATATTTAAATTCAAAAAACACATCTATTTTTTAAAAAATAAAATAAAAGAAAGGATTATTTAATTGGTACATCCCTGGACCAGACCTCCGACGAGGCGGCCATAATGGGAGTTGACTTAAGGAGCCGGCGAAGAGAGATGGGCGTGAGTTTGGAATATTAATTAAAAAAAAAATGATGAAAGTATTACAAGTATTTAGCAGTTGAATGTGAAGGTGTAAAGCGTAAACTCCCTCCACTTCCTCATTGCTTTGTCTTCTTCTTCGTCTTCGTCTTCTTTGCATTTAAGATCCTCACGACTCGCGTGTTTTAGCTTCGAATTTCGACCCCTTATGGGGCTCCGAGACTAATTAACAACAGAGAGGTGGAATTCATCTGAACCTTTCAAGAAACTCACGAGATTTCCATGGCCGAAGGTAATCATAATCCCCCCTCAACGCCTTTCATTTGTTTTATTCTATTCTGTTTTTAATTTTGTTCTGAGAAGTTTTTTCGAATCGGAATCGGAAAATATGAGTCTCCTCAGAGTGATCTTGCAGGAAGCAGCCAGGCGAGAGACGGAAGCTAGGACGATTTGGGGATTTTTGAGCGACCAAATGGACGGTGTCGATGGAGGAGGGAGGCGGCGGCAGAGTTTAAAGCAACGTCTAGGATTTAAGGTTATGGGCTGTTGTGGTGCTACTTGGGGTTCCCGGCCGGCGACGGGGAGCGTCAGAGGCGGCGGCGACGACGACGACGATGACCAGAGAGTACCGGAGACAGAGGTGACGAATCCGCGCCGATTTCAGGAGGAGAGGCAGTTGGATCGGAGTTGTATGAGTCCGTTATCCGTTCCGTCGCCGGCAACGTCTGGGATGAACTTAGCCACGGCTCTAGCGGCGGAGCGTCGTTTAAGAGCGTCACCGCGTGGAGCGGAGGGGGGCTTTGTGGAATCTAGTAACAACGATTTTGATTCACTGGGCGGAATGATGGTAACGGAGACGCCGTTGAAGGTGTCGCTCATACGGCTGCTGAAAGAAACAGACGGTAGCGATGGAGGTCGTGGGATTTTGGGAGTGGCGGAAAAAAAGAGAGAAGAGGCGGGAAATGATTCGATGTGTTGCGTATGCATGGGGAGGAAAAAGGGAGCGGCATTTATCCCATGTGGGCACACGTTTTGTAGGGTGTGTTCGAGGGAGCTGTGGTTAAATCGAGGATTTTGTCCGCTCTGCAACCGTCCGATCATGGAGATTCTTGATATATTTTGAAGGAGCATGATGGGTGCGATGAAGATGAGCGCAGACGATAGTTGGTGACCGGAAGGAGAAGTGGTTGCCTCAAAATTTCGAGACAGACTGTTTTGATTGGACGGTACTGAACGTTGGCCGTATCTGGACGACACGTGGATGCTATAGGGGTGACAGAACTTTTTTACTGACGGGAAAAAGTTTAATCAACAAATTCGATGTAATTCGTAAATTTAAAACTTTTTATGGTTGCATTTTTTTTTTCCATACCAAATATTTGTTTTATTTTATTTTTTAATTCCTTCCTCCTAAATTTTTAAAATTTTATTTTTCTTTTAATTAAAAACTTAGTACATTTTCTTTTGAAATTGCTAGAATTGAAAGAATCAAAAAATCAAATAATTATCGGTAATAATAACACGAGTAAGTGGACATTTTCTTTAATAAAGAAAATAAGGTTGAGTGAGTTGAGCCATTATCAATTTATCACTTTAATCTTTTCGAATTAATAATAATTAGCAAACCCTAATCTTCTTTTTTTTTTATTTCTTGCTTAATTACTTGATGGGACCTCTCTCAATATCTCAACAAAATATAAATTTAATTTATATTTAAATTACAATGATAAATTTTGATAATCATGTGTTTTTCTATATTATGAATAATATGTTATTGTAAATAAATTTATCAGAATTATGAATAAAAAATGAAACTAATAAATGATTGATATTGATCTTAAAGTATAAATCACCCTGAGAACAAAACTATTATCGTATTATTAGACAAATTATCAAGTAAATTCTTTACTTATTAATTGTCCTCAATTTTATGAAAAAATCGACATCAGCGAGTTGAGGACAATTTTTCAACAGTGGTTATGATCGAGCAAGGAAATTATTATTATCTAATTACTTTTGTTGCAAAAATGCCGAAGAAAAGTTATTTGATGAGAAGTGTTTTTTTCGTATTGTCAGAATTGCCCTAAACTTGATGGGCCGTAGAGATGACCCGAAATTGTTCCACGACAATGTCGGGCCCTTTTCAATTATTTTGGCCCATTAATGTGTGTTGCACCAAGAATCTCAAATTTGGGCTTTCCATATGAATCCAAAAAGGTACCTCACAATACAAGCACAGATCTTTGTGGATTCAATTCCAAATCCTAAAAATACTTTTTTTTTAAAAAATATATTTAAATAATTATAAGTCATATATACTCCAGGTTAAGCTAATTAAAAAAATTCTTATACGACCTTTTGAGCACCACCACTTATCACACATACGTTTATTTTAATTGAACACACCATTGCCATTTCAAAGTGGAGAATACTTGTTCAGCATCTAAATCATGGATAAAATTTTGTATAGAAATATTATCATGAAATGAAATGTAATCCAATTTATCCTAACATAATCTATCATTGAGGTATAATAATATAATATCACGAGAATAATAATAATAATAAAAGTTTACCGAAGAAAAACTTTTCGAGTGAGAATAATTGGTCTATTATTAATTGAAATTGAGGTAATTCAAGTGGAAATTGGAACAAATTCTGCATAGAATTGATTAAAAAAAGACGGAGAAAATAATTAAAAAGAGGAAGAATGTGATTCTAAGGAGAGTGTGACAATGAAATTACATAATGCATTGTTTTCATGTAAAATAAAGAATACTTTATTGATAATTTAAAAAAAATAAAAAAAAAACCTTTTTAGTGATTTAACATTTACCTTTCCCATTCTTACTTTCTTATACTCCAATTATTGCTTCCCTTTTATTTTTTTTTTCAATATAATATCCTACCCACTTTATTATTATTAATTAATTAAATTATAGTATTGCAACTGGCACTGAAAATAAATAGTAAGTTTTGGATTCTTATAATATTAAATACCCATTGTCTTTTAAAATATTGCATTCTCAAATTTATTTATTCTTCCTGAAATATAATATTTTTAATATATATTTTAAATTTTATGTTTCAAATATGTATAGAGAGAGGCCATGCACCATTCTCAGCTTTTGTCGGCACGTGCATACCTTACAATTACATATGAGTTAAATTATACAGCCCCTTGCTATCCAATCCTCCTCATCCACACACGTACTATGTGCACATTTATTTTATTTTTAGCACTATATTTTAATTAATAGGTTAAGACTGAGACATAGAAATATAATTATAGGATACAAGCTAACCACTAATAACTACCCATAGAAAAAATATAAACTAATTAAATATGGAGAATAAAATAAAATATACTATTTAAAGAATATTAAGATATCTTATAAATTATATATATTCAAAATATTATATCTCAACCTAATAAAAATATAATATACATTTAAAATTATTTATCCAGAAAAAAAAAAACATTAGTGGGTCCCACATAGTCGATTAATTTTCCCTGGTTTTTCTGTTTTGTTTCGAAATAATTATTTTAATATTTGATTTTTCTTTGGGCGGGGAGCCATACCCAATATACTCCATTATTTACCACTACTTGTTACGGACGAATATTTTCTTGGTATTTTAATTTTGCCTACACTTTATATTTTTGTGTATATATATATATATCTATGGAAGTGCATTATGTTCAAAGCTGGTTTTTAACAAAGTGGTATATATATAATATTGGTTTGGATTTCTCAAAAAACCTCATATAAATAAATATAATATTCATCATTTATAAACTTATGATCTTCCACTAAATTAACTAACGTGAGACTTACTCTAATAATCCTCAACAAATTTATCATAAAATTTAAGACATATTAATTAGGAGAATTTTAATGTTGGAATTGGCGAGAAATATTAATAAAATAGAATTAAAAATTGGTATATTATTATATTGCAATTTGCAAGGTTAGAGAAAAGAGGGTATTCTTAAGGAGCAGAACATGTGATGTGCAGCAATGGGTGGAGTCAGATGGACAATCATTTTCTTGAAGACCAAAAACAATACCCACTTAATAAAATTTTCTTTTTCTTTTTCTAAATATTTAAAAAATAAATAAATACAAATATATTTCTGGTTAATACGGGAATTAAATCCACGTAGGATTTTGCTTTACTATATATTTATTGATATTAATTGAAAAGGGGGCCCACTTGTTTCTCTCTCTCAAATCCGTTTAACAAATTAATTAACCAATTATAAAACTTTACTCAAATCTACATTAATTAAAAACGATTAATCCGTAAATCCGTAAATTATTCTTTTAATTTCCCCTTTGTCGCTTCCTCTGTTCCACGCCTATAAATAGCAACCATTTTCAACACTCAAAAACCCACACCCAAACACACTGAGTAACAATGGAGATGGATTTCCCTGTTATCAACATGGAGAAGCTTAATGGCGACGAGAGAGGAGCTGTGATGGACCAAATCAATGACGCCTGTCAAAACTGGGGCTTCTTCGAGGTATATTCTTATGAGGTTACAGTGATAAGCTTCTGGGGTTGATTTATTATTTGTTAATTATTTCATGTAGTTGTTGAATCATGGGATATCGCACGAGCTGATGGACAAGGTGGAGAAGCAGACGAAGGAGCATTACAGGAAGCGTATGGAGCAGAAGTTCAAAGAAATGGTGGCTAGTAAGGGGCTGGATTCAGTTGATAGTGAACATAACGACACTGATTGGGAAAGCACCTTCTTTCTACGCCATCTTCCCAGTTCCAACATGTCCCAAATCCCCGATCTGGACCAGGATTACAGGGAGGTCATGAAGGAATTCGCAGTGGAATTGGAGAAGCTAGCAGAGCAAATTCTGGACTTGCTGTGCCACAATCTTGGGCTTGAGAAAGGGTACTTGAAGAAGGCCTTTTACGGGTCCAAAGGCCCCAATTTTGGAACTAAAGTCAGCAATTACCCTCCCTGTCCAAAACCTGACCTTATTAAGGGTCTCAGAGCCCACACCGACGCTGGTGGCCTTATTCTCCTCTTTCAAGACCACAAAGTCAGTGGCCTTCAGCTCCTTAAAGACGGCAAATGGGTTGATGTCCCACCAATGCATCACTCCATTGTCATCAATTTAGGCGACCAGCTGGAAGTATGCGCACAAAAAATGTTATTTGATTATTTGATTGTGTTTTGTATAACTTATTTGATTATTTATTTGATATATAGGTAATTACAAATGGAAAATACAAGAGTGTAATGCACAGAGTGATAGCGCAGACAGATGGGAACAGAATGTCGATTGCATCATTCTACAATCCTGGAGACGACGCCGTAATATACCCGGCGCCGGCGCTGGTGGAGGGAGAGGAAGATAAGGGCAAGCTTTACCCAAAATTTGTGTTCGATGATTACATGAAGCTGTACGTGGGGGTGAAGTTTGAGGCAAAAGAGCCGAGGTTTGAGGCCATGAAGGCCATGGAATCTACGAATCCAATTGCGACTGTTTGAGAACTCCATTTTCCAGTAACCCATTAAGAGTAGGCATTGAAATAGAAAGCATTTTATTATATTATTAGAAACAAAATTTAGTGGTACGATAGTGTCGATGTTTCGGTGTTGGGGAACAGGGCTTTAAGTTTTTTCTTTTAAGATATGATAGATGTTTGGGAGCCATGAAGGGTTTCAAGGTTAAATGTTTAAATAATGGATATGTGGACACTTTCTACCGTTTGTCTTTGTTTCTGAAATGTGCCTCAATTTTAAGATATAATTGAAGATAACTCTCTTGAAACGATGCCTTTTAAGTTGACTTCAAAAATAAAACCATCATACTGTTAATTATGCTATTAAGATCATGACTTTGGTGTTGTCTATCAATTTATGGTGATCTAAGTGAGAACAAAAACAAGGTAATAACGCTCTCATGAACCTCGTGCCTATCTCCTCCAAAAATGGTATGGTAAGGTCAATAAGGTCACCATCAAATTTAGTAATCAAATGGTGTTTTGGAAAGGGATTAAAAAGTGCCCAATTATCTTCCTCTTTCTGTCACTCAAAATGTCACAAAATGAGCTACAATAAGATAATACACATCATTCAGAGCATTGAATCAACCCCACATTTGTTCTTGTTCATGATCATCTCTTTGGCCGCGATGAACAGCGAGGTATAGCCAAGGACGAGATATCAATCTCTAGATTTTGATTCCCGGATACTTTTCAGCCGGCCCAAACACTGTTCGAGAATCTTAGCAACGGATTTTGCTATTAATTCTGTGTATATTTCATTCTTTCTGATCCCTTCAAGAACACGTTACGACTTCAAAAATAATTTCTTCGTTAAATTATTTCCAGTTGGTCGATCTTGGTCTGGCTAGTTGGATTTGTCTGAGCTGAATCTGATACTGAATTCGAGGAACGAATCTGATCATCATAAGCCAATTAGAATTTATACATAGAACACAGAATTCAAAATATTAAGGCATTTTGGCTAAAATAAAGCTTCAAAATACCGATTCACGTGGGATTCCCTTAGGATCTGAGTTTTATGTACATAATATAAACAGAGTCAAAAATAAAATACATGGAAGGAAAAGTGGCATATACGTAATTCGTGGAACTCATTATCGCATCCTTGGGATGTTGTTTACTCAGAAATTTTAAGGTGAAACTATGGCATATCTACACGGGAACCACATCTGCATTCTGATTATCGTCACAGGTTATGATTAAACCTTCGACATAGGTTGGAAGGAGGCACCGAGCCCATTGACATCCTGTCGACACAGGCTCTGTTGATGGAACTACCATGAGCACGTTATCTTGGCGCTGAACGACCCCCATCACACTCACTGTGCTGCCTTCCTTGATGTACCTGAGAATGATGAATAAGTAATTAGGTTTGGTGAGGGGCAGCATGCTTGATCATGTTGTGTAGTGAATCGATTCGCACAGAAAATGGATGGGGATTTGGAAAAACAAGTGATGGTTTAGTACCCTTCTTTAAGGCGCATTACACGGTCGTCGCTTGAGAGTTTGCGATCAGCTAGCCAGCCTAGGAAGCTTGGAGACAAGTCTCGGTTTTCATTCGTGACATCGACAACGGTGGAGGGTTTGACAAATGGAGCAACCTTGGCCCCATAGCCTGCTTTCACCAGTGCTCTTAAACCAGTTTGAAAGTCTGATATGTAAAAGTCAGCTACATATCTCTGTATGGAATGTGCAAAAAAGGCAACCCATTACAACTCATCATATACTCTGAAGATGCAGACAAGAATATGGTGTATGCATGCCGCATGAATCTATGTATGCAATTCAGTCATATCAAAACTTTAGGCATTATTCGTCTGTTCAGAAGCATTTGCACTTAAACAAAAGATGAATCAATGTGCCTTACACTAATTACATGATGCTTAAGGGTGGTGGGAAACTAATAGCCATCAAGTTATGTGTAGCAGCCCAAGGCCACTGCTAGCAGATGCAATCCTCTTTGAGTTTTTCTTTCCGAGCTTCCTCTCAAGGTTTTAATATGCGTCTACTAGGGAGAGGTTTCCACAATCTTATAAAGAATGCTTCGTCCCCACTCCAAGTATTTAGAACAAAATGGTAGGAAGAGAACTGACCTCAGAATATCTAGATCCCCAAGAAAAGCAGCGGTGTTTAGGATTTGCAGGCTTTCCACCCCATCCTTTATATTCATACAGTTCTGTAGACACGTAAACGCACCTCGGTACTCTCTGGTAGGACGACTCGAGAGGAATACTGCCGCACGTGACGACCTAAAAGAGAAGGAATGCATATAATACTCAATATCTGAAGAAAAGGAATGGTATACAAAAGTGACCGAGTGAGATGAAAGACACATCCAAATTCCCAAATTGGGTGAGAAGAGAACACCAATTGAGAAAAATTGTGACAAAAAAACCACAATCATCAAATGATTTTCCTTCCATTTTAAGTCAAACACGACAAATTGTTTATAAATATCTAAGAAGATTTTAGCCTTTTCAGGTCATTACCTCCAAACCATTATGTAGAAATTTGACTAAAAAAAGTAAATTTGATCGACATGGCAGCCCAGAATTGTGTAGCTGTCTTTCCAATTGGTAGGCAACACGACAACGGGAGAGAAGCCAGGAAACCACCTACCTATTATGAAATTTGCATAAAGAACTCTCTATATTCTACCTAATTTGAACAGGCTTTGTTCTATAAGTTCACAAACTTGAACTCAGACTTATTAGACATTTTTAGAAAACTAGAGAACTAAGCACAGAATTGAAAGTTTAAACTCTTTAGGAACATATTAAAATTCAGGGAGTTGGAAGAAGGTTGATGGACATGGAGTCGGGGATTTTGATCGGTTTGGCTACAAGATCACTAACCCGGTTAAGTTCTAAAGAAGATGAAGTTGCAGGTTCATAAGAGCATGTAAATGAATTTCAAAGCATCTGTGAATGATTTGAAGTGACTTTTCCATTACCATTTTCATCAATAAGTCCCAATAATTTGCCGTCAAAGTCACCAGATGGTGACAAACAACCAGATATGGACTAAGAACACTATTTTAAACCAATCCTTTGAACTTGTACAAATATTTTGCCTATTGGGTAGCAGAGTGTATAGCTAGTTTGCCAGACAAATTTCAAGATTTTCAGTACTTCCAGCAAATTCTACAAAACTTATCAAGAGCATTGAAATAAGCATCCCCAAAGCTAGCTACCCGGTTCTTCAAACCTTGAAGAACAAAGTTTATCTCGACTGGATGGCCAACGGATTACAGATTAAAAACTGAGAAGAACAATGATGGAGTTTAAAAAAAACATATACAGATTTCCAGGAGATCTAATAAAGAGGCCAAATTTGGATTCCTCGTCAAAGATTTATACTAATTTTGTTTGATTAAATCTATAATATTGCCAAACAGTCAGCATCGTATTGACTAATTCAATCCTATGGCGCAATACAAATTGATTAGGAAACAAATGCTCCATGATTAGGCATAAGACGTAGGATAGTTAAATCAATTGATGGCTCATTACTTTTAATTAAAAACTCCATTAGCTTGACATACCAAAACAAAATGCCATTAAAATAATCTGAAAGCGAGCGAGACAGAGAGAGAGAGAGAGAGAGAGAGAGAGAGCAAAATTACCCCTGTGACCTTCACGTACTGTCCATCAATAGCACCTCTGAGCTCAGCGTCCGGGTACCTTCTCACAAACCCTATCAACCCCCTTTTTCCCCAAGCGATGTTCCAAAGAACCGCAATCACTGCCGGAACCAAAAGCCCCCCCGCCGCCAACAAAATAATAGGCTTCTTCACCGCCACCATCAGAAACGCGCCAACCAACAAACCGGTGACTAAAACCACAAGAAAAGCCCACACCACCACCTTCGAAACCTTGAACCCTATTTTCACATCCTCGCTTAAGCTCGTGACCGCCGCCCCGTACATCGTCTTACCAAAAGACGTCGTCTGCTCCAGAGGGCCGGAGCGCCGTCCTCCGCCGCTACTGGACGATCCAAGAGGACCGGATCCCAAAGGGCCGGAGGTTATGAGGCCGGTTGGCGGGAGGGAAATCGGGCCGGATGATTTCTTGGAGATCGGACCGGAATTAGAGTGCTTAGTGACGGGTCCGGAATTAGGGCCGGATCGTACCGATCCGCTGTTGTGCTGAGAAGAGGACGAAGGACGAGCGGATTTAGAAGGAGGAAGGCCGGAAGTTGGAGAGTCGACGAGATGGAGGTCAAACATTTTACCAAGCTCCCCTGATTTCTTGACGTCTCCACCGGTGTAAGGGACGGCGCGTGAGCCCATTGTAGGGGGCCGCTCCTTGAGCTGCTCAGGGCGGCCGGAGACATAGAGACCGCCACTGAGCTGGTGAGATGGAATTCTAGAGCCCATTAATGGTTGGGAAAATGGGGAAGGAGAGAGTGAAGTGGAAGTGGAAGTGGAGGAAGAGAGTGAATGTTGGTGAGGAAGATGGAAGAGGTGAAGAAGAACACAGTGATGGAGTTGGAGCGGACGAGAAGAGGGGATGGTAAAATGACGAAAATGGGTCTGCTGTGTTAAATAAATGCCATTTGGGTCCTGAAGATTCGGAAATTGGCGACTGTGGAGATGAGAAGTTGGTGAATGATGAAGAATTGAAGGCGTCGAGCTGCTTAGATTCTGACGGTCGACTGTTCAGCCTCCGCTTTCTCTTTTTACCATTCTATCCTCTCCTCTTTTTCGATTATATGTCCGAAAATAAAAGACAATAATCATTAATCATTTCTGGGTAGAATTCAAATAAGATCGGATATTAATTAATAAATACAAACTACAAATTTAATCAAAACATTAAAAATGTACTATGTTTTTTTGTCAATTATAATCATTATATTCCACTTTGAACATTGAGCTTTAAGAGACAATGAATGTTTTATTTTCATTATTTTTTTTAACCTATTTTCGATTGCAACTTCAACGTGACATCACATTCAATACCTATCTTCAATTGTAACCCCAACTTTATATTATAGAATTATTGTTTTACATGTTAAAATTTTGCATTCAATTTTCCTTTTTTATGTAAAATTAAAATGGAATCTTAAAGCTTTATTTTCATTGGGCCCCCGATTTTAAAATCCGTCTCGTTGTGTTAATTCCAAACTGGGCCTAGTAGAGATCTTCCACGATTGATTTCATCACATCCTCTGAATTTGGTTCAACGGTTCAGATCGTCCCACTTTTCCAATTTTAATATACACATATATATATATAAAAAGGTGTGGACCCTTGATTTTGCTAGTTGCGGATGTGGACGCTTCCTTGTTCGATCCGACGGCCAGGATTTCGCCATCTTTGATCTATGTAGTTAGGTGCATGCCACGCCAATTTATTCACTGATTGGAACGTCTAAACCGAACCCTATTCATTTGCATATCGATTTGATATAATATTTTAATCTTCCTCTCCTATGTCCCAAAATCAGTTGTTTTTTTTCTTTTGTACGGACAACGGACATAGGTTATAATAAACTCTTATGCCAATAAATTAAGAATTATCACGATACGATATTGTCGACTTTGAGTCTAAGTTCTCGTACTTTTGCTTTGGACTTCTCTAAAATGTCTCACACTAATAGAGATAGTGTTCATTAATTATAAAATGTTCATTCCCCAAATTAGCCCATGTAAGATTTTCATCCAACCTTCTCAGCTTACCGAATGTAGAGCTTTGAATCTGGCCTGTTACAAAGTCCTAAATTTGGCCCTTTTAAGAAGTGGGTAACTGGTTGGGCCAAGTTCAAGAAAATGGTTCGAAATATAAAAAACAATGGCATTCTATGGGATGACAATTACTTCACTTTGTACCGAAAAAAGAGTAGGAAGTGACTCTTATGCTACGGCAAGAACATTGGTAGCACACGAGTGTCACCCGTCAAGCTATAATTACATATCATCCATGACACTACATAATTGAACGAGTACAATTATGACACCACGTATAAACGACAATATTAGTAGAATCCATTCACAAGATTAGGGGAAGTGGATAAAATCTGAATATTGAAAACAAACCGAATCACGGCCGTGGCTAAGAACCACAGGATCTAATGTCCATTGCATTAAGCTACACACCACCATTGACTCTGGGTTTAGCCTGGCCCCACGTGTGCCTGCCACTAGTAGACAAAATGAAAAAAGATTGGCCTCCGCATATATGCTCATCTTTTTGAAGCTAATCCATGGAGGCTTTGCCACTTCGCCCCACTTCGCATTGATGATGGGAAACGAAACAGAAAGCACAGCAGCTGGATTCAGTTGAGAAAAGAACAAATAAAGTAAACTTTTTAACAACGAGACGCCGAATCACGAGACGCCCCTGACCTATCTCTTGTCTTTCCACTGCCAAACGACCTAATCTTTCCCCTTTTCCCTCTTCCTTCACCTTCGGTTCAGTTTCCAGAAGCCATGAAATCGCAACTTCTTTCTTTTCATCAACATTTGCCTAACCATTCTCTCTGTGTTTTCTTCCACTGATTCCATAAATTCATGAAAACCCATATCCAATTTTCATTCTTCTTTAGAACCCATGTCTTTGAATCAGTTCATGCACTTCTTAAAATCAATTCATACGTTCAGGAGGAAGATTCCTTACGATTGTTTGTTTTGACGACATAAACAAGCCTACAAGCCTCTGTTTCGCGTAAATAATCTTCATGGCGACCTCATGTTTTGGTTCACTTTGGATTCGAAAATCAAAGAGCAAACCCTTATCAACACCTGCCTCATTGAAATCCCAGAAGAATTCCGAAATGGAAAATATGGAAAGAAGAAGATTTGATAGCTTGGAATCGTGGTCGATGATCTTAGAGTCCGACAATGTGGAAACTTGGGAGACATCGAAAGAGGATCAGGAGGAGTGGACCGCTGATCTATCTCAACTCTTCATCGGTAACAAATTCGCCTCCGGTGCTCACAGTCGAATATACCGTGGAATTTACAAGCAGAGAGCCGTCGCTGTTAAGATGGTTAGAATCCCAAACCAAAACGAGGAAACCAGAGCCAAACTCGAGCAACAGTTCAAGTCTGAAGTCGCCTTGCTTTCTCGTCTCTTTCATCCCAACATAGTTCAGGTAAATTTTCAACCTTCCATGGTTAATTCTTTTCATCAAAGTTAAATTCATGGCGGGTTCCTCTTCAGTTCATTGCAGCCAGTAAAAAGCCGCCGGTATACTGCATAATTACAGAGTATATGTCACAAGGAACTCTGAGAATGTATCTAAACAAGAAAGAGCCATATTCACTCTCAACAGAAACAATTCTAAGGTTAGCTCTTGACATATCAAGAGGAATGGAATACCTTCATTCCCAAGGAGTAATCCACAGAGACTTAAAATCAAACAACTTGCTTTTAAACGATGAAATGAGAGTAAAAGTAGCCGATTTCGGAACCTCCTGCCTCGAAACACAGTGCCGTGAATCGAAAGGAAACATGGGAACTTACCGATGGATGGCGCCGGAGATGATCAAGGAGAAGCCTTATACTCGCAAAGTTGATGTTTACAGCTTTGGGATTGTGCTGTGGGAGCTCACCACGGCTCTGCTTCCGTTTCAAGGGATGACCCCTGTGCAGGCTGCCTTTGCCGTCGCCGAGAAGGTACCAAATTTCTCTCAATTTTATCGCTGTTTAAATTTCTCTCAATGTCATACTTGAATTTGGCAGAATGAGAGGCCGCCGTTACCGGCGAGTTGTCAGCCGGCGCTAGCTCACCTGATAAAACGATGTTGGGCGGCGAATCCGTCGAAGCGGCCGGATTTCAGTGACATTGTGGTGGCTTTGGAGAAATACGACGAGTGTGTGAAAGAGGGTCTTCCGCTTGCACATCATAGAAGATTGGTAAACCGAAACGCCATTATTGAACGCTTCAAAGCTTGTACCTCAACCGCCTCTTCAATACCTGTACATGCCTGACCCGCCATAGCCTTCCTAATTTGATTGGATATGAATTAACATTTTAAATATACATTTTCATATATTAAATAGATTTACTATTTTCTTATTTCGTAATTGTTAAATTAAAAAAAAAAAAAAAAAAATTAACGGCTACAAATTCTTATATTATTATTTTTATTTGTAGTATATTTTGAGAAATTAATTGATGTGAATGTAGGCTTAAAAAAATTAGAGTTCTTTATTCTAACCATATTTTAAGATAAATACGAATTTAGACATAAATGTTTATTAATTCATATTAAAGGAGTCAAAGAATGGGAAATTAAGAGAAAAAGGGAATAAAGTTTGTAGAATATAGAGAATTTATTAAACAGAAAAAAAGGAGAAAGAATAAAGGCAAAATTAAGTTTTTGTTGTTAAAAGGGCATATAATCTTTTTAATTAAGATACAATATTGTTGTATTTTCAGTTTTTTAAGCTTTCTTTTCTTTATTCCTTTCCCTTGGTAGGCGTATTTGGTTTAATATCCAACAATCATTTGAAGCCGCCCAAACCCACGGTTAATAGATATTGTCCTCTTTAAACCTTTTCTTTTCGCCTATCTCTCATTGTAGAGGGGAACGAGTGTGAGCGAGGACGTTGGGCCTCGAAGGGGAGTGGATTGTGAGACCCCACATCGGTTGGAATGGAGAACGGAACGGAACATTTTTTATAAGGGTGTGGAAACCTCTCCCTAATAGACATGTTTTAAAAGCTTGAGGGAAAGTCCAAGAGAATATTATCTGCTAACGATGAGCTTGAGTTGTTACACGTGTCGTTAAACCATGTCTAGTTGATCTAATCGACCATCACTTATATTTAACATGGGTGGAGAGATTGATTCGACTCCCGCTTCTTTCATTGTCATATGTGTTAAGTAATCGTGAGAGTGACATAAAGTTTAAAACTTTATGGAACTCAAGTGAAGGGTACACTAATCATCCACCATAATTGCAAAATTTGGACACATGGGTGTGCTATGCCTTTGGAGAAAAAGGTGTATCACGGACACTTTATGACACTAATTAAAACTCATAATAGCGATGGTTAAAGTGTTAAAACTACAAATAAGCATGCCTTAAGGGCCCCTTTTAGGCACTCAATACCAATTTTACTATGCCCATCATCCTCTTCTTTATACACTTTTTTAATGCATTAAAAATAACCATTTGTGTTATTAATCACAAATCTTTTTATCTCAAACTTTTGAATTTCAAATTGTAAGAAAGAGGAAATATTTAATAACATGAGAAGGATCATATCTACTTTCTTCTCATCTCTCCTTTTCAATACCATTTTCTTCTCACCATTTTCTTCTTTCAAAAGAGAGTTAAAAAAAATACCTTCGATTTCAAAAGAAAAGCATCACCAACTTTTTACGTAGAAGAAATTTTCCAATTTAAATTTATGATGAATTTTCAATTCCAATTAACATTCTCGAAGTTAACTCACATCAAATGTGATATCCTACCTTGGCTAGAGATGGAAACGAAACATTATTTATAAAAGTATGAAAACTTCTCCCTAATAGACGTGTTTTAAAATTGTTAGATTAATGACGATATATAACGAGCCAAAACGGATAATATCTGTTAGCGATTAGCTTAGGCCGTTACAAATGATATCATAAGTACACACCATAGGACGTTGGGCTCCTAAGGGAAGTGGATTGTGAGATCTCACATATGTTATAGAGGGGAATGATAAGAGTGTGAAAACCTCTTCCTACGAGATGGTGGGCGATGTGTCACCAAGAACATTGGACCCCAAAGGAGGTTACAAATGGTATAAGAGTCAGATATTAGGCACTGTGTCAACAAGAACACTGGACACCAAGGGGTTGGATTATGAGATCACACATATGTTAGAAACGATGAGGAGTGTATGAAAACCTCTCCCTCATAGATGCAGGGCAGTGTGTCGAACTATGACATCCAAAGAAGATAACATATGCATTTAAAAACCGGGAGGGTCCGTAACAACCCAAAGCAAAGCATATGTAGAAATATATTTGAATATTTATTCAATATTTGGGTCTACATCATTCCCCATTACTTGGTTGTTTGGTGGTGGACAGCCACTAAGAACCTTTCCAAATCCAACAATCCAAAAAACCCCCAAAACACTACCAAATGGATATCAATTTATGAGTTGCAAAGGGCATGCATGCACGATTTGCCAATCACTTGCATTCCATATTCTTTCTATATATGTACAGAGATAGAGACAGAGACAGAGGTGGGTCATACCTTGCATCGTTTTCCAGTTTTAAATGAAAAACATCAGAATCTCTGCAACTCCAACGCCAAAAATGGTGCCCCATCATCATCCCCACTACTCTCATCCATATTCTCAAATTTCACACAGAACAGAGCATCCACATATTATAGCATAATCATCATTCATTTTTACATGAGGCAAGTAATTTACAGAGAGCAGAGCAAACAAAAATCCACTAATTACCGATCACTCCAAATTCATTACCCCCAAGCACTCCAAATTTTCTCGCCCACAAAACTCACGAACCTACTTACCGATCCTCTTTCTTCTCCTTCTGCTTTTTGTCCATTCCCATCGCGGCTGCTCTCCTGCTGCACAGACTCCGATGCCTCCTTCATCTTCCCCTTCCCCACGCTCGATTCAGCAGCAACCGATTCCTTATTTTTCTTCCGTCTTTCTTTCTTGAAATTCCTCTGTTTGCTTGCTGTGCCTTTGGGTTTGGCCAATCCATCTTCGTAAGCTTCGATTATTTCATGAATAAGTTGCCGATTCGGCGACGAGTCCCATCTCGCCCAGTATCGGCGATAGCACATGAAACAATCGCAGTCGAAAAGCGGAGCGTGATCGACACCGACCTTTCCGGCGGTGGGTTTCCGACCGGACTTGCGAGTGTCAGATAAGTTGGAGAGAGAGGCGCTGGTGTTGGAACAGGAGATGAGATAAGCCAGGACTTCCTTGTCGTCGGCGGAAAGAGCCACAGTGAGGGTGAATATGACGGCAGGCAAAAACGAAAGGAAGTCGGAAATGATCGGCGGCGATGGGTGAACGGTGTTTTTGCGGCAAAGCTTCTTCATGGAGGAATAAAAAGAGAGAAAAAAAAAAAAAAAAA
>NW_019272020.1:4190845-4222102 GCF_002738345.1 Cucurbita maxima | reverse complement strand
AAAAAAAAAAAAAAAAAAAAGGAGGGTGGGATTTTGGTGGAAGCGGGGTTAAAGAGTTTTTGAGGTTTTTATTTCAGGTCTTGGAGTTGATGACGTGTGTTGATGGTGAATAGGGAAATATTCACGTGCGACGCACAACTCGATTCCCACACTGCTTTCTGCTCCAATTCACTGATCGATTAAAACCTCTTTCTCGTTGACGGCTGTGATTGATCCGCACGGAACAGAGTGGGACCCCCCACGATCACTGCATCAGATCTCTTTTAAGACCTCTATTTCCGTGTAATCGGTCGAGCATATTTCAGAACAACGCACCAAAAAAGATTTTTGAAGTCAATCGGATCAAACGCTGCCGTTTAAGACTGGGCTCGCTTCGACCCCAGTCTTAGCCCATTGCAAAAATTTCAACTTTAATTTAATTCGTTTTAAAAAAATTGAAAATTCATCGGCTACCTAGCTTTTCAATTACTCATAACAATAAATTTAAAAGAAAAAAAAAAAAAAAAAGACAACAATTTAATGATATTTCTGAAAATGAAAGCCATTGACACGTATGATTTGTGTAATCCACGTATTAAAGATCCAAACACGTAATTGATGAACAAAGCATATTATATTATTAGCTCATGTGGAATAATCATCATTCTTTGCTTCCTTATGAGTCAACTACAATGCTTCAAAATATTGGACATTATAACCCAGCTTCACGCTTTTCCAACAAAATTTCTTTTAGACTGCGTGTCAAAGTTGTTAATAACATAATGATGTGAAGATGATGAATGTCATCCAGCAAAAGGGTTCAAAGGGTTCAGGAAGAGCTTTGCAGGCGGCTCTTGATCCACGATTCAAGGTGTTTGAGCTCCTCCGTGCTTATCGAATGACCAAGACCGGGATACGCCTTCAAAATAAGATGACCGAACCATTTTAGACTTTCAATCTCAAAAGTTCATACACATTTGTAGAAGAGGAAGTCAAGCAAATTACCTTAAATTCGCAGCTTAGTCCAGCCTTTTCCAGGAACGGTGGCCCGGCTTGTCCAGCTTCAAACAATACGGTTCTATCGTCCATTCCATGAGACCATAAAATTGGTGTCTGTACAAACATTCAAATCTTAGAAATTGTGTCTCCGTAACAATCTAAGCCCACCACTAATATATATTGTCAAATTTAAGCGACTTTCCCTCAAGATTTTAAAATGCGTTTGTTAGGAAGAGGTTTCCACACCGTTATAAGGAATGCTTCGTCCCTTCTCTAACCGATGTGAGATCTCACAATCCACCCTCTTTGGAGACCCAGCCTCCTCGCTAGCAGTGACGCTGGCACACTGCCTAGTGACTGGCTCTGATACCATTTGTAATAGTCTAAATTTACCGCTAGCAGATATTGTCGTTTTGGACTTTCTCTTCTGGGCTTCCCCTCAAAGTTTTAAAATACGTTTGTGAGGGAGAGGTTTCCACACAAAAATGCTTTGTTCCCCTCTCCAACCGACGTGTGATCTCACACCTTCACCCTTTTTACAGCAAAAGTATCTAAAATGACAGCCACTCCATCCACCATGAATGCACATTATAATTCCAACTTTTCAACAAAGCTGTAACTAAGGATCTGTTAATGAAAGAGTGAGTACCCTTTTTGCATCGGGATGTACACGGTCAATAATTGTTGAATTGAAAGGAACCCATCCACTAAATACCGCACCTCCTCCTAGAGTCTTTGGATATAGCAGAACACTAGCCAATGTCAAGGCACCTGCAAGGAGTTAACAGCAATAAGAAGAAACTATCATACAAGAGTTTTATATACAAATCTAAAGCAAGTATAGATGGGAGGAGAGAGAGACTAAAACCTCCTTGACTGAATCCACACACAAATATGTTATTTGGACTTATGCCACCATCTACCACCTTGTCTATCTTTGCATGCACACTCTGTACTGCTTCAAGCACCGACCTTTCAGCCTTTGGAGAATCCTATTTCATGAAAGAATGGAAAATTTTAAAGAAAAATGCTATAAAACACCCAACAAATAGTCCATTGTCGATAGAATTTAGAGTTAATATCCAGAAATTTTAAGCAAAGATGCGTCTTCTTAGAGGTATTAGCACCTTTTTAAGAATTGAAGAGTTCAAAAATAATAATTTATCTTTGCAGCAAAAGGAAAATTCTTCACATGGGACGACCGTTTCAGGAAGGAAAGAGTATATAAAGATGGCTTAAAGCCTTAACTTACAGCGGTTACTGGAATCTCATGAATGTCAAACCATGAAGGCATCACCGCACCATCTACAAGTGGAAAAGAAATAAGCTGATTGAAGAATAAGAAGATTAAAACACTTTTTTAAAAGAGAAGATGCTGAAGACAACAAGTGGCAGTAGGGGTTGCAATCATAGCCCCGTCATATTCTTGGCTTTCCCTTTTAGTTTCCAGGTTAAAATCACCCTGAGCTGTTCAAGCCATTCACTAGAGAAGGACTGACAAATCATCTATCAGGCATCGCACTTTCGTCCGATACCATTCTAGAGCATTAAAGCACAAGTTCTATCTTCCTCAGTTCAAGACCAACAGGGCAATTCAAGTTCATCATTACAAATCCAACACACGAAGCATATAATTCCCTTGATTCGAACAAGAAATTGGGTCAATTAATACAAACAAATCAAGCCCACAAAACTAAACTCCCTCAACAGGGGAGGACAATTCATGCAATAACCCAAAAATATATTTATTAAATTAAACCGCCACAAGTAATTTCACCTAAATTTGATATAATACGAGCACACAAAGTTACAAATGAGATGTAATCCATCCGTTACAAACCAAGTTCTTTACCTTTTTGCTTATGTCATCGATCAAACAATGTTACCACTTTGTTCTCCAACTAAATTCTCTCTAAGTCTTCTTCTTTACACGATTCAGAACCAACCCATCCATGGGTTCTCTCTTTCAGGTATACACATAATTTTTTCTCTCCTGTTGAATTCCGTCAGTTTATGGCTTCGGGTTGAATTGTTTTGATCGAATCTTCATTTCTAAATTTTAGAGTTTAAAGGTTTAATAGTGTTTCATGAGATTGTGTAGTATGAAAAACATAATTTCCCACACAAATTCAACATCCAGAACACGGCTATTCACAGACAGAGGAAAAAAAACCCTAAAAATTAAATCGTGAGAACTTACAATTACACGTGACGGGGTTGGAAGGAGCAGAGGGGAAAGACCAGGAAGTGCGTTTGAACTCAGATGAAGTGAAGAGATTCTTGATTGGCTCGTTGGCAGGACCTGAATCTCCCAATCCATGAAGCCAGAGGATGAAGCTTCGAGCCGCCATTGGATCTGGGGTTATCGAAGAAGATGGATGGGTGCGATGAAATAGAACCAAGAGAATGGTTGCGCTGAAGGTGGCTGCAGAGAGTGCGATCGACTTCGTTAATTGTTGACTTACAGATGCAGTAGCCATAGCTGATCTCCCATTGCCATCGAGTCTTCTCCGCTTGAGTTAATGCGGAAGTGGGGACTGCGGAGATTGAGAATTTTTCTTGAACGGCTTCTCATTCACGTCCTCATAAAAATTTTATTTAGCACGATATAAGATCTGTATATATATTAAATAGAAACTTTCATTTAATATATAATTTTCATTCTTATCCAATTAATGCGTAAAATTTGAAAAGCATGATCATTTACAATATAAATATTTATTTATATGATATTTAAATTTTTACCCATCCAAATATATATATTTTTGAATAATTTAAAAGCTCAAAAATATTTTTTTAAAATAAATTTTAATGTATAAAAGTAAAATTAAAATTTTAAAAATAAAAAAATATAATTTAACCCAAAAATGTATACCTAATTTTTTTTTTTTTGAAATTGGTCTCCCATATTATTAAATTTGGGGTAATATATGTAATTTTGCATCTTCCTTGGATTGGAAAAGGGTGACATACGGACCTTTTCCTGACCCTTCAAACATTCTTTTCCGACGAAACGAAAACAAGATTACCCTTCAAACATTCTTTTCCGACGAAACGAAAACAAGATTCATTCCCTGAACCGGGGTTGGTTCGATCTATTTCTTTATCTCCCCATGAATCATATGTTTGTAACAAAGGGGACAGAATTTTCTCAATTCCAATCAACTAGGCGTATTGTGTCGATTCTTTTGAGTAATATATCTGGAAATCCCCACGGATTCCTTATTAACACCGTTTCAAACACAACAAGTACATTCCAAAATAACTGTTACTCGGCATCTTTACCCTTGGCTATGAACCTCCCTTGTATTTTTTATTGAGTAAAAAAAAAGTATGGTACGAGTCACAATCAAACGTCATCCAATTTACTATTCTTCGATCAAAATATAACACAAAAATTTTGTGTAAAACCTATCAAGATCATACACATTTTCATTTTAATCGTATAAGATACCGTGTCGAGAAAAATTATAAATTTTAGAGGGGAAAAAAGATAAGTTAGCCTTAAAATTTATTCGTACCTTCCGCCATCCTAGAGATGGTATGAACAAATTTCTTTTTAAACCATTAAAAAAATTAAATAATATTTTAAAGAATGTCAAGTATGATATCGGTGATAATTCATCGCACATAAGATTGAACTAAAAACTCATATTTATCGAAAAAGAATAAACTTTATTGGCACATTCCAGAGAATTTATTCAATTTTACAAGATAAATAATTATGAAATAATTTGAATGAAGATGGTTATATCAGAGCAGAATGGGGGGAGAATCTAGCCGCCTCTGCACATCTTATCGGCCTCGCATCCTCTGTTATAATTGTTGGCTGGATCTCCGAGTGTTTTGCAGTTGCCATCGGTGCATTTTTCACCTCCATCTGCACCGATGGAGCCATAACTAAGAGATTCTGCGGCTGCTGGGGTCACCACAAATGAGGAAACGAGCATCATAATGATGCAGATTGCAAACATTTTGGTGGAAGCTGCCATTTTATGTTCTACGATGGATGGAAGATTGGATGTTTGGGGGTTTGCTTTGAATGAAGCCTGCACATCGTGGCTATGAATCTGAGCTTATATTGCCTTTCGAGCCACCCTCCATGGACCATGAATTGCTTTCGTTTCTATTTTTGGCACCATCCCTTGGCTTTAGTTAGTTAGTTTTGTTGGGACTCTGTGGTTGCCATTAGCGACGCGATTTAAGCGAGTCAATTAGTCGTTTTTTACTGAATCTTCAAAAGTGAAAATGCATTAAAAAATATTATTATATATTTTTAATGAATTAAAATTTGATAAAAATATTTATTGGGTTAATTCAGCATAAATTTATTATTATTATTTTAAATTCAAATGAGTCTAATTTGGTGGAAAACCCTATCTCGTCGCATGGAGAGATCAACGGTCACGATCTTCAGTGCCATCTGCCTTTGCCGTTCAGTGAAATTTTCTATTAAATGGCCTTGCTAGGGTTCATAGCAACTACTCCTCACAGCAGCCTCCTTAATCACGATTTCATATTTTCACCTGTCCGTTCGCCTCTCTCAGATTTTTTCTGATTTCGCATCTAAATTTGATTCTTGAGTTCTGTTTCTTGAGTCTGCATTGTACCAAGAGAAGGGCGATTCCCTTGTTCTTGACCTGCCGAAGAGGCTGCAGATAAATTAAACCAGAGAAGTTATCTGGCCGGTCGTTGTTTCAGATCTAATCGGATCTTCGTCGACGAATCTGCTTACCGAACTTCTTACATTTTCTGATATTTTTTTCTCTGTTTCTTTTTTCTTAATCTGGCTTCTTTTGTCTTTTTAATCTCTGGTTCTGTTTAATTATGGGAAGGGGAGATGAGTGAGACGGCATAGGTTTTAGCCTTTTCATGAGAACCTTCTCGCATATTAATTTTTTATGTGTCACCTTCCAGGCAAGCTGCTTTGATTTCCCAGTAGTTTGCGTCTATCGGTGCCTACATTTCTTCTGTTTTCTCTGATTTTAAGGTTTTAAATTTGTTCCGTTTCCGAAGTTCTTAAGAATAAGCTGAAGAGATCCAAATTGGGATCGAGATGACACTTTTTTTAATTTTCTTAACAAGAATACTCGTCAAGGTAGATTCTGAAGTTGGGGCTATTCCGATCGGTAGTAGTTAAGATCAAGCTAAAGCCTCCATTATAAATCTGCACAGATTTCTCTGATATCTTGCTGCTATGGACAAAAGAAATTATAAAGGAACATGAAGAATCAACCCTATTAATAAGAACAATCAACATGAACTAGTTTGTGTACAATTTATTGACCTAGGAAGGCTACCAGCAACCCTGAAACATCAATAATTCTGGTCCGCTTGTAAGAATCAAACCATTTTGCCAGCATGAACCCATTTATTCTCCATGGAGGCACAAACTGAACTATCCTTATTTTCGCGGGGGCCCAAACAGAGTCTGTAACTCGATTGCCCCTGCATCTGAATGAATGGAGAAACCTTATGATTCTTCTTTACTGTCATTTTCTATCTCCCCTTCCGAATTGACACATCATCTCCTTAAATTAACGACAAAATGAAGCTAAAGTGATCGGCGGCGTATTTTCCGGCGAATAGTCGGTGCCGCTGTGCTATAGAACGGCATTAGCAGCGTGGCGGAGGACTGCGGCTGTTCACCGTCGTTGAGAATTTTGTGATGGTTCTAGAAGAATTTTGTTCAAGTATTTACGACCGTCAGTTCAAAAGCTCTTATTTTCTGCCCAATAATCACGATAACATATTCAAACGACCTGGACCATTTTATAATTTGACCGTAAATATTAAAAAGAAATTAAAACCTTCTCTGATATCAATTTTTTTTTTTGGTCACCTTCCAGGCAAACTCCTTCGATTTCCCTTTAGCGTGCGTCTTATGAGTGCCTACATTTCATCTATTTTCCTATTTTGAAGGTTTTGAATTGGTTCCCTTCCCGAAGTTCCTATCAAGATGGATTCTGCAGCTATCCCGTAGTTCCTACTCGAGTTTCTCCATCATCGGTTTGCCGCAGCCTGCTTGGATTCGAGTGTCGGGCCGGCTTTCAATGGGTCTCCATGCCTCTTGGGCCTTTAGGTTGGCTGGGCCATTGCATCGTTTGGATAAATATCAATTGGGCCTTAAGAGTGGGGCTTGGGCCCGAAGGAGACATAATTGTTGGGCCCGGGCCCGAAAAGAGACGTAAAAGTTGGGCTACTTGGGCCAGAATTAGATTTTAGAGTTGGGTTCCGTAGCCTGCTTGGATTAGAGATTCGGGCCTGCTTTGGAGAGGAATAGGTTGGTCTGTGGTGTCGGTTCGGGCCAGAAAGACACTAAAGAGTCGGGTCTGCTTTTGATAAGAACAGGTTGGGCCTAGGTTCTGCTTTGGGCCAGAGACTAAAGAGTTGGGCCAAACTGTCGGCAAGCTCCGGCTCAGCCGACGGCCGGGGACTCTAGTTCTTACGTTAAATAAAATCTAAAGACACGAAAAAATCTCAAAATGAACGAGAACGAACTCTGAAGAAAGAAGCTCATTGAAGTTCGAAGCTCCAATAGAAGAAAAAGGAAGCTTGTCTTCGTACCGTTCTTCCTTTGAAGGCGAAGACAGATTATCGGCCATCTTTGCCTGATCCGTTTTCCGTTGAGATCTGAGAATGGACAGAAACAACGAAGTCATCCAGTCAGCTAAGCGGTTCGTTTTTTCCCCCTCGTCAATCGTTCGATGTTTCTTTATTTAATCGGCTATGGATTGATTTTGCGTTTTCTTTTTCCGTTTCCCCCTTGGATTCAAGTATTCAAAGCTAGCACGAACTGAGATGGGGGAGTTTTTGATTGTGTTTGATATTGATTTGATTCCGACTTCTTGTGTTCTACATTTTGGGTTGAGTACATTAATGCCGTAAACGGATTTTATGACATTTTGCAATAGGATTACTATTAACTAGAGCCATGTTATGATTTAGGATGAAAATGATTGAAATTGGTATCTTTCCAATTGTATCAGAATCTGAGAGAACCTGTTGGGCAAACATATTCCAAGTAGTAAAACATTTAGCTTGTTTTATTCAGGCACTTGGTAGTATGTTCTTCCATGCCACATTGCAAAAAGTGTAAGTTCAAATAGAAGTAATGTGATTTTATCCATTTCAGATATGTTTGTGAAATCTGTGGTCTTGAATGTTTGTTTTCAACTGAGCTTTACCAATCAATGAGCAACATTTTTGTTTTATAACCAGGCAACAGCAAGGTGATGAAACTAATGATTTGGGAGATGCTTCTTTACGTGTACATTCTCTATTCACCCGATTGGCATTACCGAAGTACGATGCCAACGTTCCTCTTCCTCTATGGAGTCATGTTTGCCGTGGCTCACTCGATTCTTCGTTATGATATTGGTTTCAAGGTGCACTATGTGATTCTTTGCCTCCTCTGCATACCTCGGATGTACAAGTATTATATGTGCACACAAGATGCCTCAGCTAAGCGGTTATCTAGACTGTACTCGTTGACGTTTCTCTTAGTCATTTTCTGTTGGGTCATCGAACGGGGTTACTGCAAGAAGATATCAGATTGGACCATCAATCCTCCCTCAAGTTATTCATTCAATGGGAATTCTTCACTACGTGAAGATTGAGAAACCAAAAACCCAGTAAGAACATACACGAAAGTGAAGACCAGGCTCAAATTTTGACCTATGTTGACTGTTTAAATGGAGGTATAGAGAGACAAAATGCAACATTTTTGGCATTGTTGTTTCTTTTTCTTCTCACTTAGGAATGATTAGAAAGTTAACCCTTGATTTTCACTCCTCTATTGAGTTGAAAGTTGATATATACACTATAACTTGAAATAAACATTTAATTTTACATTGCATATTCTCTTTGATGAACAATATAACAGCTAAAATACAAGACATCTATTCAGGCTATCCAACGAGATTATTAAGAAGGTTATCGTTTATGAATAATCGCCAAGGAATGCTACATATGTAAGCTGGGGCGACAAGAATAAATCATTGCATGATATTTTAATTTATTTCACAATGTTAAAACATCCGAACTTTCTGAAACAATGAGAGAATGAAGGCATCAGATTCTAGCCAACCACCCGCTGTTGCAAGATTTGCCCAAGCTTTAAGTATAGAGCTGCTTGTTCCTCAAGTGTGAGATTCACTAATATCTATAAATGCAGCAGTACACTCACCGTGAAATAACTTAAATCACCGTAAAATAAAACAAAAAAAAGGGGGTAAAAGATTACCTGGTCCAAGATTGTGTCAACGGATAGGTTCTGAGCCATAACAAAGGATTGATGATATATGTAGGCGAATACAGCCATCACCATCTACATAAAGTTTCAAGAAATTATGGCAGTGAACAAATTAGGAAAGCAACACTATCTGAATAAGCAACACAATATTATTCATACTTTCTAAACCTGCTAGAAACTCCCCCTAAATAGAGGACAAAGTCACGAAAACTACTTGTTCCCATCTTCAAAGGGGTAGGTTTCCACATAAAATGAAGGGGGAAGAAAGGACTTAAACTAGAGCATGTGAACCCAGATCAATGGATAGCGTTGAAGTAATAGCGTTGAACCCAGATCACGAAAACCCAGATCAAAAAAGTGATTGCGTTGAAGTAATCAAAATACAATCAGCGGAAGGATCCAGATCAATGGATGAGAAATTGGAAATTTTCAAACAAAAATGCAACCATTCTAATAATAGCCATCGCCCATCAAGGGTTTAACCTCTACAAGATTACTGCAGTTAGTTGGACAGTCTTTGAAAATAATTTCATCACGTTTTGGTACTTCTAACCCTTAAAGGTTCGGAGTAGAAATCATTTGAAACATAGTCGCAATTAGCTTTAAGAATCACTATCAAGTTCTAATTAGAGAACCTAATTGTAAGAGTCATCCAAATGATCCACCCAGTGTCTGCAATATAATGTATGAATCTATGGTTTCTTCTCCAGATCTATTGTTGATCAAGAGTTTTGCATTAGTAAATTAATTAAAGGCACCAACGTCCAGAGTTCTTGGTGGCTCACCTGGCAATCCATTCTATCTGTAATTCCACCATGTCCAGGAATACTATCACCAAAATCCTGCATCAAACAGAGAAAATGATATGAGATAGCTCATCTTAAAATTGAGACTTTCCAAAACAACACAAAGACGGTATTCGGAATGAACCTTCACTTTGAAAGCTCTTTTGAAACCACTTGCAAAGAAGCCTCCAAAAGGAGCAATTATGGATGCAAATAAACCAAGGCATAACGCATGTCCTTGTACTGGCAATATGCTTACCTTCTTCCATGGAAACTGAAAGAGAACATAGAAATGTGAGTTCCTCACTAATTTGGAACAACTTCATGAAGTGTAAGCTAAACAATATTGGAAATAAAAGAGGTGGAAAAATAGATGTACGGCAGATCAAAGGTGCCAAAAAGGCCATTCATGGCATCAAGAAACATGTTTATGAAAGATTCAATATATGTTATTAGTTATAGACAATTTTGTAGGGGCACAACAGATTTAGCTCTAATCTCCGTTGCATTCTTTTGAATGAGAACCCATATCTGTAATTTTTCTTTTCTAGGTTTTGTAGTTTTTCTAGTCCTTTTGGCTTGACATTTCTTTTTATGTATTGTCCTCCAGTATTCTTTTCATAAAAAAAAAAATAATAATAAAGAAACATGCTAGGGCCAATTGAAGCTTATAAATTTTCCAAGATTCGTATTTTCTCTCTTATGTAAATTAAAAGGGCGGTGGAGGACTAATTGATTCCAACAACTTGCGTAGAAAATCCTCAAAATAAAAAAGTAAAAAAAACATAATGCCAAAAACTGAAAAGATATTTGATAGAGCCCAAATGTATGAAATATAAAAGATAACAAATTACAACACCCCAAGTATTCGAGGTGCTTGAACCCTCCCCTCTTGAGATCATTCTCAAGTCCTAATTCACTCACCAAAATAATGTCCAACCTCCTTCCTTGCGCTCTTTACTTACCACCAAATACCTTAACAACTTCTCTATCTAATTACTAATGTACCATTAATAATATCCTTATCATTACCCGCCCCTCAAACACATTGTCCTCGAGGTGGGGTTAAATAAAACAAAAATCAAAATTGGGTACATAGTAAATCAGCAAACATATCTAAAAGATACGCATCACAGGGATACAATATTCTTTTAGTTGACTCTCTCTACACTACACACCATTTCTATCCCACTCAGGGTCCCTAGGCAATTCTCTCTTCTCCTTGTTCCTCTCTAAAGCGCAAATGGCTTCAAGGCGGCTCTCCCTTATTCATCATGTAGCTCAAATGGCTTACTTCTATCAAGTGAAGTTTTGAGTGGCTCACAACGTTACCTTCCCCCTTTATAAGAGGTTTAATAATATGGTCGAATAATAGACTTGCTGATTTTTCCAATAATTCTAAGTTCAATCAAATGTAAAAGTGAACTTCTCCAACCAAAAGTAAAATGCAAAGTGATCGGAGATCAGCAAAATAAGTCACCCAAAGTCAGGTCCAAGACATACATATAGATGCACATAATAGGAGATAATTTTACATTAAGGTTAGAAGAATGCCAGAATAAGAAGCGATAGAAGAGATATACTATTCATATTAAATAAGATTCAATTTATAGTCAACACTGACCCAATCAGGAGTCCATCCTGGTAAAGTGAAATATTCGGGCTTAAACAAAGGACCAGGATCACAGTGAAGCCAACCAGTTGATAAATCCTGAGATTGTTGAACCATGTGACAGAAAAATTTCAAAATATAAACAAGTCTCTTCAAAAGCAAGAAAGATGATTTTGCAAGACAATTACCGTTCTTGGACAAGTAAGCCACTGATAACGACCCATGACATTAGCAAGCTGCAAAAACAAATGAATAGGTCATGTTCATTAACTACAAATGTCGAACGACAAACAGAATGCTAACAAGTAATCAATACCAAAAGAAACCATCTATTACGGACTCACATACATAACCTAGTTTAGCAATTTTTACATGAAAAATACTAATCCGGTCAATGATCAGTGTCCACCTTCGCCAATAAAATTAAATTAAAGTAATACTTGAGGCAAGTCATCCAAACGTGATAGTCTGGTGCTTCATAATTAATTTTGAAAACGAAAACTACGAAGCTCTACCATAACCAGTCGAGCAATATCAATAACAGGTTGAAGTAACAAACTCATCAAATTCAGTGACAAAAATGGAATGCAAGGAAAAAATTGCTCACACCAAAAGCAGATATGACAGTCATAATGGAGGCTCCTATAAATCCCTCCCAAGTTTTCTTTGGAGATAACTTGATCAATGGCGTTCTTCCAAAGAAGAAACCAAATATATAGGCAGCAATGTCATTGATAACAATAAGTGATGCTGGTAGGAGAAACCTGCAGAATATTACTCATTAAGGAAAAAGTGAAATTCCAGGGTAAACTGTAAACCACAGAAGATTTGATTTTCAATAACATAACATTTTCCCCTTTGAGAAGGTTGAATTACCAGATGATTCCTTCAAAAATATTGGCCACTGTGAAAGAGGACTGTGTAAAAACAACGATTAGAATCATATGCGTCCATGCATACTGGCCAAATTGATATTTGTACATCTTCTTCTTTAAAGTAAGAATGAACCACATAAAACCTGAGCCCAACCAGAAGCAGAGAAATAACGAGGGAAAAATGTTACAACGCTGTCATGAAATTTTAAATTTCCAGACAATTGAAAAAACTAATATAATAATGCAAAAGAAAATTTTGAAAGTGAATGAATAAATGGAAATTAAATAAAAAAAAATCCATAGAATTTTCACACACAGAATTGCAGTTATAAACTGCACACCATGAAATGATGTTGATAGCACAGGTTAAAGTTTCAAGAAGATGAGATTTAAAACAGGAACACTATAAAAAAGGATCACAAACCTGCAATATATAAGGAATAACAAATAACCATATGGTACTTGATGAGACTGCTCACTAGCTGATATAAAAATTTATCTGAAGTGACAGTATTAACAAGCCGCTGACTTAAAATGCGACCATACACAAAAAGCATCGCTGAGAAGAAGAAGTACCTGCACTTGAGTTTTAATCAATTAGTAAATACAGAATGCAAGCTCCTAAAAAGAAGAAACGAGAAGGCATGCTGCTCATAGTAACATGTATTGTAGAGACTAGAGGATAGACCAAAGAAAATACAAACAAGCCTTGACATTACCAATTTAATAGTCGAAACCCTGGTAGACGAGTATCCTCACGAGCTTTCCTGAGTAGGTTGAACAGTTCCTTTGCCATGAAAACTTGAATAACTACAACCATGGCAGTAATATAGAGATGCCCACAGTATATTATTAATGCAAAACCCCCAATCATCCAAATTGTTGAGTATGCACGGATCACCATCGATTTGTATTTACTCCGGTCATTAACTAGTAAATTTCTTTCATTTGGCTTGCTCTCCTCCGAAGTTACCTAAAAATCAATTGAAAAAAAAATTAAAATTAATTATATATAAACCATCCAATATCCTGATGCATACTTCCTGCACCTACAATAAAGGGAATATAGCTAAAAGTAATACGAATGAAGTATAAGCACAGTATTTGAGTTGACATAATTAGGCATTCCTGTTATTACTCCTACTAAAAATTTGAGTGCCGTAATACATTTTAAATTGACTATTTGTTGTGGATATTTTCATGTGGAAAAAAGTAAATAGTGAATAAAAATGGTACGCATCAAACAGAGAGAAGGAGTGACACACATCACTTGGGCGCCTGCGATGCCGAGTCCGACCACCCGGAGCCGACGGACTATTGGTATTATTATCGTTTAGCATGGTCAGAAATGCAATTCACTGGATTCTAGAAATCATTAGCTGCACAAGAACTATTCGCTGAAACATCAATTCAAAACAAGACCGTAAGTTCGAAGCTCAAAGTAATGATTTCAACGTACATAAACGCGTATAACACACAAAATGTACATAGCAATTCGATGCATAAAAACATGCTAGCATTATCACAAACAAGTTCCGGAAAACCAGCTCGAAAGCTAGACATCCGAAAAGCTCGAATTCAAAAAAGAATAAAGCAAAACCGAATACTCGATGCCATTTCCAAAAACAAACAGAAACTACCGAACACTACTGTAAACAAGTAGTTAAAACTCTAAAGATTAAGAATACTTCAAAGCTCGCTACCAGTTCACTTCTAACTACTGGAGATAATTCCAATACGATTAAGATTAGTACCTGTAACATCGAAGAGGAAAGAAAATCCTGAAAATTAAGCGAACTATCCACAGAAAATTCCGAACCAAAGCAAAAACTAGTGCAAAAAAAATCAAATAGAGAGAGCGTTGAGAGAGAAACCTGGTCTGGTTTTGCTTAATATGAGAACCATAGGAAGGAAAACTAAAGATTGGCAGAAGAAAAAAGGAACTGAATAAGAATAATTTGAGGATGAGAAACGAACGCAAATCGATTTCTTGTCTAGAGACAGTTTGGAATTCGAATCAATTTCCTTTTCTTTTTCTTAATTATTTTTTCTTATATATATATATATATCTCTTCGAGTTGGGATGGCACATATTCGTCGCATAGTGGCCGTTGGATCTTTTCTCATCTTTACACGTGGCCTGCTTCCGTTTCCCCACGTTGGCTTCTGTTTCTTTGTCCTTTGGCGGCCCCCTGCTTGTTGTAAGTTCTTACCAAATTTTAGTTTAATAGTTTTGAATATTAATTCTTTTTATTTCAACGCTGAAAAGAGATTTAAAAATAATTTATTTTCAGTCATTTTCAACCATTTGTCAAATATAAAACTCAAACAAGGGATCAAATGTCACTGTCAAAATTGTCAATACAATACATTATCTAAAAGTACCGTCGAATTCTAAACCAGTATAATGTTTCTGTTTTGTATTAACCAATCTTTTTTTACCGCCAAATTGAGCGTGTTATTCCATGGGAGTTTTTTACCATTATTTACATAAACTTACATCAACCACAGTAAAAATTGAAGTAAATGTACGATCTACGCCGTGGACGCCAAATTGTCAACTATTAAAATAATGAGCTTAAAGAAGAATTTTTTTATTAATTTTATTGGCATTGTATCCCGCGTTCTATAAATAGAGTTGCAGTCCTCACTCTGTTCCGTCTCTTTCTGTTTTCTCTGTCTCGCGCTAAAATCACTGATATCAGGGACATGGCACTGAAGTCTTTCATCGAAGTTCAACCGGATTCTCACTTCTCCATTCAGAATCTCCCCTACGGCGTATTCAAGACTGCACCTGATTCGGTTCAGCGACCTTGTGTGGCTATTGGTGAGTACCTGTTGAACCTCGCTGAGATCGCCGCCGCAGGCCTTTTCGACGGTTCTCTCCTCAAGAACTCCGACTGTTTTGACCAGGTATGTTAAAGGTAAACGGCTTAATAGCGATCTTTAATGTGCGTTATTTACCCCCGCCGGTTTGTCGTTCTTGAGGATGTAAATTTGATAAAAGACATCGGGATCATGACTACAATCTGTAGTTGTATTTTTTCTTGAAATGCGGATTGATGGAAATTCATCGATCAACTAAGTAATAAGTCTACGGTAGAGGTCGATGCGTAATTGTGTATGTTAAATTACTCGTGTCGTAAATGTGTATGTTCAAGTATTTGTTGAAATGCCGGTTGATGGAATTTTTTACTGCGTCATTCTTTCCTATTCTCTTTTTGTGTCCCCTGGAAAGATTAGCAATCAAGAGGCCTGATCTTTTTAAATTTCGGCGTAGCCTAATCTAAACAAGTTTCTGTCTCTGGGACGGCCTGCTTGGAAGGAAGCTCGTGCGACGCTTCAAAAACTGTTATCATGTATGCTTACTATAACTTTTATAATCAAGTTCTTGAGTCAATATGAGTGCAAATTTCCCAAGAAAATTAAAATTATATTGGTAGGATGAAGTATAAAAATTCAAGGTTTTATTATTTGCATGCTCATTGTTTCTTCCCTGGTAGATAAGTTTCACGTGCATTAACATTCTTATCAAATCAATGGAAAGAACTGGTTTTCTTTTGGTGCAGCTACTGAACCAGCCTTGCGTGACAATGAAGCTTTAAGGTCGAGGTCATTTATTCAACTGGTATTGCTATGCAAAAGTCAGAATGTTCAACTTCCTTCCACATCTCTTATCATCTAATGTCAATAAGATGTCTACGTTTTCAGAGAAAAGTTGCAATGGTTGTTCCTGTGGCCATTCAGGACTACACGGACTTCTTTTCGTCTATGCATCTTCCAGACAATTGCAGAGCTGCATCTTGTGGATCTCCAAACAAAATTCTTCCCAATCGGTTTGTGGATACAAAATGTGTAGCAATTAAACCCTTCGAAGTCTCTTTTCTTTTTAAGTTCTGAAAGTTGAAAACCCTAAGTTCTATATATAGGTTCCACCTTCCAATTGCATATCATGGACGTGCATCATCTATTGTCATCTCAGGGACAGACATTGTTCGACCTCGGTATGGTTTTTTCTTTTTCTTTTTCCTTCTGAGTTTTCCCTTCTTTTGATCGGTAGTTTTTTAGTATCAGAGTAAAGAAAATGTAAAATGAGATAGAACGAAATAAAGGTGCTTAGCTATATGCCAATCTTTTGCCAACCATTCTCTGAAAACTTGACTGGGGATTTCAATATGATGGTATTGGATGTCATCCATTTCAATTTTAATAGGCTTATTTATCTTACTGTCATGATTTGTGCTTGCACATTTCCTTTATAAGTTTAACGGGCACTCGTACACTCTTGGTTATTGCTGTTTTAATTCTATGCTCCCATTCTTTCTAGCAAATGGGTTCATTCTTGAAGTAGCTGGCTGTTATCTTAGGATTTTTCTCATGTATTTACCTTCTTCAGAGGCCAGAGCGCTCCAATCGTAAACTCTCCACCACACTTTGGTCCTTCCGCCAAGATGGACTTTGAGCTGGAAATGGTGAGAATCCTGAACTCAGATGCGCATGCAGATTTTTAACAAAATTTTGGTTATGTTATAGTCATGTTATGTTGTTCTACTTCTTTATGGGTATAATTTTGACATCTGACACTAAATGTTACAGGCTGCTGTTGTTGGTACTGGAAATGAGTTGGGAAAGCCTGTAGATATAAATAAAGCAGAAGATCATATTTTTGGCCTGGTGCTGATGAATGATTGGAGTGGTAAGAATGCTGTGCTAATTTTAAAATTTCTGCTTGCATGCTTGGTCAATGTCGGATACTTCGTCTTTTCACAGCCAGAGACATTCAGGGATGGGAATCTGTTCCTCTAGGGCCCTTTCTTGGGAAGAGTTTCGGTAAGTACAAACATTTTCCTTTTTTCTTCTCGTCTTTTATTCTAGGAGCTTGAGGTAGAACTTATACCATTGCATTTACTGGCTAGAGATTGTAGTTTGCGTAACTTTTGTTAGAACTCTTAACTCGCTATCTCTCTGTTAATGTTTTCAGGGACCTTACTCCTGTTTTCCTACATGATGTTTGTTTTAGGTACTACAATATCCCCATGGATTGTTACACTAGAAGCCTTAGAGCCTTTCAAATGTGATTCTCCAATACAGGTACAACCAGACCATATCATCCCTTTTCTTTTTCTTTTCGTTCTTTTACTTTTCTAAAAAAAATAGTAACGCCAATACAGCTCGAACAAGTTAAATGATTTGTGCCTTTTGTTGTAGGACCCACCTCCATTGCCATATCTAGCCGAAAAGACATCCCAGAACTATGACATCTCAATGGAGGTACTCAATTTAGCTTATATAAATCCATTATACAGCATTGTAGCTCATGTTTTTTTTTTTTTTTTTTTTTCCTTTTACTAAATTCTTGCTTAGTACACCTTTTTATAAAATCCAGTATTTTGTTTTTCTCTCTTGCCATTTTATTTGTCTCATGCAAAATTTATCAGGCTCTTAGCAACAGAGTGTAGTTTCTTGCTTGACATAGTGATGAATATATCTGCCTATTGCCAGGTTCTACTTCGGCCAGTTGGCCAACAAGATACACAAGTGCTAACAAGAACTAATTCTAAGCATTTGTAAGGAGGCACTACAACTCTTTCCATGTATTATTTAAATCCTGTGATGGCCATTCCTTTCCCTCCTTCCTAAACCGTGGATCAGTAGATCTTTCATATGCTAAAAACCAGGTGCCAGTGCCAGTCACCTTTAACATGTTTCATGTCCAGCAGTTCATTAACTCTTTTCACATTGTAATTATCATGGATTTTTACTTTCTCAGTTGTCCACTTTCCATTAAGCAAGTTTTCTGTGGTGCTTCTCTATCTTTCCTCGATTTACTCCCTCTCGCAATGTGTAGGTATTGGACGCTGCCTCAACTGTTTGCACACCATACTATCAATGGCTGCAACTTGCAGCCAGGTGATCTCCTGGGGACTGGCATCCTAAGTGGACCTGTATGACTTCTACTCAAGATTCGTTTTGCAGTTTTGTGCAATTCCATGAGGGTGTGTGTGTGTGTGTATGTGTGTTTTCCCCTTAAATAAAATGGTCTCAAAATTTTGAAGTCGTGTTCCTCGCTTTGATTTGGACACAGGAACAAGAATCTTTTTCCTGCTTGCTGGAGTTAACATGGAGTGGACAAAAGCCAATGGTGTTATCACATGGGATATCTCGTATGTTTCTAGAAGATGGAGATGAAATCATTATTACCGGTCAATGCAAGGTTTTTCGTTTTTTCATCATATTTGTCTTCTTATCATATTGAAATGTTAGTATATTCAATTTGAGAAATTGAAATGTTCAATTTTATTGCAGGGAAATGGATACACTGTTGGGTTCGGGACATGCGCCGGAATGATTGTTCCTTCGCCTCCTTAAGAAGCTGGATATGCTTTGCTCTTGTAATAAAATCCGTATAAGCTGTAAGCAACTGGAAAACAACCTGATGTTGTTCATCGTTAAATAAATGTGTACTTGATTGATCATGCAAACCTTTCCGTTCTTAGTTGCCTTTGAGAAAAAGAGAAGAGAAAAGGGTTGAGGCCATCAGTCTCATTGCACGTACATGAAAGAATGAAGAGACAAAAGAAAGAGAGTACATGAAATATTTGGACACTGAAACCAAATTTATGCGGTTCAAAGGAGACATTGATCAAATGCTGCAAAACCAATCATTAAGAGAGAGAATCAATCCTGTTGCTTCTAAGATGAATGCCAATCTTTCTTGATATCAAATGTGTACTTGATTTCCAGGTAGCACTTGTTGTCATCATCAACAAACTGCAAGCAAGCCCACAAACAAACAAACAAACTTCTCATCCATTTAAGGACTAAAACAGCCATTTTTTGAGACTAAAACACAAAGTTGAATTACCTTGGTTTTGGCCGAATATGATCCTCGAGCAAAAATGCCAGATGGGGTTGTATCTTCTGGGATTTCGTGGGTGTAAGGTTCTTCCTGAGGACTGAAAGTTCCCAGCATTTCTTTTGAGCTATCGACTGTTTTGTTGAGATTTTAAACACCAAAAATGGCTGAGTCTTTGATGAAAGAGATGATAGAGAGAAACAAAGAAGATATGTATCTAATCTACCTTTGACACCAGTTTTCCAGACTGTGTTGGCGTATTTGAGACCTGCAACAATGTTATTGCTAACTTTGAAGGTGAAGATCAAGCTGTAACGGCTGCCTTCTTTCAATGTAAACCATGGCCCTTTTGGATTCCCACTCTCAGGAACTTGTAGAACAATGTCTGCCCTTCCTGGGCTTCTAATCGCTAGGCTAAGAATCTTCACCTCTGGTTCCAAAGTTTCTGTTTTTTTTTTTTAGCATTAGTTTACGATATGATGGTTGACTGTATAACTGAAAGCTAATAAGAAACGGTTTACAGAATTACCTCCAACAGCTGAAATATCCACACTCCCTAGAAGCTGTTCCTTCCACCTCCTCAGGCTCTCGTCGTCCTAAGAGAAACCATTTTGGAAGCATTAGAAATTGAGCATGAAAAGAATTGATTCGACCCAGAAAAGGAGAATGAAAAAAATGGAACCTTATCTTTCTCAAACTGTTGTTTCAGCGTACACTGAGGACCCAACTCAATCTTCCTTCCGTCTTCATCTTCATCATCCTCTGCTGCTGCTGCTGCTGCACACATAAAACCCTCACTTCTTTTTCTACTTTCATCCCAACCTTCATATTCTTCAACTCCAACTATTTTCTTTGTCTCAGGACAACCATTTCCGTCTTCATTGTTGTCAAGACCCATTTCGCTTCAATGCCCGGAGAAGTCAAAAGATCATCCACTATATGGTTTGAGGACAAAGAAGAAGAAAAAAAAACGACCCAATTGGTGGACAAAAGACCAGAGAGATGAGGGAAAATAGACAAAAGAAGCTAAGAAAATGAAATGGAGAAACCCACACAAGGATAGGCCTGGGAAATTAGAAAGAAAAAGAAAGGGATGAATGAAACGTGAAGAGAAATGGTCGTCTGGTGATGCTAAAAATAACAAATGCGAGTATGGGGAGATCGTGCAGGTCACTTACGGGTCACAGGGGATTCCAGGGTGTTTCTTTTGTAAAAGAAACCAAATTCAGCTCATCGAAGAAGAAGAAGAAGAAGAAGAAGATGATGATGATGAAATGAGTGGAACAATTTGACCTCGTCTTCCGGAGAAGATTCCTTCAAATCATTGGTTTTCATTGGAAATACAATCTTCATGTTCTTATATCTTCTGCTTTTCTTTCTGAAATTTACGATTTCTTGACTCTTATCTCAACACCTAAAACCTTAAAACCGATTACTCATTCCAGGCTTAGCTGGTTCTTCACTTTTTTTTTTTTTTTCTTTTGAGAAATTCTTCAATTTCATCCATTTCAACGAGTGGTGGAACCTAAACCGTACCTTTAATAAATTTTGCAATTAATTGGGTAGTTCATCAGTTTTAGGATCCTTTCGGATCGTCCATTGAAAGAGGTGAACTAAGCATTCCTTGTCTTTCAAGATCTGTCTGTTTGAGAGCAAAATGAAACATTTGAGAGTAAAATGAAACATTTCAGAGTAAAATGAAACATTTCAGAGTAAAATGAAACATTTCTTGTGGAAACCTCTTCTAGATGCGTTTTAAAACTATGAAGCTAACAAGTATACATTACAGGCTAAAACGGACAGTATCTAAAATTGACAATATCGGCAGTGGTAGGGTTGTTACAAATGCTATTAGAGTCAAACGTCGAGCGATTTGTCAATGAGGATGCTAGTCCCCAAGGGAGTAGATTGTGAGATCTCACATCAGTTCAAGAAGAGGAACGAACCATTCTTTCTAAGGGTGTAGAAACCTCTTCGTAAGATTGACAATTAATACCCGGGCTGTTATCCGTAAACAACTAAACTAAACATGTATGATTATATAAAGAAATGAAAATTATAACAAGGTTTAAAGAGTAATTATGTAGCTCAAATCTTTCTCTTTTGGGGTTGTTTTTTATGAAGGGAACAAACTCAAACATCCAGTTTGAAAGGATTAACTCTAAAGATTCAAAGGTATCAACATAAAAAAGAAAAACTAAATCTAGGAGCCAAACATTTTTCCATGAAGATCAAAAGTAACTGGGAAGAAAGATCAATCGTTCCTCCATTTCCTTGCAACTCTGTCTTTAGCAGAGACATGGCCCGAGACGTCTTCGTTTGAAATCTCGTCAAACTCAGCATCATTATTTGAAGGGTTCTTTCTCAAAAATTTTGAAGTAACCAAAGTCAATCCATTTCTTGTTCCTCGCAAAGCATACAGCAATGGGTTGATAATAACAGCAAGCAACATTCCACCTTTCGCAACTATGAGATACTTTTATTGGAAATTTGCACCAGGGGGATGAGAGATTAGTTAGATTGCAACCAAACGATTATAGCCAGAATCTTAGATAAGTTAAGGAAAGTACTCACCATGACAATTATACCTAAAACAGCAAGACTAGTCTGTTGTGCTTCGGACCAGAATTGGTCATCGGACCAACCGAACCACCCGCCTGATCCGAACCAACCTCCTCGTCCACCACCTCCGTCACCAGCCATCTCCTCTCTTTTCTTTATTTCATTGTTCCATTTCTCAAATTCATTTTTCTTTCCCCCAAGTGCACTTTCTAATGCCTTCCTTGCTTGTTCCTGCTATCAACAAAGAGAAGGCTAATTTTGAGCAAGATTTTCTTTTGTTCCAACTCCCAAACACACTTTGTTGGGCCCAATAATGAAGAATAATGCACTGCAAGTTTGTGAATGGATAGTCATTGATGATTCCCATGGACAATAAAATATGGGATAGAAGAATGCTTCCAGAAAATAATTGAAACAGATAGAAACAAGTTGAAGTCCTCTCTCAAACAGGATTAGAACAATTCATACTTCAATTTTTCAGCAGCCAGTCATCTAGATTTGTTGGCCCTTTTATTTTTTCTCTTTGGACGAAATTTATATAGCAAAAGCAGACATATACAATTGGAAGGCCAACAATAGGGATTCTTAGGAGTCACGAACCTCCATCCACTTTGAGCATAAGCTCTCGTAGCTTTACTTTTGGTTTCCTCAAAAGGCCTCGTATCAAATACTAATGGAGATGTATTTCTTAAACTCAGGATCAATCCTTAATTAACTAATGTGGGACGCCCTCCCAACAATCCTCAACCGGGATAATATAACCACAATTCTTCCTGACATTACATAGATCATAAAACCATCAAAATCCCCCCTCCCACAACCAAAATACATCAGAAAATTTACAGGTTTCTTCATAGAAAAGCTTATCTTTATGGTCTTCTAAGTTGAAGAATTCAAGTATAAGAAGATTAGTATCCACTAAAGTTTTCTAATAAATGTACAAATAGCTAGCAATACCGAGCAAAGCTATCCAACCAGTGCTCATCACTTGATGCTTGTTAAGGAATAATGAGTATTAAATTCCAACTCCAAATCATCCCCATCTCCCATCCTACCTCTGAACTAATTACCCAAACAGTGTTCTATCGGTTTCTCAAAATTTCCCCCAAAAAGTAAGCAACAGAATTCAAACCCACTGCACAAAGTTTCGCCACTCATTTCTCTTTCAAAAGAAGCTAAGCCGGCAATATCAATCCCAGGAGAAAATAACTATGTTCTTGACAACGAACACAACAGAAAAAAGAACAAGCTACAAATTCTAACCAGGGCAAGGTTGAAACAAATAAATAAAAGAAATATCCAGCACCTCCCTTCGATTATCGGAGAAAAGGCAAGAGAATCTGCTGTTGCACTTGAGCTTGGACTGTAAAAGCGCCCATTCGTGCGTTGCGTTTCGAGGGCGGAATAACGGTAGGCCGGAGCGAGTTAGGTCATCGGAAATGGAGGTCGATAGAGCGAGACTTCGAGTTGGAGGGATTAAATTGAGAACCTGAAGCATTGTTATAGCATCTCCCGGCCGATAAACCCCGGCCTCTGCACTTCGACTGTGATGGGCAGAGTGAGAGAAGCGACACGAGCGCTGGCCTTAGCCACTGGGTTTTGGGTATTTTTTTTGCACTCAGAGGGATAACTTTACGGTAACATATTAATGAAATAAGCTATGAATTTTTTTTTCTTTTATTTATAATTATTACATACTAATGAAATATGATCCTATGAGTTTTTTTTTCTTTTATTTCTGAATTATTACCCTATAAGTTTTTCTTCTTAATAATTATTAATATACTTTTTATTTATTTATAACTATTATATATAATATGAAAATGAATTATTTGTTCTTATAAATAATAATAATTATTATTAGTTTTCAATAATAGTTTCTATATTTCAATTGTAGGAAAATATTTATGAAAGATATTGATGTGGATTCAATTTTTTGAGAAATTTGTAAAAATTAAGAAAAAAAAAGTATATTTATATCAATAATAAGTATTTACCATTTTTAACGGCTTAGAATATTTATTATTGTATTATTATCGTATTAATGATATTTTATTGTTTATTTTATATGTTTACTAATTTTTCTTATAATATAATAGAAATGTCATTCACTTTCTATATCAATATCAAACATATAAATTTATAAAAATATAGATGATCTAAATTAATATTTAATATTTAATATTAAAAAAAACTAGTTGATAATACATTTTGAATATGAATAGAGATATAAATGTAAAAGAAAAAATATAGATCTAATGGGCTTTTATATAGTTTATAATGGGCCTCATACAATATAGTTGGGCTGGGCCTTGGTACACTAAATTACAAGTAATCGTGTCATTTTCCTACAATGAAAAGTAATTTAAGATAATATAAGGTATGTTTATGAATGATTATCGGTAAATAATATGTCAATAAATTAATCAAAATATTATAAGAACAAGTAAGAATATGTCATATCCAATATAGTTTCTAATAATAAAAATTAATTCACGTATAGTTGGATGAATTAACGCAAATTATATTTTTTTAAATGATTTAATATTCTCTTGTGTCCGTCATTAAATAAAAAAAATATTATCACATTAAAATTAAGCATAAAAAAACATATTAAAAAGTAAGATATTGATTAATGGTAATCTTCGTTGTTAAAGACTTCTCACACAAATTAATTACACACAAAATTGTAATAAAAATAAACTACGCATATAAACGTGGTGGCACGTGGCAGCAACCACATAATGATCTGTGTTTCCTTTTCCAAGTTGGACTCTCCTTTTGCCAACCTGGTCTGACGTGTTTACCTGCCACCGATTACTATTTATCATTTTAAAATTATATGTACTAATACCTTCGTAAGTTAATTTTTATGGTAATTAATTTTAACGAAAATATTTGACACAGTAAATGTTTGGCAGTAAATTGGAGGGGTAATTGTCCCCTTATTTTTATATACAGGTAAATTATTGTGTATGGCAAAAACATTACTAAATTAAAAAAAAGGTATATTTCTCTCATTTTCTTTATTTGAATTTAAAAAATATAAAATTACGAATATTCAATTTTAATGAAAATAATTTTATCATTTAAATGAATTAACTTGGGATATAAATGTGGGGACAAACATTTTAATAAATTAAAAAAAATGGTACTACACCACATGACTTAAGGCACGACTACATTAACATAATTTGGAGAATAATTAAGGTTTTTAATTATTTATTTCCACTAATAATGGGCCCCACAATCAAAAAGAGCCTCTGGAGGGTGGCCCCACGTCATCAACGCCTACGTGCAACCTAATCCCCTACATCCACTCATATTGTAATCCATCATCGGCATCTAATTTCAAAGTCGGTATACTTCATTTTATTTATTAATTTGCAAATTTTATTATATTATTTAAGAGTTTTTAATTTTACTTCAAATACAAGTTTGAAAGGGTCTTATTCAAATCTAGAAATCTACTTTATTAAATATTTTCGAAATAAGTTTATAATTTTTTCAATTAATTTGTAATTTAATAAAAAATATTTATAATATTTAAAATCAATTATAAATATAAAAAATTTATCATCCTTCACAAGTTTTCTTTTTCTTATGTTTTGAATGAGGCAGGACTTATCTCACATATCTCTTGTTAAAAATATTTTAAATTAAATTAAATATAATAATTTATTTATAAAAAGATTGTTTTATCCTTAAATTTTTAAATAATAATAATAAATCTACGAGCTTTAAGTAATTTATTTATATAATTAAATAGTTAAAGTTTTTGAGATCGTTCATAGGATTGGTTAATTAAATTTAAATTTTTTAATAAGTCCATAAAATTACAATTGTGAACATAAAATCAAAAGCTTTTTCAATATTAAAAATCTAAATAAATACAAGAAAGAAATTAGATAATAAACTTGTGCAACTTTAAAAAAGAAACAAAACGCCAGAGAAGTATGTCGTTCCATGCTAGGAATCTACACGTGGCCAAAGATAATTGGAGGTAATAAGCGGCAGTACGTTAGTGGGTCCCATGGAAAAGGAGATCATACACCGTCCAGCTGTCATCAATCAATCTTTTCGATATTATAATAATAATAAAAAGGAGGCAAGGCCAATGCATGATGGCACGCATTTTCAGTTGACCACTTGCCTTAATTCCAAATTGCTAAAATGTATTGAGATCCACCCTCTAATTCCCTCTATATTATTTTACCGTCCCCAATTTTCACCTTTTTCCCAATTCCACCCCGGATGAGTTTCTTATTTACTCAAAATGCCCTTGTTAATCCCGACGATAATTCACAATTATTTTTAGATTGGAAGAGTATAGAAGCACATAAATAGCCCTTTTATTTTATTTTTTGTAATATTGATGAATATTTAATTGATTTAATTGATTAATATAAATCGTTTAAAAAGGCAGGATATAAGTAATGATGAATTTGCATTGGATCTGATATTTAGAAGCTTAATTTGGTGTAATATTCTAAAAAAAAACTTTGAAATTTTAAATTTTGTGTTTTCTATGGTTCTAAAAATTTGAACCCTTCAAATAAATAATTAATTTAGTATTGAAAATTAATAACATAAAAACTAAGAGTTCATGATTGTATTTTAATTATTTTACTTTGTATCATATTTAATATATAAGTAAAATTAACGGATAAAATTACAGCGCATCATAAATTACCGACGTGGATTATTAATAAAGGTTAAAAAATTTGTTGGGGTTCGATATATATAATATTTTATTTATCTTCTTTTGGTTTTGTTAAGTTGACGAGATTAGTAAGATATGACGTGGCAAATTAAATGGCGGGTTTGTGGAGGTGGGGCCGGGGTCACGAGCGTCCAACCTGGAAAGCAATTGAGGAGGGCCCACCCAAAAGCAAAGGGCGGTTACGACCCTAAAAGGCGAAATCGCAAGGGACTGAATTCATGAAACCCAAACGGTGCCACGCCAGCAAGGTTCAGTGTCATGGGGTCCATCTCTGATGTTCATTCAACGGTCAATATCGTATTTGGTGGGCCCGGGGCCCACATAAGCCACCGGCCTACCCTCTCCTTTCCTATTTTTTGCCTCGTCAGCGACCACATCAATCACACACATCCATTATTTATTTCCTTTTCTATTCATCAACCTAATTAAATATCATTTATTATTTCAATATTTTCTTTTCAAACAAACTCCAACTTGCATGCTATGAGAAAATGGAAAAAAAAAATAATTTAAAACTCTTAAAAAATATATATTATCGACTAAAATGTTAAATATTTAAATCTTTCCATTTAAATATTATTGAACCAAGAACGGTATCTATTCAAATCTACCATTGTCAGATATTATTCTCTTTAGGCTTCCATTTCCCGTTGAAGTATTAAAATGTCTATGTTAGGGAGAGATTTCCATTCCATTGAGGAATGTTTCGTTCCTCTCTCCCGACTAATGTCGAATCTCACAATTCACACCCCTTGTGAGCCCAACGTCCTCATTGGCACACTGTCTGGTGCTTGACTCTATTGAGGGTGTAGAAACCTTTCTCTAACAGAAGCGTTTTAAGACCTTGAGAGGAAGTTCGAAAAGAAAAGCACAAAGAGGAGAATATCTATCAGCAGTGGACTTGAACGGTTACAAAAGCATGTTAGATAAATACGGGGTATGGTTCGGGCAAATACATTTTAGATAAATACGATACTTATATATTACTAAATGTGTATTATTGAGTGTTTTGAAAGGAAAATAAGTAGAGGTAGACAAAATTAATGTGATTCCAAAGAATGTCAGGTAAATGAGGTGGCAAAATAAGTAAGGATTATTTGGAGTCCTCATGGCTATTTTCCACTTTTCCCCAACCTCATTATATTTTATTGTAATTCACCATTTTTCATACACCTATATAAACCCTCTCTCTGCTGCTTCTTTCCATCAACTTGCTCTCTTGCCTCTCTCTCTCTCTCTCTCTCAGTATTTTAGTTTCTTCTAAGCTTAATCTCTTCTTCACTTCCCTGTTGCTTCCTCTTCCCTTTCCCAAATGGCCACCATTGAGGTAATTTCAAGCTTTTATACCTTTCTCTCATGGCTTTAAGATCTTTTTTTTTTTGTTTTTCTTTTGATATTCTAACAATGGCTGTATGAGTGTGATCATGTTGTTACAGATTTAATGATCTGTGGGTATTGGATCACATTCTCATATGAATATGATCATTGAACGCTGTTTTAACATATTGAGTTTGAATGGCAATCCATAATGAATTGTGCGATCTGGGTGTGGCAGGTTGAATCAGCCCCCGTTGTATTGCCAGAGCCTGAGGCAGCTCCAGTGGTCCAAGCTGAGGAGAAAGTTGCAGAGGAGGCAGTAAGTGAAGCAGCCCCTGCAGAAGAGCCAAAGGAGGAGGAAGCTGCCTCTGAAGCTGTTGAGACAGAGGAACCAGCACCGGTTGCAACCGAACCCGAGGTCGAAACCAAGGAAGTTGTGGTAGAGGAGGCAGCCGAGGCAGTGGAGGCAGAGCCTGCAGCTGCTGCTGCTGCTGCTGCTTCCGAGCCCGAAGCAGCGGCCGAGGCGGAAGAGAAGAAGGAAGAGACCAAAGAGGAAACAGAAGAACCAGTGGTAGAGAAAAAAGAAGAAGAAGAACCTCAGGAAGTGAAGGCTGAAGAGACTGTTGAAGAGAGCTCAGAAGAAGCAGCAGCACCAGCTGAGGAAGAGAAGCCAAAGGAAGAGGAATAAGGAGACGAGCAATGGAGAAGGGTGGGCTTAAAAGTTAGTTTTATTTGGTGTCTCAGTGTTTGTTTTATGAATTAAAACACAGAGTTGGAATTTAAGGTTGCAAATATGGGATATGAAGCTCAGTCCCAGAAGAGTCGTTTCATTTCATAGCTGTGTGGTTGGGATATGTTGTTCTCTAGCTTTGAATAAAATCATATTTAAATCTTATTTGGTGTTCTAAATTATCCTTCCCTCACAACATAACATAGTTTCCTTTGTTTCTTTCCTCTTTTATTCAACGACCAATCTAAATACACTTCAAATTGGTCAAACATTCATTCAACTCAACATATATAAATTAAATCAATGCTTACTAAACTAAATACTGGAAATTTAAAGATTTCTATTAAGGGACGGGTTTCTTAGACATAAACCTAAAATTCTAACCCTAAGGACCAAACTTGTTATCAAATTTCTCTTTGTCGAAAACATAAATTGTTGTGTGAGATCCTATATTGATTGGAGAGGAGAAGGAAACATTTCTTATAAAGGTGTGAAAACCTCTCTCTAGTAGACGTGTTTTATAATCGTGAGGCTGAAGATGATACGTAATAGATCAAAGCAAACAATACACGGAGTTCCTCAACCCAAAGAGTCAGTGCAGAAAGAACATTTTCCTTTTTCTATAGCATAGTTTTGAACATTGACAAAAGCAGAAATGACACTCTATTAACAGGACGACATCGAACAGTTAAAACGGAGTTAGATTCACAGAACACAAGTATGACATTTGTATCTATGGATTCTGTACAAGGCAAAAACAAAAATATGTGCAGACAGCAGTATACCATAAATGTACTGGGACTGGAAGTCTGGAACACGAGCAAGCAAAAGGGGGGTTACCATGTACCAAAGCTACATCCAATGTGCTCTTGAGTGATAATTTCGAGGCATCTTTTCATGATCGACTCGGAGGGATAAGGAGGGAAACACAACCGGAAAAAGCATGTATGAGAAGAGGGAAGATGATCGTATGGCGATGAAGACTTGTAAATGTACAGCTTTGAAGCCAAGCCATTGAAACCCTGGATTGGAAGGTATTTCACTGAGGTCCAGAAGAACAGAAGATTAACCCTCTGCTCCGGTGTCATTGCAGACACAATCTGCCATGAAAAGTAGAACTCATCATTAATTATCCATCAAAGTTTCATTTACTAGCTGCATATAAATGCAAGATGATACATTAATGCAAAAGCTTAAAAGGAATGTGATATGCAAACCAATTATGAAGTTGTGAAAAGGAACAGCAAGCAAACCGTGCAAAACACTGAAGATAAAGCTGCTACTAAAAACTAATTCTAGAAATGCATACCTTCCAGAACCAGGATATCTGAGGATCAGTTTCTTTGTAGCCACTGTATTCAGTGTGCGCCTTCCAATCTTCAACAGAGATTTGACTTTCACTCCCATATAGCATCCAATCAAGATCTTCAAGCTCTAGGCTTTGGAAAAAGCATTTGTGTGATCGTTTATCAGCAAGTACATCAGTAAAACCATTTGCAAAATATGATATCTGCTTAGAGACAGATTTCATGAAGCGGTTCTCAATGAGAAGCTGAACATATTCCTTACGATTCTTACTATTGACAACCACGTCTTTGCCTCCAGGACAAAGATCCACAACTTCTCTCGTCCCTAGCTCCTCGAAATCACTAGCAAATGTAAGTCCTAAAACATCTGAATCAACAAGCTCAGCGTCCATATCAAGAATCTGCTTACAGCTACCGTACAAGTATGGATCAGCATCTCGTATATCTTCCAAGGAGATGCACATTCCAGCCAATTGCAAGAAAAAAACACGATCAAAGACAACACCAACTTGCACATTATGCATCAAAGCTAGTGCAATAACTCGGCCAGAAAAACTGAAATAACTGAGATGCATAGGGTCCACCTTTGAAACTGCAACATGTGATCATACATGTAAAGATATGAATAATTTGCGACTAACATTTGCATCACACACGATTTATAAACAGCAACATAACTGAGTAAGGCACACTGCACTTGAGGATCTTAAAATCTCAGATGAGAATATGAATGCTAGTTCCCACATACTTCAGCCTTAAAAATTACTTCCCACATACTTTATATTGTTGCATTAAAAGAGTTGCTCTTAATTCTTATACAGTTCAGATTAGTAATTAATAAAAAATAGCTTTAAACTTCATATTCTTCAATTCTACTGGTAAATTACAAACTTCATTATGACAGGGAACAACAGATACTATCCAAGAACAGAGCAGTTAAGTGGACAAGAGGCACTATCCAATAACAAAGCAGTTAAGTGGGGGTGGTAGAGCAGATCTTGAATCTGTCGATTTCCTTTTTTAGTAAAGAAGCGAGCTTTCATTGAGAAAAAAATGAAATAATACAAGGCACACAAAAAAATCAAGCCCACAAAAAAGTCCACCTAATGGAAGGAGCTCCAACCTAAAAAATAACTACAAAAACTTTCATGGACGACACCTACAGAGAAACATGTTTTTTTAATAAGAGACAACTTCATTGATGTTTGAAATTTTCAAAAGGGATGTTATCCATGTTGTTTAAAAAAAAGGGGGGGGG
>NW_019272020.1:4162097-4190276 GCF_002738345.1 Cucurbita maxima | reverse complement strand
GGGGGGGAATGAGGGATTTATGATTATAGGAAGCAAAAGTATTGGAGAATTTACACCAAGATATAGTGGGGTAATCAGGATTATTGAAGAGTTTTGTATAAGCAAGGATCGAGAGGCAGTTTTTTTAGTAGTAAACAAGGGTTGTGTGAGTCAGATAAGGCGATTGTGGTCTTCCTTTCTATTATGAGGTTGATTAAAATTTGCTTGTTGGTCGGGTTTTCGGTGGGCGATGGAAGGTAGTTTCAATGAGGTTGAAGGTTGAAGAAACTTGTCCAACCTTTTCGTTCTTCGCCCAGTGGAATAAAGAGCTCATTAAGAACACCATTTCCATGAAGCAGAGAGATTTCAGCAACAATGCCCTTTTTGTTGGTGAGTTTTTCTATCCAAATGGTCTGTTCTAGAAAATATTTCTCTTGAAGAACTTTTGGCTTAATCGAGCTGATAGTAGTACATGATATGATGTTTTTAGCCATTAAAAAAAAGACCATTTCAATGACAAGGGGTCAAACATCACTAGGATTTGTCTACAACCCTCTAAAAGTTCTATTATTTCTCTAACCTCACAAACTCCATAACAAAGCTCAAACTCCCCCTATTGCAAAAATCTCCGCCCCCTCAAAAAGGTGGATAAAGAAGAAACTTTTCAATCATCTCCCCAAGGCCTTTGTGTTTGGCAAGCTAAATGTTGAACACATCGAAAAAGAGACTCCATACCATCCAAGTATAGTCGCAACTACACAATGAACAAGATCTTCCTCTGCCTTCTGACAAAGAATGCAATAAACAGGCCCAGCCAAAAAGGCATCTTTCTTGAAAGCCAATCAAAGGTATTACCCTTCCGTGGATGACCTCCAAACAAAGAATTAAACCCTACTTGGAATTTTCACCTTCCACATAACCAAAAAAATAGACTCGCCAATCAAACCTTAACAAAGAAGGGTTCAACAAATGCTAAAAAAACGAATAGGAAGAAAAAACACCAATGGGGTTAGGACATCAAGAGTGAATATCCCTCTCCATGGCCTAAGCTCAAACTCTCCAATGATCAGATAACAAACAAAGGAAACCAAACAACAAAGAGTTAAAGCTCCATGAGGGAATAAAATATTAGACACGAAACAATTTTTTACAGAGAACATATGATATAAATGGGAAAATGTAGAGCAAAAGGATCTATCCCACAACCACTTATCCTCCCACAAGTACATTCCTTCTCATTACCCACATAACATTGAATCATATCCAAAAAGGAAGGAAGCATATAAGAAATATCTTTCTAAGAACTTCTACAAGTACCTTTAATCCCACCCATTACTCATTCAAACAAATTGACCGTTGTTACTCACAATAATCCTTTGCCAAAGAATATTATACTCATCAAGGAAATGCCAGGGCCATTTGGTCAGCAACGGTTTGTTGCAAGTTAGGTTTCCCACAACCTAAAAATTCACCATTTGTGTGCTTCTCCCCTTTTAAACTCCTTCCCATAAAATATCCGACATAAGTTTCTCGACGGTGTCACAGATAGAATAAGGGCTCTAAAGAGAGGAAAAATAAAAAAATAAAAAATAGGGAGGGATACCACTCACCGAATGAATGAGAATCAGTCTACTACTGTACGAAAAGAAGCTCCTTTTCCAAGTGGCAGATCTCTTTTTCACCTCCTCAACAGAATCTAAAAAATGAATGGTTTTCACTCATAGAGTTTCACATCTTTCACTCTTTGCACAGTCAAACCTTTCAATCAATTTGATCTTTTGATATCTTTCATTGGAAGGAGTTAGATAATTTACTTGCCTTTGGCAGTATCTTTGATCTTTTGGAATGAAATCGTCCAATCTCTTCTCCAAAAAAAAAAAAAAAAAACCTTTCAACCAAGTTAATAAGTAATCACTATACCTAAGATCCAACAACTTTCCCACATAAACTATTTAGTTTGAGATTTACTAACTTGAATCTAAAAAGGGGGATTCATGAGTTACATGAGGCAAAATTTCAGTCGTTTAGTTTTTGTAATTTATGCCCTTTCCACCATGTGAACAGTGCCTGAGAATCTGATTTCAGATCTCACAGCCACCAAAACTAATAAAATCTGTCCCTAAATCATTGTTTTGCCTCACTTCGCCTACCAACTCATCTTCCTCCAAAATTATATTGCGATTAAATGTTGCCATAGATGCAGTGACAGAAAAGCTAAAAGCAAGCTGAGTGCAATCAAATACTCACTTCAATTAAATTTTTTTAAAAAGCAGTGAATGACATTAGAACTTGCTCGTGCACACAATTCATGAGGAATATACTTAATGATGCATCATGGAAAACTTTAATAATTTTCTTTATTTACCAAATGAACGATTAACCTACAGAGTCCACTGGTATGGTTGAAAGTATCAGTTTAATATGCACTTGGTCTACCAGCCCTACCTAGCAAAATCAACTAAATAGCATCACTTCTATTTATTCATGCAAAATGAAATCCAAAAGCAACCTGCGTGGGAGGTTCCCCACTTGGTGTATGGGTAAGAAGTACTGTAACTTTATTAAAAGTGAAAAACATTTAGGCAACTTCTATTCATAATCATGGTTACTTGTTTACATTCAGAAGAACAAGTATCAAATAAAAACTACTATCAAAGGAACACGTCAGTAAGCTCACCAGGGTTGGGAAAGAACCTTCTTCGATCATTAGGACATGCAACAAAAAGGGCATTTTGTGGGTTAAAAATAGCCTTGCAGACCAGCAAAAACCACTCTCGCAAGACACCAGGGCCCGTAGCCTCCTCATTTTTGAATAGCACAAATAGTCCATGGCGTAGAGCCTCAACACTCGCATTTGTGATGTACTCAAAAGATTCTTCCAATAATTGGGACCTATCAATCAGCATTTCCTGCAGTTCCTCATAATCCTCTGTTGGCTCAGGAAACATAAGCATTGACAGATGTCTTCTAGATTCAGAATTTATTACATCCTTGTGGCAAAGAATCCACGAATAATCATCAGCTCGCTTTGCAAATCTAATAATGAGCTCACAAATAGAAGATTTCCTTGGCCTCATGATTGCCCAAAATTCTTCTTTAAGACCCTGGAAAAGAAGGGAGATGTCATTCAATTCTTTTAGAATTGGAAGATACTGAGACCATCCTATGTAGGGGATTACACAGTTCCCCTTTCCTTTATCGGTCAAGAAAGCTTCCATTCCTTGAAGACATAAATCCATCTGTTTCAACAAACTAAGATATATATTATGAAGAAATTCACCCTCTTCTCCATATGAAGAATCCCTAAAGCCTCCCCTATCCAGTGGCACATTCTTGGAGCCATGAAAACTCAATTTCTCTGGAATTGCATTGCGTAAAGGAAGTAAAAATGCTGTAAAATCACTAATATCAGTCACAGAAGGCCCTGCAATTGTGGGAGACCGTATGCTTGAGGATAAGTCGATGGACAATTTATTGGCCAGTTCATTAACAAACGGAAAAAGCTCGGGCGTTTTGATGGGTCCCCAAACACTTTCTAAGCATCTCATCCCGCGACTATTGCCATCAGTTTCCAACAATGAGCCCAGTGTACTGCGGCATAAAACATATAAACCGTCCTCCGGAGTATCTCTCCTAAGCAAATTACAAAATTCTAATACTATAATCGCACAGCACTTTTTTAACGATTTGGGAACTGAATGACAAAGCAAATCCATGAAATGCTTAATCAAATTATCAGCACAATCTGTATTTCCCTTAATCGGAGACAAATAAAGCATCACTAGCGCTGCTGGGGCAGAAAGGGACAAGAAAACCTGGAGTTGCTTCATTGCCGGATCTAAGTCCGTTTGCGTAGCCAAACTTAAGAAATCGGTCATCAAGGTAGTGAGAATTTCCGAAGCAGAAAACACAACCTCCCCCCTATAAAGTCGTAGAACCAATGAAACCATGTCGTCAACAATCTGCCAAGCTTTCGGATGCTCCGTGCTCCTCATGCGACCAACTAATTGCAGCTCGGCATTGTTCTGTATCGAACACTCGCGTAGTGACTGTTCGTGCTGGAGTTGCCTTCCCCTATATATCAACCTCTGCTCAAAAACTGGTATGCGCGTAATAGCTTGTATCCGCTCATGAAGCGATATCACTGAATCGTTAGTATTGGCGAGCATTACCATAGTATTCCCGACGGACATCGTTCTGACAAAAAATTGCAACTCGTGCGGAAAGAGAATGGGCTTTGGTGAGGTTTCTGCCGCCATAGAGGTCGAGGAATCATCAAAACCCCGATACTCAAAGTCGGAGCTAGTTCCTTCACCCAACCGGCCGTCAAAAGAGGAGTCGATCGCACTCGTTTCGTCTTTCTTCATTCTGATAGAAATTAAGTCAAACAACTGAGCGTCCTCGTCCTCGTCCTCGTCGTCAAGACTGGCAGCATAGTCATCTAACTTGCGCTTGGACGAGACGCAAGGATGACGGTGACCCTGAGAGTTGTGGCGATTAAGCTGGCAGTGTTCGGCGTCGGCAGTACCGCTGTTGATGTAGACCCGTTCGACGGTGGCAGGAAATTCGGCGATAGACATTGAAGGTGGGCCACCACCACCAAGTAAAACAAAAGGCCGATCAACGTGAAAAGCCGGAGCACATAAATAGATAGAAGGCAGGTACAGCGGGCGGCGATCGGCGATCGGCGAAGGTGGGAGAGAACGTGAAGAATGAAAGGGGAAGAAAATTGAAGTAGTTCACGTCGGAGTCGTCACCACCAACCACTGCGAAATTTCTGCAGATGGTAATAACACTTTCCTATTTAGAAGCCGATAATGCTCTGGTGCACCAGTTACACCGTAACTTCACTGTATCGAACATGGTTTATACAGCTGTACGGCCCTGATCTCTTCACTTTGCAGTTCAAGTTCATCCCCATAGAAATCCAACCGTCCAATTTCAAGTCCCTTTTTAAATCAAAATTAAAATAGTAGTAATTAACATGTTTTTATTTTTTTATTTTTTATTGAAGCCATAAATAAATGAGTGTGCTTAGGGTCTAAGCTACTTGGGCAACATGGATCAGACGAACGGATGACAAGATTCTACTTTTCTGATACCATTTTTCAACTCCCTCCATCCCTATCCCAGTAACCAACAATGTCTGATAATGGTGGGTAGGCTAATGAATCCCTCATTTCTCTTATTGATATCGCCTCGCAATTTCTCAATTTTCCTATTTCATTTCTATATTATGAACCCTAATCTCCCGTTCTAATCATTTCTGCAAACAAAAAATCGTCTGATTTTAGATTCGCTTCAAGAGTTCCTTGCCGCTGCTGTCGATGCTGCCAAGAAAGCCGGTCAGGTCAGTCTTTGTTCTCGCTTACGATCGTGTATTCGTTTCGCTTTCCAAATCAATTTTTACTGTTGATTTTGGTTTTTCTCAGATTTTAATTTTATTTCGTTTCTTGTAGTTGATTCGTGAGAAATTCTACTTAACCAAACATGTCGTACACAAAGGAGAGGTACCGCTTTATTGTCGTCATTATCAGTGTCGAATTTGAATCCGTTTTTTGTTTATGGATTCTACTATGTTTTGTCTTGGAATACAGGTGGATTTGGTCACTGAAACTGACAAAGCTTGTGAAGATCTTGTATTTGGTCATCTCAAGCAGCGCTTTCCATCGCACAAGGTAGACTTTTAGTCAGTTTCTTCATGGGAAAGCCCTATAATCTTGACTGGACTGTGACCTTATTTGGTTCAATCGTTCATTGTTTTAGTTTATTGGTGAAGAAACTACAGCTGCTTATGGTGCTGTGGAGCTGACTGACGAGCCCACATGGATAGTAGATCCCATCGATGGAACTACTAACTTTGTTCACGGGTGCTAATTTATCTACATACTCTGTGGTTATCCAATCTTATTTCTTGTTTATAAAAATCTCAATAACTTTCAAAAAATTGTCAGGTTTCCCTTTGTTTGTGTCTCAATTGGTTTAACTATTGGCAAAGTTCCAACAGTTGGTGTTGTATTCAATCCAATCATTGATGAGGTGAGGAAATGTGTATGACTGTTAGAACAGTATAGTTTGGATTCTGCTTTAGAATATCTGAAATTTTACACTTATTTTGATTTGATCTTTGTACTTCTAATATTGGCTATCTTATCAGCTTTTATCGGCCAAAGTCAATTATAGTTCTATTCAATCGTGTCTGTATCATGTGTAGCTTTTTACTGGCATTCGTGGACAAGGGGCGTATCTCAATGGGAAAGCCATTAAAGGTGAGTTCATGTGATCTTTTAAGTTCTACCGTTCAAGCAAAAATACTAGGCACTAGGCATGGTTCGTAGTAGCCCAATCCATGGCTAGCAGATATTGTCTTCTTTGGGTTTTCCCTCTCGGACTTCCCCTCAGGATTTTTAAAACACGTCCGTTATGTCAAGGTTTACACACCTTTATATAGAATGTTTCGTTTTCCTCCCCAACTATTGTGAGATCTCACATTGATTGGAGAGAGGAATAAGTGCGAGCAAGAACGCTGGGTCTCGAAGGGGGTGGATTGTGAGATCCCACATCGGTTAGGGAGGGGAGGAGAGCAAAACATTCTTTATAAGGGAATGGAAACCTCTTCTTAGCATATGCGTTTTAAAAACTTAGAGAAGAAGCTTGAAAGAGAAAGTCCAAGATGACAATAATATCGGCGAGGAGTTGGGCTGTTACATGGTTAGTTTTGTCACATCACATCAAATTCTTAAATGAATTTCTACATATTGCAGTATCCTCCCAAGATGAACTAATGAAATCTCTTCTGGCAATTGAGGTAAAAGTCAGCATTCAAATCAAGATCTTATAGCACACTTCAAATTAAAGAGTGAAAACAGGGTTAAATCACGTATGGTTTTTAATAAACAAATTTGAATAACACGAAAAACCAATCGTAACTGTTGAATGCTGGATGAACAGATTGCAGCGACACGTGACAAATCGTATATAGATGCTACTACTGGCAGAATCAATAGGCTTCTCTTTAAGGTGCATTTTTAAGCTCATTTGAAATTTGACATCTTAGTTCAATCAAAATGGCTTTGGTTTATTATCATCAGTCTCTATCTATTATGCTTGTAGGCGAGATCTCTTAGGATAAGTGGATCATGTGCATTAAGTCTCTGTGACATTGCGTGTGGAAGAATCGATCTATTTTATATAAATGGCTATGGAGGTCCTTGGGACGTGGCTGCTGGCGCTGTGATTGTCACGGAAGCTGGAGGATTGGTCTATGATCCGTAAGTAATCACACGGAATTTCTTTTCATGCTATGGTTTGCTTTCTTCAGAGCTGAAAAACTTGCTTGTTTGTCTGTTTTGGGGTTTTACCTACTGGTTTTTGCGTCAGATCTGGTACAGAATTTGATATCACAGCAACGAGAGTTGCTTCTTCTAATCCACTTCTCAAGGAGGCATTTGTTGAAGCTTTGGCACATCCTTGATGAGAGTGTATCTTCAAGCTTATGAGTCGAATCCGTGCAGAGTGGAAATGGGCTTAAGGAAAACCAGAACCCAAGAGCCCAGTGGGCTTGAATAAATGGGCTAATGTTAATCCAAGTCCATTAGAACGGAAGAGAAGGAATTTGTAGGTGATTTTTTTTTCAAAATTCAAAAACATTATTAAAACGTTCGTGGTTATTTTATATAATTTAAGATTTTTTTTCAATATGGAGGTTAATTAAAAAATAATAAATTATATTCCTCCACATAAATGTATGATGGATATTAAATAATTCTGGCTAATTGTAGGGGGGCTAGGAAGAGGTATGTGAGTTGGAGGTGGGCCCAAAAGCCAACCAAAAAGAATTATTATGGCTTTTTTTCAAAGAAAATATGTAGCAATTCCTTAGACCATTTTTTTTTTTAAATTAAGATAAAATATATCATTTTTTATTTAAATTAAATTAAATCGGAAGCTATAATATGTAATTACAGTAATATAATGAAAATTAATGTGGAAGAAAAAATATGAAAAATTAAATGAGAAAAAAAAAAGTGAGGTTGACTTTTTTGGAAAAATAATTAAATGATGGTAGAAAGGAGGGTTCAACAACTCAGTATTAAATGAGACAGCGAAAATTATTATTTTATGGGAATAAAAATAATTAGGTCCAAGAAAAATAAAAGGCAGAGCCCAGAATTACTTACCCACTTCACCGACTACTTTACCATTAAAATCAAAAGAAAAAAAATTAAATTAATGTAAAAAAAAAAAAATAGGCACTTAGAATAAGTACATGTTCGAGCATCATTGACTAACTCCTTATTAATTCCGATTCATTTCCATATGAACAAAAATGTAATAGATTCAATTCAATTGACAAAAAAAAAGTACAGAACAAGAGAATATATTGGTAATCGATCGAATAAAAGAATTTTTATTTTAGACAGAAACAATCTTCAAATAGAATTGAAGGAGAATGTGTGCCATAACATAGAACAAAGTTTAATTTATGCTCTTTCTAACTAAAGATTTATTACTGGCGAGTCACGGTAATTGCGCCGATCAAAGTAGCTAAAAGAATGATCGAAATTAGTTCAAATGGAAGAAAAAAATATGTTGATAAATGAATTCTAATTTGTTGGCTTAGAATCTGGTTTGATTTCGTATTCCAAATAATCTCATATGAAAATTCCTGTATGTAGTATTATGTAGTATTAAGAGTTCTCTCAATTATTGGCTTCAGGCTATACAGCGAAGAGTTGGGTAAAATGTGAATCTGACTGGTTGGTTTATAATAATTCAGGAAGCGGATTCTCATAGTCCCCAAATTCAATTAAATTTGACGTGAATATTTCTTTTGTGTTTGTCGTCCAGTAACAAGTAACAGTAGTACATAGAATTCAATGAACGAAAGCGAACAAGGAACAGAATAATAATCAATATTCGTAATGCACGCATTATTGTTGTTATATTAGACTCAAAGGATCGTTCTTCACCTAATTAGAAGAATGATTGAACCCACCACAGAAAATCTAATTAGTTGAAATCAAATTTAAATAGAGGGCATTACAAGATCTTCAGGGATTGAAGGAGTCGTTGATTTAAAAAAAAAAGTTAAACAACATAATTTATTTATTATTTTTTATTTTTTTATTTTTTCTTTCTAATTATTTAGAATCTATTTAATAGATTTATATATTAAATTAATTATGGTTTATAATAAGAATATTAATTTTTATATGTTTTTAACCTTTAAAATTTAAAAAATACCTGTACTTACTATTTTATTTTAAAAAAATATTATAAACTTTCAAATCTTATTTTAAAAAACTTAAAAAATTAGTTAAATTTTTTTAAATACAAAAAAAAAAAAAATAAATACTTAACGAACAGTACGGATGGAAAGATTTCGGAATGCACATGCCATCCCAGACATTTCACCCGAGAGATTGGCCAGGAGAATTAACCTCCTTTTACCATTTCCGGCCTCACTTAACCACTTACCTCAGCGTTTTATGTACGGTTCTAGTTCATGAAAGGGTCTGATATCTTTCCCATTTTAAAAATAGACATGATTTTTTAAAAATAATATCAATACCCTTAAACTTTGAAAAATAAAATTAAAAAAAAATATGCTCGAGATAAAGTTTATTTTAGATTTGTCTTTTATTTAATTTTTAATAAAAAAAAGTTGCTTTTCCTTTTGAAATTACCTTTTTCTTTCTCGTCCTTTATTATTTTTCTCATTTAGTCAAAAAGAATAAAAATATACTTTATTATTTTTCTCATTTATTCAAAAGGAATAAAAATATAATTTTTTGGCTCAATAAATAAATAAATAAATAAAAGATATTTAAAATACATTAAAATTACATGCACACAATTATTGTAATAAAAATGATGCTATAATTTTGAGAAATTTACCAAACCCATCAACTACTTCTATGGACCAAAGTTCGAAACAAACCCAGGACTTCTTGAACCATCCATTTAATTTTAATATATTTGATGTTTTGCCTAACCAACCAGTCCAACACTATGGTCAATTAAAGAGTTAAAAAATATAAAATATTGTCACGTATGCACATGGTTGCTTATTATATATATATATATATATATATATATACATATATGCCCAAATTCATATCTAATCATTGTGAGCAGTGGACTCCAAAACTTAGTATTATATAAACTTTATATTAAAAAAAATGTGTGTTCTTATAAATGAAATCACCAAACTTTATGGGTCTCAAATTTCATAATCAACCCTTTTTACCTAAACTCTCACACTACCTTACTTCCTCATATGCTTCCTTTCTTTAGTGCTAAAAAACTGGGTTCATATTATAAATAAATAATTATGTGATTTGTCTACAAAAATATATTTAAATTTTTTAAATTTTAAATACAATAAAAACTCTCTTTAAACTTTAAAAAAAAAAAAAAAAAATCTTTAAAATACCTTTCCGCTAATTTTATTGTTTAAAAAATAAAATAAAACTATTATTAAATTTTCAAAAATGTGGTTAATATCCTTAAAAAGAAATTAAAACTTGAAAAATACCTTTCTACTCTGTTACATATTCGTGATTATTCTAAGATAAATACGGATGAACTTGGAACGTCCCATATAATAACTATTTGATTTATTATTATTATTTTTTGATTAAGCTTATAAACACTATTTCAATATATTGATTTATTTGTTTATTTGGGTTTATTATTACTCTTATTATAAATAAAAAAAAAACAAATTTTATAATTTTAAAAAGAACCACATAATTTCCATGCGTTATTCTTTTTATTTTTTGGAAATAAACATTTTAATTTTAAAAGATTATAAATATTTATTTTACATACATGATTCAAGAATGGGAGCAAACAAAATCTCAATCCACGTTGATTAATTAGAAAAGTGTCCTAATCACCGTACAATTAGAGTGATTGACAGCTAAGCAGGTTGACCAAAACCGCACCAAATAATACAATTAAATCACTTAATTATAATAATTAATCTCATAATATTATGTAGTTGGTGCTTGTTCTTTTTTTGTTCATAAATTTACATTTAATGTCCCCATTGATTATATCATATCAATCTGTAAGCGTCCGTGTTAAGAAACCCATATTACCAACCATTTTTTTCCAAATATATATATATATATATTAATTAATTTCCCTATTTAAACTCACATAAATTAATATATTATTTTCGAGGGTAAATGGAAAATTAATTTAATAGAGGAAAATCATGCCCTTTGCTCTATAATTCATTTCGTCAATAAAATAATATGTGACGTGACACCAAAATATGAATTTACTACATGAAAAAGAGTGGATATAGGTATTTAATAATTAAAAATCTCCCCCATATGACATAATAAATGAATAATTCCATTTACCTGCCACGTACACGTCACTTTGAATTTTCATATTTTATTTGAACGAAATAAACTAAATAAAAGAGATAAATTAGAAGAGAAATTCAATAAATAATTGTAAAGCTTTGTGGAATTTAAGCGAGACCACTTTTTTTATTTTAGAAAAAAAAAGTTGGTTTTTAATATACCAAATAAAATGTTAATAATTATTTTTATTTTTTAATGTTTAAAAAGAAAATCCACGCAATATAATGAATGGTCTAGTCTGTATTTATTTTGAAGCATAGTTTTATTAAATAATTATACAGAAAAATACACCTAGCAACACGCTGTTTGATTCAAAGTACAATAGTCATATTTGATTTTCTACATTGACATGTACGACTTTAAATAAAATACAAACATTATTATAAATATTTTTCATTATATTTTATAATTTATTTTTACCCCAGGTAAAACGAGGCATTACTTACGGCTATCCCTTATCCACGGTAAAATTCCTTCCGCCGTCAAGTACGCGCGTATTTGACGGTTTATTCCTTGGCACGTGTGGATGCGCCTCACCTTAAAGGAAACGAGGGCTGGGATACGATGCGGCGTAACGTTAAGCGGACACGTGTTAGTTTCAGCGCTGAAGTTACAGCTGTATGCTGACTATTGTCGTAAACTCCCAGACGCGATTCTGCCACGTAAGATCCATACCCATTACACAACTGTGTGAACCCTTCACCCGAGTCCGTTGGGTCTAAATAAAAAAGCTGCGCCACCAGAAAATTTTAATTAAAAGGAATTAAAATTATAAATGGGATTTTGTGTGATTTGGAGTGAAACGACGTCGGTTTGGTCACTTGCCGACGGTCCCACACATGGAATCCATACCCCACGGCCAGGGAGCTGTGACGGTTGTCACGTCAGACCCTCCTCTTTGGTCCGATGAGATAAGAGGGTGGCCCAAGTTTCGGTTATTAAAATGGCCTGTGATCATTGCAGCCATTCACAGCCTCGTAGCTGTATCGAAACCCAGACGCCGAAGTTCGAATCGTTCAGAAACCAAATTCCTCTCTCTTTCTCTCTCTTTTTCCGGCCATGAAATTTTCTTGAGAATCAGACGGAGTTTTTCGCACTCCTATCGAAGAATTTTGGGGGTTTTGAACTGAGATTTATAGTTCTGCTTTTGGAAATGGTGTCGCTTGAGGATTCTCATTCCACTTCTAATCGGTTTCCTTTGGGAAGAAATTGTTACAGTCCGTCTTCTACCACTTCCAGTAGAATTAGCAGGAACATTGGCCGTTCTATGCGCACTATTCGCTCTAATTTCTTTCAAGATGATAATAGCTGCACATTTAATGGGTCGGTGGCTGGAAAATCCGGCTTCGTCTCTGAGAATCTTACTGATTCTGTCATCGACCTCAGGCTTGGCGAGTTGGCATCTCGTAGCCCTAAGTGGGCTAACCAATCGTCTGAGCAGGAACAGGATTTTCTTGAACTTTCTCATGCTTTCAGTGATTTCTCTGCTTGTAGCAGTGATATTTCGGGAGAGTTGCAGAGACTTGCAAATTTACCGTCCATGGCGGTTGTTCCTAAAAGAGAAGGTGAAGTTGCAGAGCCAGAGCCAGAGCCGTGCTTAGGATTTCTGCAGAGGGAGAATTTCTCCACTGAGATTATTGAGAGTATTTCGCCCGAAGATCTGCAGCCGACTGTCAAGATCTGCATCGATGGGCTCCAGTCGTCGTCAATTGCGGTGAAGCGATCTGCGGCGGCCAAGCTGAGGCTTCTGGCGAAGAATCGGTCCGATAATCGAGTACTCATTGGGGAGTCCGGCGCCGTTTCTGCTTTAATTCCTCTGCTTCGATCTACCGATCCATGGACGCAAGAGCACGCTGTAACCGCCCTGCTGAATCTCTCACTCCATGAGTCTAATAAGGTTATAATCTCGAATTCTGGAGCCATAAAATCGCTGGTTTATGCGCTCAAAACTGGCACGGAAACTTCAAAACAGAATGCGGCGTGTGCTCTGATGAGCCTCGCTTTGTTGGAGGAAAACAAGATTTCGATTGGGGTTTGCGGGGCCATCCCACCACTAGTATCTCTGCTATTGAATGGATCGAATAGGGGGAAAAAGGACGCGCTCACGACGCTCTACAAGCTTTGCTCGATCAAACCAAACAAGGAGCGTGCCGTTACTGCTGGAGCTGTGAAGCCATTGGTGGCTCTGGTAGCGGAGCAAGGCACGGGTTTGGCAGAGAAGGCGATGGTAGTTCTGAGTAGCCTAGCAGCGACTCAAGGGGGAAAGGATGCGATCGTGGAAGAGAATGGAATTGCTGCACTTGTGGAAGCAATTGAAGATGGGTCGGTGAAAGGGAAAGAGTTTGCAGTGTTGACACTCTTGCAATTGTGTGTTGACAGTATAAGAAATAGAGGGTTGCTCGTAAGGGAGGGGGGAATTCCACCTCTGGTTGCACTATCACAGACTGGAAGCGTTCGAGCAAAGCATAAGGTGATTACCAAAAACTGATCAGTCACCAATTATTACACTGATTCTAAGAAATGAACACCTTGTTGATGGAAAGTTGCTAATTCTTTTGCAGGCGGAGACTCTTCTGGGTTACTTAAGAGAACCAAGACAAGAAGCATCCTCATCAAGTCCTTAAAACAAAAGGCCTGAACTGGGTTTTTTCAGAAGGTAATTGTATTATCAAGTTCAAGTAGTGGTATCCTGATTGCTGTATATAGGGAGTGGTTTTTTTAGATGGTTTGTACAGTGTGGTTGAGAATGTTGGAAGAACGATGATTAGAATGGAGCATATAGTGCAGTTAGTAAAGCCAAAAACTGACGGTTAGAGAAGATGATGTATGATTTTGATCTAGGTTCTGAGATATCAGTAGGTTTAGTTTTCTGGGTTTTGATGAAATTCTGGTTGGGCGTGTCTTGTATGGGTGAACCCAGATTCTGTGGAACTGATCATCTTTTTTTCACATATTAAAGCTGTGCTGGGAAGTGCACAAAATTTGTAAATTCAGTGTGTTGGATACTCAGCACAAAAGTTAATATCTTCTCTTCTTCTCCTCCTTGAAACTTCACTTTCATGCTTTGATTTTGGTTAGAAATCTCTCTTTGTTGCTTTCTTGCTTTCTTGCAATTGCATGAACATGGAACATCATCTTAGGCAAAGGCACAGGCTGTGTGTGGTGCGGCGGATGCCCCACCATAGATTTAGAAATATTTTGTAGGGTTGTAGTCTTTTACCATGTCTTGTCGTTTAGAGGTGAATTATTAGCTGGCTGAGCAGGTATGTTTTTGTCCTGTCGCTGCTTGCTGTGCTGTGGATCATTGCTATTTCTATTCAAAAATCTCCCTCTTAAAACCAGTTTCTTAAGATAGATGACCCAACTGTCGGTGTCTTCCAGCTGAAGTAAATAATGGTCAATCATGCATTGTTGTCGTGCACAATTTATTCCAACTTACCAAAACTTATTCACAAGGAAGTTCAGTTAAATACAAGTTCATGTCAATTCTGCTGAAGATTTACCTAAAAGACAGAACAAAATACAAGAATCATTGTGCTAACACTTCCTTCTGGCCTTTGCTGCTCTTGTGCTTCTTCCCTTGCTTGAGTAGCTCTTCAACCTCTTCGAACTGCAATCCTTTAGTTTCAGGTACTAAAAAATATATACCAACCAATCCAAGCAACGAGAATCCTGCGAACAGCAGGAATGTACCAGCAGCCCCGAGAGCCTCCACCAATGTCAAAAATGTCTGACTCACTATCAGATTTGAAACCCAATTTGAAACTGCAGCAATTCCTCCTCCAGTTCCTCTGTATCTTAGTGGGTAAATCTCAGAGTTCAACACCCATGGTACTGTTCCCATACCTGGTGCATATGAAATGATGTAAAGCCCCAATACCACCACAGCCAAGAAGCCGATTTTGCTCGGGCAGCCTTCTGTGAACCATACGCGGTGGCTCGACCGACATTTGCCCCTTACGGCCTTTGTCAAATCCAAGCATGCTCCAGGAAGATACTGATATTTCGTTCAGCATACAACTTATCAGTTTCTGTTGATTGTTAAAGCAATAAGAAAAAGAAAGGAAGTAGATGCTTTTACCTCACTATCTCCATTGGCACAGAAACCACAATTTTGTTTTAGACATGACATGCAGTTCCATGAGGATGCGTCTGGAGCTGAGATATAGGCTGAACAGGTAGAGTTACTTCCAAAGTGAGTGGATTCCAAGGCGTTGACGGCTGGAGCATGGCTAGCAGATTGGAAAAACACTCCGGCCAACACCACAAGGCAAGTGATAATTCCGATCATCGAGATCATCATAAGTCTTCTTCTCCCATATCTATCGACCGTGATCATGCTTACAACAGTGCCAGCAGCATTGAGAAAGGAAGTAACAAGAGAAAGCGCCATGGCTGTTGTATTAGAAGCAAATCCAGCAAACTGGATGATGGTTGGACTGTAGTACATGACAGTGTTGATACCACAGAACTGCTGTGCTACTTGGACAATGATCCCGGCGTAGAGCCCTCTTCGGACGACTTGGCTGTTCAAAGCTCCTTTAACTTTAGCTATTATACTTCCATCTCCAATTGCTCCTTCTGCCTTTTCTGCTGCTACAGATTCATGCAGTAATTTCATCTCTTCATCAACTTGATTAGAAGGATATATCCTCTCCAGTATGCCTCTTGCTTCATCTACTCTGTCCTGATCATCAGGAAAAATACGTTTCAGTAAGTTTGATGGTAAAAACTAGAAACGTGTGTACACTCTGAAAAGCAAATCTTCCATCAAAATGCCCTTGGTTAGAACTTAAATGATTCATCAAATGTGTGTGTTTGGTGTGCATTCTAAATAGTTGTGAGATTCTACATCGGTTGGAGAGAGCAACAAAATATTTCTTGTAAGAGTGTGGAAACCTCCCTTTAGGAGCGTTTTAAAATCGTGAGGCTGTCAGTGATACGTAATGGGCCAAGCGGACAATATCTACTAGCGGTGGGCTCAGATTGTTACAAATGGTATCTGAGTCAGACACCGGGCGGTATGACAGCAAGGATGTTGGCCCTCAAGGGAGGTGGATTGTGAAATCTCACATCGCTTAGAGAGGGGAATGAAGCATTCCTTGTAGGGTGTGGAAACCTCTCCCTAGCACATGCGTTTTAAAACGGGCCAAAGTGGACTACATCTAATCTACTAGTAGTGAGCTCGAGTTATTACACTAGTTATGAATAATTGAAGGCAGGTTGTTACACTAGTTAAGAATAACTGAAGTAGTATTCTACTTACAAATACTTCTAATGCACACTGATAAGAGCTAAACAGAAATGGGCATGAGAAAGTTTAAACAGTTACTAATACTCTTGTTTGGGAAGCTCGTAGGAAAAGGTTGTAGAATGTTTCAAACTTTACCCGTCTGTAAAGCCACCTAGGAGACTCAGGCAGTGACAACATTAAAACAAACTGAACCAAAGCTGGCAGTCCTGCTACTCCAAGCATCAGACGCCATGTTAACTTTGTCTGCAACAAAGATAGATACAAACTAAAAAACTGAAAATAAGAACATAAAATTCACAGTTCATTACTTGAACCATCAAAAAGGAAGTCCCATTTTACCTTAGTGAAAGCCAGGTTGATTAGATAGGAAAAGAATTGTCCTCCAGTGATTAGCAATCCATTAGTGCTGACAAGAGCACCCCTAATCCTAGCAGGGGAAGCTTCTGATATGTAAAGAGGAGCAGTCATGGATGCCATTCCGACCCCAAAACCTACTATAAGTCTCCCAACGATAATGAACCCGGGAAAGGGAGCAACAGCCATGACAATAGCACCAAGGAAGAACACGACATCGGCAACTAGAATCGACTTTTTTCGACCAAATTTATCGTTCATCCAGCCACCAATTGCAGCACCCACAATAGCACCTGCTACAGCCATACTTACAATGGTTTCCTGTAATGATCAAAGTAAGCATTACTTAAAATAGACTTAAACCCGCAACAACTTAGGGCCCAAGCATGACTTGCCTGTAGCCATGTTTTCCTGTCAACAACTTCAAAGTCCTCTCGAATGTAGAGCATAGCCCCAGAGATCACACCTGCAATGCAATGCAATGCAACAAAAACGTAAGAAGAATATCATTATGCAATCCGGGTCGGGGTCAAGGTCGAGGTCGGGAATTACCAGTATCGTATCCGAAAAGGAGACCGCCGATTCCAGCAGACAGAGCAAGGCGCATAATGTAAGGTGTCTTCCATGTTGTCTGCCAACATTCTAAAAACTCTGCCTTGTCTGCCTTTACAGCATCTCCTTCCACCATTTTGAATGACCCTCTTCAAATGGCTTTTGAGTTTTAGAGGTCTATTAACAAACTGCAGATGTTTAAGAAAAAAAAAACAAGCAATCAATCTATAACAACGACAAATTGCATGAATCTCTAAAGCAAACGAAACACAAAAATTCAAATCCATCATCATCTCTTCATCTAATTTATAATAACCTCTTCAGCAGATTTTCAGATTAATCCGAGGAAACAGTCAAACCAAGTCTAATCCAGAAGCAGCAACAACAACAAGGAACAAAGACTCAAGTTCTTTGGATGATCAAATGTTCCAATAAGGGAAAATCTGGACAAAGAACGAAAAAAAAAAACACACAAAAATTTCTTCCATTGTTAAAATCATCCAAACCCACCAGCCACAGTGAAGGAGGAGAAAAGATAACGAAGAGGCATCACCTTTCTGTGCTAGCTTCAACTCAGAAGCTTCACTGCATGTGGCCTTTTCTGATTTACTCAACAATGGTGGCTGATGGAGGTTTATATAGACAAAGATGCCAAAAAGAGGCGTAAATACGTAATTTTCGATTGGGGTTAAGATTCCTATGAAGTTTTGAACATTCAAAAAAGACGCATTAAATGGGAGAGAATTGAAGTTCCCCATATCCCAAATTGGAAAATACGATGAATTATGTAATACGTGTAGCAAAAATTCATGAAATGAACGGCACGAAACAACAACATAGGCGATATAAAATTAAAATTCCCAGAACCCAATAACAGGGCCGGATAAACATGAATCTTACCAAATTGAAACGCTCCCTTCTTCACGGAGAGGATTGTGGATAGCGCAAACACTCAATTCTCTTCCATAGTTTGTTTGAACAGAGAATTTTCCGGTTATTTTCACACTACTTTCTGGTGCTCAGACTTTGAATGGCTTCTTTTTTGCTTGATTGTTGAATGCACTTTCGCTCCAAAGTAATTTATATTATGGGATTTGATTTTGCCTTCACTGGCGGAACTATCCATGTTTGGAAGGATAACATTCTAGATAAGGCTATAAATAAATGAATATTATTACCCTGAAGAATGAAAAATAGAGGTGGGATTGAAAACTACCCACTAATACCTAAAACATTAATTGATTACGAATATCCAAATATATTCCCTAACTAATTATTATGGAAATGTCCTTCCCTTTTTGGACAGTTGTGGGCGTGGAGGGATTCGAACCCCTGACACTGTAGTTCGTAGCCATGTTCTCTAATCCTCTGAGCTACGGACCCCATCCCATTCTCCACTTGATCTGTTCCCAGGGTACCCTAAAAAAAAGGAACTTTCCTCTTTCGAGCCATTTGCCATTTTGGGTTTAGAAGATGTGAAAGTGTCTCTCTCTATAAGAACCGTGCCTTCCAAGGTGTGGAGTGAGATAGAAAAGTGGGAGAGAAGGGGTTTTGAATAAGACAAAGATAAGATATTTTCTATCCATATAAAATAAAGATAGATTAATATCAGATCATGGCCCCATGTGCCAAATATTTTCATATTGATATTGTTGTTACATATTGATATCGTTGTTACAACAATGTGACTGAAGAGTAGAAACGAGAACAATACTTTCATTTACAGTATTGAGTTCATAATATTGATCTAGGTCCGGTTATGGACTAATAAAAAAATGATTTTTATATTCAAAATCCATTGGACAGAAGGGACAGGAGAAATCATGTAGAAATCCACAGAAATGATAGACTCGAATGCCCTATGATCCAATTTTTTTTTTAGGTATACACTTTTTAAATATAAAATTCATTTTAATTTTACAATTACAATGGTGACCTTCGAATTAGTTTAATGTGTATTATTCACTCAATTATGATTTAATTTTTTTCATCTACTAAATATTTAGATAATTTAAGTTTCATTATTTTTATTTATTATATATATGGGTACGGAGATTTGAAATATTTGACAGCTAAAAACATGTTATTTGGACACAATTATTTAATTTTAAATTTAGGAAATTAATTTTAAATGAAATTTTGGAAAGTATAAACTCGGATGGACGGTTATACCCCCATCTCATGGCGGCATGTAACCCTAGACAATTGAAAGGCCGAGATTTATTTCTATGACAATCCAACGGTCTACAGTTTCCAACCTCTCCTTTATATATGACCACGACGGCGATGCCTCTTCATTCACTCTCATCCATTGTACCGCCCGCATCTTTTCTGAGCCCTTGTTGGGGGTTTAGGGTTTATGGTTTTTGCAGCGGCATTTCTTCAATCGGTGATTTCTAAATTCTTCCTTATACGTTTGTTTATATGTTTCGATCACTTTTGAGTTCGGATTTAGCAGTTTCATCGCTTCCACGGTATTGCGGAATCTGGATTTGATTGAATTGAGGCTTCTGTTTCGATAATCTGTTCTGATTTTTGTTCTTAAATGTTTTTGTGTTTCATAGAGATGATTCTTGTTCTTATTCTTTGATTCGAGTTTTGCCTTTGTGGATGTTTAAATGCGACGGGAGACTTCTGCGAGGAAGTATCTTACTAAGAGGAAGCAGACCTGTTCTATTTCTGCACAGTTCCGAGTTAACGTCGTATAGAATGCCTAATGACGTTGACGGTCTTCCTTTTTAAGGAACTCCTCCGTCATGGGTGGTCTCATATTCCATCGCCTTGTGTAGCAGCCTCGCTGCCATTACCACCTGGGACATGCCATGAGACGTACATTTCAATTTCTTCAATGGCTGTTTTTGACAATTTTATTGATGTTGTGTAATTTGCTGTGTTTATGTGACGGGGGATTTATGATCCAATCCCTTACTAGATTTGGAGCGAACACGTTATGTTCGTATAGTGCCAAAGTTAACGTCACAGAGTAATTCCGGTTGATGTTGATGGCTCCTCTTTGGGGCCTCCATCGACTGCTGGTCTCATATTCCATTGCCTTGTTGAGCAGCGTTGCTGCCTTTACTTCTTGGGACTGGCCATGAGACCTATATTCTTTGTTCAACCCTCAAATCTTTCATATTCTTTCGTTAGATTTCCATCCAATGCCTATGATGATATCGGTTAACAAAATACCATCTTTCGGGACTGAATGGCTATTCAAGCCTTGCTGTCAATCCGCTATTCTGAGGCATACCTTTTTAGATGATATGTGTAGCAAATTCTTGCTGTGTTTTTGTTGTTTTTGTTCACAGGTTAGGAGTCTTGAAAGAAGAAATTTGTGTTAGCATTTGGGCGGCGTTCTTCTTCTGCCGGTTTACTTCATGAAGAATTTTATTCATAGATTAACTGTTTATCAAGTTCTTTACGAAGATTAAGCTTGATGTTGGCTGAGAAAAACTATTGTACTTTTTTGCAACCATTTTGAACCTCAATAGATCAGCTCTTTCAGAATCCATTTCTTTGCAACACAATGATATCAAAATTTAATACTTATATGGGTTAGCATTGCAAAATTCTTTAACCACTCACTTGGAACAAAATCAATCAACTAGTATTGTTCCGCAATATCTTTATTAGAAACACTGACGTATGTTCATCTTTCAAGAACAACATTATGAACAGCAAAATATTCTCTGCTTACTTCTAAGCCAAATTCAATCCGCCCAGCCTCTGTTTGTCCCATTGTCGGTCAATTTGTGTTCTTTTGTTTCCTTCATTCAAACAATTCAACACAAACCAAAGTAAGCCCACTTTAATTTGCAACATATTACAAGAGGCTTCATTAGTAACCGCATCTGATTCCCATTTCGGCAATCAATGTCGATGATGCTTATAAACGAAATCCTCCATCGTATAAAGCCTCCATTTGAATTTTGATCGATAAAACGGAGGATGGAGAGCTTAGAGATTAGTACTGCCCGCAATGGCAGTTTGATTTTGTGATTCATCAGCAGCAGATGGCTTCACAGAAGAATTGATCTTTCTCGCGAGATGCTTGACGCGATTTAGCCGTAATGCTTTCGAAGATCTTCTTGGATCACATTCCAAGCTATGATCCTCAGACTTGCAATTTCCAGTCGATTCTTCCATGGAATCCATCATTTGGTGAATCCCAATTGAACGTGCAAGTCGTCGAATATGACTCAAACGAACCCTCCCCTGAAGAATTTCAGCTTTTGGGTCCAAAGTTTCGGAACCTATTGAAACAATTCGCAACAAAATTAACTCAGAGAGAAATTATCTCACGGTTTGGGTATCTTTAAAGAACACATTCTGCTCACCGGAAGACGTCAACTGTTGTTCGTGGTTGAAATCAATAAGCGTAAGCCCATTTCGTTGCAGATCAAGCTCTGCAATGGAAGTCTCTGCGACTGTCTGATTCGAATTGGTTTCAGCCATTTCAATTGGTGACGAAACGCTTGGATTCGTCGTTCTTACGCTTCGAGATCTCAGTCTTCGTAGATGGTAGTTTCGTCGGCGGCTTGCGAGATGCCTCTCTCTCTGTTCTACGGTCATCGACGATCTTCTTTCCCTGTCCCTTATACGGCGTCGTTCTCTCTCCTTGTCCCTCTGCGATGCCGATTCTTCCATTTTTCAACCGGATCGTTGAAATTAATCGATTCTTCTGAAATAAAGGGAACAGAACAGAATTAACACAGCTGAAACGTGATTATGAACGTGGAGATCAACCAATAAACACGGAAATTTATAGAACCCGGATTTTGATCGTACTTGATTTTGGGATAAATGGAAGAGGAGGAGAATAAACAAACAAACAAACAAACGTGGAAGTGGTTGTTTTTGTTGTTGCTGCTGCTGTTTGTACAGAAAATGAAAAACAAGAGAGCTGTCAGAGCCGATTTTACGGCAAAGATTGAACGAATCAGCTCTCGACATCTAATTACCATTTGGGTTTATTCATTTTGAGCGCAGTTAGAGAGAGAAAGAGAGAGGTAATTTCTTAGTATATCCGAACAAATACGTCGAATCTTAGCATTTGGATATTAATAAGCATTGCTTAGATCAGCCCCCGTTATCAGTCGGGATTTGGATTGGGTTAGTTCTAAAATCAAATCTATGTTTGGCCACCAAGGTTGTCAGCCAATAATTTGAAATTTCAATCTCATTCATTTAAGATTTTTTTTTTTAATTTATTTATGTAACATACTAAGTCAATAGAAACGTACGCATGTAAATGGAAATTGGGTGAGGATTGATAATATAATTCCGAATCCCATTTAGTCCAACCCAAATTTAGGTTTTGATCAAATCAAATATTATATTGGTCTTATAAGTTATTTTACCAACATAATAATTTATATTACCAAAGACCTAAAAAATAAATAATTTATACGCATTCGAGGAAGTGTTACCAATGCCAAACGCCTAAAAAATGAATTGTTTCTATGGTATTATAATATAGCTATCAGTCTTTAACATGACATTAAAAATTGCACCAAACCTTGATGATGATCACCAATTACGAAGAATTCTACATCCCTAATTGACTCGTAGTTGAGATGATGATATAGGACATTTTGACCATGTCGATGAGCAAACTGACAAGTGTCAAAACGTTTAGATTAACGGGTGATGACTGTCTTTAGGAGACATGTTTGAAGTACTACGAAAGGGTTCCAATCAATCAACAAAAACTACAGGTAAAACTTGGGATACCTATGCTAGGCTAACCAAACCCAGTCAAAGCCTCACCAGAAGAACCACCCAACCCAACAATCCCATGAGAGTTTTAGGAACTCTAGGTTTTTAATTCCAAACCAAAGCTCCAAACACCGTCCTCCTTAATGGAATCAGATATGATATAAAACTAGTTATCTTTGTAATTATGAGGTTTAATACGGTACTACCAGGACAAAATTCTTTCGCCAAAGTCTGAAATTTACAGCAAGTTTCAAGATTTGGGGTCCTACAAACAGTAAGAGCCTTGACCTCACATTCTACGAAGCTATACGGGTCATTATCGCTCCATGCTCTAAAATGTTGCAACGGAGTTTCAGGTTTTCATCTCCATGCAGAGGAGGTTGCCATTGCTCTGTTTTTCCAGCCAAGGTAGAGAGCCCCATCCACTTCTTGGAGTCTATAGTTCCCATTAAAATCCCTCAACAAATTCCTGACGGCTCCACTTACAGAGGAGCTCAGTGGATATGAAGTGAAACCAGCCATCTTCATTCTCATCCTCCACTTGCCAAGGAGTTCATGACGTTCTATCCTTTCAAATCCCTCACAAGCTACCATGTTCACTATGTCTCGGGCCACGCAGTGCTGCTCCGCTCTGATTCGCTGCTTGTCGTCTCTCGAACGAGCTACATCTATTGATTCAAACATAGCAGTATAATAATCCAGCGTCTCTAGAAAACGAAGAAGGAAGGGGGATGTGTTTGTGTTAGATTCCTGCTCAACAATAGTTACTACTTTCGGTGACAGGCTTTTGACTAGCCTTAGAAGCCGATCTCGGTGATTCTGTGTGCTCACACTCTCATCTGGCATGTGGTGCAAGACGTAAGGAAAATTTACGGCCAACGCTTCTCCAGGTCGTATTCTAAGATTACTACGTTCGACCTCACAACCGGACATTGCAGCAGCATGAAATTGGAAGGGAATTCCTTTTGATTGAGCCAGCTGAGCTAGCTTCTGTCCCACAAGGTGAAGTCCCCCTCCTCGTGCATGAGATGATTGGGAATCATCCACACCAGTGATGCGTAGAAGAACTGGGGGTCCACCAGGCCGATTAGCAAGATCATGGATGAGAGGTATATACTGACTACCCTGTGCGATTTGGAAATCAATTATGTGGATTATCGGTTCATTTACCATGGCCTCCCAAATGACAGCATTGGCAGAGGTGTAAGCAAATTTAAAGTACGGGCAGATTTGGAATAGAACAGACATGTAGGACATGAGTTCAGAGCTTGTTGGTTCTTCGCATTTTAGGGCCTTGTATATTGCACTCCCTGATCGTTCCAACTTCGCTCTAAGCCCTTCCAACAAGTAAGCGCCCAACCTCTGGGCTGGATCACCAGAGACAGAAACCATCTTCCCTAAAACATCCAAAAATAAGGTTGCCACATTTAGATCAGAATCATGAATTGCTTGGGCACAATGGATGAGCGTATCCCGAAGGTTTAGTCTAGGAATCATCTCAGCCACTTGATTCCAGTTCCACCTTGCTACTGAAGCATCTTGATGTGCCCCACCCCTGAAAGAACAGTAGCAGCTATCCACAATATCAGATTCAGGCCCCAGCAAAGAAATTTCTAATTCTTTCAGCTTGTACTTTAATTCGTTATCATCATCAGTCACTGAGCATCCACTTTGTGGTGATCCGCATGTGTTGTCAAAGGAATGGGGTTGATCTGAGGAGCATGATTGAGAACCTTGAGGTGAGAAGGGGCTCCTGGAAGACAGACCACTTACAGCAGAAGGGGAATTACAGGCACTCAGATCAGCAGTAGCCGGAAATGATTCCAGAGTAAAGAACTGATCCTTAAAGGAAGAAAAGTTAACACTGTTTCCCTGGCTGCTTGCGTCAGGAGAAACATTGTTTTTCAATACGTGTAAATGTGATAAATAGTAGGGATCTATCTTTTGCACAGACTGGTGATGCATCTCATGGATCCCAGACGATGCCTGGCTATTCTGAGACGCTCGCATTAAGAATCAGAAATAAGCCCACAGCAAGAAGATCTTGGCCACTATAGCAATTGGTATTGCAAGAGCTTCCAGGACTTGGTTCAATGGACTCTAGTCCAAGATATGTTGTATGATTCAGTAGTAACTACCCCTCGGCAGATATTTTAGGACTCAAAACTCTTATATGATTTGCACAAGGAGTGGAATAAAAGAATCCTCAAATCTGCAGAGAACAGATCAAAAATAAATTCTACAGAGAAAACATTATTGAACCAAAAAAAAAAAAAGGAATTCAAAAGTGAATCCATATTCAGAACAAATTAGATCCTACGCAATCAGCGATGCATGATCACAAATACAGGGTAAAAAAAACTCGAATCCTCAGAAGCAAGTTCATACGAAATGAGCCACAATACAACGTTTCAACATTTAAGAACAAAACTTGAGAAAAATGATGAAGTTTTCAGTATTTCCTTCACAAATACGAAGAAAGAAAAGAGTCATCGTGCTTACTAAAAATAGAGAAGAGATAGAAGATCTCTTTCGATTTCAACCACCACAAGGCAGAATGATTCACACAGATATTTGGATGAATCAGTGTGAGGTTTTTCCCAACAAACACCAGTTCTTCACATAATATACAATTATCAGAAAAAATAATACGCATATCCTCCACGAAATAGCCACGGCTCAATCGAAAGTTAAACACGCGGAAGAAATAAAAAAAATAATCTATTAAGCTGTTTCGGTAAATCAAGAATATTAACAGAAGGCAACAACAACAACAGAAAAAAAAAAAAAAAAAAAAAGAAGGTTCCGCAATTTCAGTTTCTAAACTCAAAAAGCTGAAGTTCCTCGCGGCAATTAGTATTACCTTGGAAGGCATCACGTTCAACAAAATTAAAAAAAAAAAAACGATCAACGAGTTTGAAAAAGAAAAATAATAAAGGAACTGAGAAAAGAAGAACACGAATACATCACGCGTTTTCGCAACCAAAGAGCGCAACAAAGTCCAAATCCAAAAAGTAAAGAAGAACTGTTCATCCAATTTCGAACGAAGCAAAGACCACATTGAAAAACCAAAGAAGAAGAAGATCTTAATCAGAAACATCTCGCCAAACACCAAATTATCACGAATTAACACCAACTCCAAATAGTAAACATAATTCTCAAAGGAAAAAAGAAAAAAAAAAAAAAAAAGAACTCGATGCAGAGAGTGAAGGCGACCGCCAAAATCTCCCGCCGACAGACAGTAAGCAGTAAATGTTGAAACACAAAAATTATAAAGAAGCAGAGATTCAGTGGAGAAACAAAGAAAAATTAGTACGCACCTTGATCGAAGAGAGCTAAAAAACTGAAACGCTTGCTGTACAAGTTATGCAATTGCAAACGGAACTGTTAACAACATCTGGAGAAGGCGACGACAAATAAGGAAGCCCGCGGAGGGCCATCAGGGTTTATATGGCGGATCATAATTGCAAATGAAGGGACTACCCCTACAATGGGAAGATATTTACGAAAATAGGCTTGATAAGATGGAGATATGTTCCTGGACGGTTTATCCCGAATTTCATAATTTTTTTAATTTGTTGCTTGGGAAGGAATCTATGCCCCTCTCCCTTCCTTAACGTAATCTATTACATCTCAAATCATTATAAAAATTAAAATAATCATTTTTAATTATAATACGACGTGGATAATAAATTATAATTATAATAATTAAATACTTTTTCTCCACTGGGATAATAAATGCTTGACACTCTGTACTTTTCTGTTTTTTTTTTCTTTTGTTTTATAAATAACTATTTCAACTACCTCATGTGCACCTCCCACGTGGTTTCTTTATGATTCATTTCTCCTCTTTTTTTTTTTTTTTTTTTTGATATATAAGAAAATTAGGTTATGAATTTGAGTTTCGGTAACAAAAATAAATAAAATTGATTAAATTACATTTAACAGGCAGGAAATAGGAGAGAGTAGATAACATTTTTTTCCGTTAGATAAATGAGATCATTCTCTACCTGCGACACTTAATATAAACATATTTTCAACATACACAAATATTTTTTTACTTATAATAAAAAAAAAAATTAGTTAATTTTGAAACTTTAATAATAGTATTTAGAGTTATTAAAACTAAATACTCTGTATGTGGTTGTATTAAAATTTTTAGAAATTAAGTGGGCGTATGAATATATATATTTTTATGCGCAGTAAAATAATTATTTTTTTTAATAATAAATATTGTCTAAGATGACATTAAATTGAGCATAAAAAATAAATGTGAATGGTTATAATTTCATTGAAAGTTTGTCAATATTAGGAAGAAAATGGGATTATTCCTTTTGGAATAACAAATTATATAACGTACTAAAAGTAGCCACACATGTTATGCATGTATTTGCATATATTCATGTTAATGAGGTGAGGCTTGAAAATCGTGAATTTTAGTCAAATTTAAAGAATTATTTTTAAAAAAAATCACATGGATTAGCTAATTAATTCAATTATTATTTAATTTAATGCAATGTTTATCTGAATTTAAATTATACCCATAATAATTAACGAATTAAAAGGAATGGAGATTTAAATCATGAAATTACAGCAAATTGTTTAATTCCAGACCGTCAGATTTGGGAGATGATTCATGGAAAAATAAGTAAAATAAATAAATAAATAAATAAAGCAAAACTTTGGTCAAAGTTATTTGGTCAGAGATTGGAATTTCAGTGCCCACTGATTTCATAAAGTTAGTAAACACTTGTACTATCCATTTCGTAAAAATGTACCTTAATTTCAACGAACCTCCAAAAACAACGCCGTTTAATTAATTAAATAAATTAAGTAATTATCAAGACAATAGGACTATAATTTAATTCAATTAATTTTTCAAAAGATTTTAATCGAATTATTTAACTCGAAGTCTTTTTTTTTTTTTTTTTTTTTTTT
>NW_019272020.1:4109777-4161990 GCF_002738345.1 Cucurbita maxima | reverse complement strand
TTTTTTTTTTTTTTTTTTTTTTTTTGCTGTGGACTTCAAAGTATAAAGCTCGTGTGGTTTGAATATGGACTCAAAGGCTTTGTTGAATTTGACTTTAATTAGACAATACAGAAACAAGTTGAGTTTTTTGTTTTAATAAATGGGTTAAATAACATTTAATAAATTAATATTGGAAATAAACCTAGATTTTGTCGTTTAGTGTAGAATTTTAGAAAACAAAAAAAATAGAGACAAGAAATAATAATTAGAAATACCTAATCCGACGTGGGGGAGAGGGGAACCAAAACGGCATCGTATTAAGTCTCAAACATTAATCGACGGCGGATGGGGAGTTGGGGGATGGGTGAAAGCGACGAAACCAGGGGCTTGACACGGTTTCTACAGAATGGCATTTTGGAAATTAAGCACTGAATTTGGAGCATTTAATTTTAAAAAGAACGTAAAGTCACCTAGGGATCTGCGAAGAAGCAGCATGCAATTTCGTTTTAAAATTTATATATATATTTTTATATTTTCCGAGGAATTCTTTTAATTATTGACGTCGAATTTTCGAAGGTTCATACAGATTTCCTAGGAGTAGGAATTGGGTGGTTCGTGGTGTAGGGTAACATTACAGTGGTCTAACGCGGTAACGATGACGGCATAACGGCGTTTTATCAAAACGACGAATGACGAAATCCAACTCAGCAGAACAATAATCCATCACCGTCCGTCACTGCCACTATACGCGGTCACCAACAAGATGTCGCCACGTCAAAGTTGTAAATTGATTTTATCGTCACCGCCAACGCAACAGCGGTCCCTCAATTTGAAGATAAATTCGGTTTAAGATTCGTAATTGTTAAAAGGCAATGGGCCACTCCAAAACTGTAGCGATGGCAATTGGTCGGCGACGCCTCCGTAATAAAGAGAAAAGGAAAAGGGATTTATCTGTAATTTAAAAAAGAAAAGGGGGCAAAAGGCAATTAGGATAGGATGTTGGGGAATGGGAATAAAGACAACAAAAGTGAGGGGGTGGATGGTAATAGAGTTGTCGTCATGGTGCAGCCATATCTATGAACTCATTTGGGACTGCTTTTATTTTACTTTATTTATTTTTAATTTTACATGCAAACGTGTGTTGCGAACCAACTTACAACAAAAAAAAAATTTATAAAATATTTTTTTTTATAAAGTTGTGGAAACCTCTCTCCATTAGATGCGTTTTAAAACCGTGAGGCTATCAAATATATGTATCTGTTAGCGGTAGATTTGGGATGTAACAAAAATCTCATAAAGTTCAAATATCAACTCATCACTGACGTTAGATTTCAATTCTTAATCTTTTTAAAAGTAGGGTTGGATTATAACCCTATTTTCGAGTTTGGGGGTTGTTTTCATAAAAGAAAAAGAACGAGTGGATATTGTTTGCTTTGACCTATAACTTATCACCGTTAGCTTAACAGTTTTAAAATGCATCTATTAGAAAGAAATTTTCACGCTTTATAAGGAATTCTTCGTTTCCCTCTTTAATTGATGTGGGATCTCACAATTCACCCCTTTGAGGGCCAGCATCCTGCTCGATCGCTCGCTCTGTGTCTCACTCTAATACGAGTTGTATCAGACTCGTTGTGAGATTCTATATTAGTTGGAGATGAAAACGAAATATTATTTATAGAGTTGTGGAAACCTCTTGCTAACAAAACCAAAAGCAATAAGTTCCCTCCAAGCTGTCAGTCACGAGCCCATTAATATATTGGGCCTTATGTCACGAGCCCATTAAAACATTGGGCCTTACATGTCACGAGCCCAATATATTTTATTTTGAAAAATAGCTTTCTCAGTCAGCCTTAAATCCCCAATTTAGAGCTGAAACGATAAGGTTCTTAATCTTAATTTACCATATTATTAACATACTAATCCTCCATTATCCACATAATTTAATCCCCTCTGGATAACATCCCTTCTTCCAAGTTCCAACCACAATGGCCTGAGCTTCATCTCCATCCATAAACTCCCCAACAATGGCCACCTCTTTCAGATCCCGAATCCACCACTTCCCAATCTCTCCCACTTTCAAAAGCCCCTCTGTTTCTCCTCCTCCATTTCCAATCAAGGCCACTTCCCCTCTCAGAGGCCCTTTCCGGCCTCTCGCAGCCTCTGCGCCGCCGCAATCCACCGCCAAACCCTTAAAAACTCCTCAGCCGTTGGATTTCAAGATAATCGACGAAACCCCAATTGGGAACTCGAGGTTTCTGATCATCGGAGCCGTCTCGGTGGGCGTTGCCCTGTTTCTGATGGGTTGCAATGGCGAAAGGGCTCTGGCTTTGGGGCCTGAAGGGCCGTTGGTGGAGGAATTCTGGGACAATGTAAGAAGATATGCAATTTACGCCGTCACTGTAAGTACGGGTGCTCTTTACACTATTCTTCTTCCCATTTTGGAGCTGCTGAAGAACCCCATTACTGCTGTTCTTGTTTTGGCTATTCTTGGGGGTGCCATTTTCGTTATTTCTCAAGTTCTATCTGCTATGGTTGGCGTCAATGAGTTTTCTTATGATTATGCCTATTGACCCATCAAAGCAATATCTTACATTGCATTGTGCTAAATTTAAGATTGTTTCCACTGTGTCTGCATTGATATTGAAGGTTTCAACGGGTAGCTTGCTTACTTTCTTTTATCCTAAAAATATGTGATTCATTTTCTCAATGCATCCTTACAATGCAATATGTTTGAGAAATCCCATGAATCATTTTCATGGTTGAACGAATTTGGCAGTCACCCACTGAACCATATCTTACATATCACCTAGACCCCACTGCTAGTAGATATTGTATCTTTTAAGCTTTCCCTTTCGGTTTCTACACCCTTATAAAGGATGCTTCGTTCTTTTTCCCAACCAATGTTGGATCTTAGGCTTTCCCTCTCGATTTTCACACTCTTATAAATGATGTTTCGTTCTCCTCCTCAATTAATATGGGATCTCACAATCCACTCCCCTTCAGGGCCCAGCGTCCTCACAGGCACTCGTTCTCTTCTCCAATCGAGATGGGACTCCCTAATCCACCCTCCTTCAGGGCCAGCGTCCTTGCTGGCACACCACCTCGTGTCTACCCCTTTAGGCGCTCAGCTTTCTCGCTGGCACGTCACCCAGTGTCTGGCTCTGATACCATTTATAACAGCCTTGTCCTATTTGGACTTGCCCGACTTTGGACTTTCCCTTAAGGTTTTTGAAATACATCTGCTACGAAGAGGTTTCCACACCCTTATAAAGAATGTTGCAAAAGGAGAACAGTTTTTGAAATACATCTGCTAGGAAGAGGTTTCCACACCCTTATAAAGAATGTTTTGTTCTTAGATGTGCAAAATGAGAACCGGAGAAAAGTGATTAGCCTTTGGAGAGTGATTGAAAATCAGTGTTTTCGTGAATGGATACGAAAGCTATTCCCTAATGAATACAAAAATTCTAACCATAAAAGGTTACAATAATCTAACTTTTTATAAATGAATGACTTGTTGTGATGAACTTGTAATAATGGAATGACTTATTCTTTACTCAAATATCATCGAATTGACAGAAGATTATAACAGAATGTACACAGAAAGTCGATCAAATGATTAATGTGAGAAGTTCTTAGAAAACTAAAGGATCATAGACAATTCATAAGGTCCACAAGGGCTATCTGTTCATAGGCTTGTTAAGTCACGAAGAACAAGTTACAGAAGATACAGAAAGAGGGTAAAGAAAAGTGTTAGCATATTGAAATGACAGAGTTTGGCCAGGACCAAGAGCCTTGCCGTCGTTGATAAGGCAGTCATCATACTTGACTCGCCGGAAAATTCTTGGATTCACCAATCTGGCTGAGCTGAACCAACCACATTTCATGTGAATGTTGGAGATGCTGCAGCCTGAAGAACATGAATTTAAGATCTGAACTATGAACGATGGAATCCCATCTGGAAGTGGAGCTGTTTGCCCTTGAAATACAACCACGTCGTCTTTTGAACATTCTGAACCAACCCGATTCATCCCTCGACCTATTTAGAATAAGATTCATGGTTTATAAGTAAAGAACTAATGAACAATTGTAACAATGCGTTTCTTACCAGTTTTAGAAGACTGAAGCGACATCCAAGAAATTCCACTGTTTTTTTCTCTTGCAGCCGCCTGAACAACACTCAAACGAACCAACTTGAACGCTGAATATTCCAAATCAAAAGACAGTAAAACTGGTTGGGTATAAATTTAAATGACATGGGGAAGAAGATCCACTAAAAGAACAGAAGAATTACCAAGAAACAGGGAAAAACAGAGGAAAAATCTGGGAAAAGCACCAACTTTCATGGCTGTTCACTTTCTTTCTGAAATAGCTTCAAAAGGGGTGTATGTAAAAGCATGTGCAAAGAGGTTGGAGTGTAGAATGACGTTTTTGAAAAGGAAGACCAAATCAGTGGAGTGAGCACACGTGTGAACAAAATGGAATTAAAAACAGAGGCTCCGTCTTCATCTGCTAAACCTGGAGGGCTACTTATAAAAGCAGAGTGAGCTGGGGGTGTCCGCCATTAATGGCGTCAAAGGTCTAGCAGCCATATGAAGGGCTGTGTTCCTTAAACTGGGTGATGAAATTCACAGAGGGAGAGTGGTGGGGAAGAGGAAAGGTTGTTCTTTTTCGGTCCACAGAGCCGCCGCCAAAAGCAGGGGATGTCGGCTATGATGTGCGGCGTTATTTATGTAGTTGTCTGTGTCTGATTTGAGGGCCAATCGAAATATGGGCAGAATCTTTAGTAGTTGGACATTAGTTGCATTTTTTAAAATGAGCTAAATTATTAAAAATATTATTTTTTACTTTAAATATTTTTAATCTTAGCAACTTTTAATAATGTTCCAGACCAAGTTGAACTCTTCCCACAACCTTAATTCCTTCAACTCCCTAACTTTTTCTGAAAAAACAAAACGGCTAACCTTAATTTCTTCGCAATCTTCAACAACAGGCCCCACTTCCCATTATTCAGCAATGACGTGGCACTTTGCATCTCAGTACGCAACTCCCTTCTCAGTCATCCCCCTCCATCTCCAATTCAAAACTACTTTCACGAAATCATCAGCCATTCCCATCCTTCCAAACAAAGCCAACCATTAATTAATGCCAATTTATCTGCACAAAACCAGCATAGTTTTATAAGTTTCTTTCGTCTTCCCCTACCTATAAATATGGTTGCTTTCCTTTCACAGCCTCTTGCCTCTTAACTTCAAATCGTCTTCCTTTGAAAGAGATCCGTAGCCATGGCTTTAGGATGGCTACTTTATTCAGCAGCTCGTCTTCTTGGGAACCCGAATCATGAGGTCCATGGCTACGGTGAAGAGAGGAGCTCAAAAGGGAAAAAGGGTTGTGAAGAAATATGCACTTCTTCTGGGTTTCAAATGCCTCTCCATTACCCTCACTACACCAAGGCAGATTACCAGAAGATGGAGGAGTGGAAGGTGGATCAGCTTCTCAAGGAATATGGCTTGAGCTTTCAAGGCAGTTTGGAGGAGAAGAGGGCCTTTGCAATGGGTGCATTCCTATGGCCTGATCAGTATTAATACTCGGGACGAACGAACGATGTGGGTATCTGTTTAAAACATATTCTGTATCTGTTTAATGGAATATGATCTCCATATGTTTTCTGTATAATAAAGAGAGAGAACAAAGATACCAATGTGTTATGAGTACTAAATAGAAAGAACTATCTGATATAAACCAACGCCCATTTTATGAGTACTAATTCAAGAAACAATGCTACCCTATTCATCTAACTATGACCAAAACATTCAGTACAAGTTCTATGAATCAGCCAAGATTGGTCAGTGTAAGTTCATATATGCTGAGATGTAAATAAATCATTCGCTTTGAATTGAAATTATTCATACCAAATTTTCCAGATGCTTTTGATAACATTCAGCTTTGGACCGCCTCGATCGATAACTTTACATCTCTTAGATATTCTAGCCACGAGCCAGGTGCATTCTTATTGAGTCAAAAGCCTGTACAACCATTACCATTCCAAGCATGCAGTTCTCTTCCTTAATATTACATTGTGTGAGTTTGACGACCTTCGTCTGTCTCCATTGCAGACAGCTATGAAAGGAAGTCAGATAAAGAACAATCAGTTCGGGAGAATGTCGAATTCATAGCAATCCCTTAGCAGAAGCATTAACCATTTGGCGATTCTGTCAAATCCATAGCTGCAACCCCGTCACTCTCGGGCATTCTCCTAATCTCGTTAAGAAGTCTTGTGATCTCTTTCATCAGTTCCCTACGGACATGCTCACTACGTTCTTTGGTAATGGAAGATTCGGCAAAAAGAGCCTCGGTAAGTCGCTGATATTCATGAAACCAATGCCCACCGTTACTCTCAATACCATGACCATCGCTTAAGGCTAGAGAGCTTTCCCGCCTCCATCTACTTAAATAATATTTATCAGGAAGCTGAAAGTAATTCTTTATAATGAATATGCGCAAAGCATGTCTGCATAGCATGCCTGAGGATTCAAACTCCTTACAAGAGCAGTGAATCTGTTCGCTGTCTTCAATCCACATCACAAAACGCTCTCCATCAATCTTCTTGAAGTGGTGCATGAGATATGATCCATCCGCCATTTCAGATGCAGCATACTGCATGGCCAACACTAATTCATGCTGTAAAGCATTGAAGGCAAATGGGGTGAGGATGCTTCGTGCATGTTCTTCGATCGGTATATTCGTCTTTAATTGCAAATATTGCATCTCATGATGCTCATGGCTTTGGAAGTTGGCTGAAATACCAACCTGAACGAAATTGAAATAACAGAAATGACGAATCCGAGGGCTGTAAAATCAAAAAAAAGAAAGTATTTTTGATCTCCCAGAAAGTTACCTGCTCGAAAAAGCTACGCAAACACGTCTGTGCACTAAAAACTCCTTTCAAGAACATATCGACAGCCTTGAAATAGGCTGATGTTGCCATTTGAGCTAAAAGACAACCTCTTATGTACAATGGTACCCAGTATTCCCGAAACGAAAATAGTAAATCGAGGTGCTTGTCTGAAACGATACCAAACATTGATACCATTTGATCCCATCGAATTTCAAAATCCTCTGAACTCTCCACAGAATACAGCAAATCAAATTCGGATTTGAACTCTGCATAACGAGGTCCAAGATAAAAAGAAAACCAACTAGATATCTTTGACAAAATATTCCATCTCGAAATTATGTGCTTTGTGCCAGGTAATTCACTTCTTATTGCATCTCTAAGCCCTGGATCAAGATCAGTCAAAATTGTCTGCGGGAATGTGCCTCTCATGAAACGAATAAAGGTCTGTAATTTTACGGTGAAGATGAAGATGTACGAACGCTCAGAATTTCATAAACTAATACGAAAAAGAACAACAAAGAGAGAAAGATATTATATACCTGAAAAGCCCAAGCCAACGAACGAGGCGTTTCATCTTGCAACAAAACACAACCAAAGAAAATAGTCCTACCATGGTTATCAATGCCAAGCCACACTCCCAATAGTAAACCATATGTGATTGATGAATAAGTAGTGTCAAAATAGACAACATCCCCAAACATGTCATAAGCATTAACAGAGTCCCCATATGACCAAGCAACATGTTCAACCCTATCATTTGCATCAACTGTGAAGTCATAAACAAACTCTTCATCTGATTCTTTCGTGGCTTTGCAAGCCTCTAGAAGCTCTATTGTATCAATTTCCCGTTTTTCGTTTAGCAGCGCATCGCGTTCTTGAACAATCTTCTTACGATTTTGAACAAAGTTTCTAACATCTCTCTCCAAAAAAGGCAATTGACCTCCATGAATGCCCTTTTCCAATTCCAATACCTTCACTATCCGATGAATGGGAAACCCAGCTTTTGAAAGCAGAAGTATGCGTTCTTGGTCGGCCTCGTGAATTTTTCGATACGCAGGAAGGAGGCGAACTTGGTCATCTTCAAGAAGTTCATGGTTATGAACATTGCTGAATTGCACTACAAACCATTGTGCAACTCCTTCACTGACTTCCTTCGACAAATACATCTTAGCATCACACCCACAACGCACCGATTTCCTATCTCTATGATTCTCCCCAATGGGTTTTTTCCTTGCAGGTGCAAATCCTGAACGATAACAAACAAAATCTCGTTTATAAACACCCAATTGCGGGCTTAGTCTCGATCGCTCTTTCCTAATAGAGAACCCATTCCTCCTAGCAAAATTCCCATAATACTCAAACGCCTCAGTGTCACTCTTAAACACCATTCCCACGTAAGGGGAAACCATAGCTTCAGATGACACCCTTTCGGACTTTACTAACTCGGCTGCGATAGAAGTTTCTTCGCCTTCTCCTTCATATGAAACATAACATTTCCAATCCCCACAAGGGCATTGCTGCCGTCGAATCCATACGTTTTTCGACGGTATGGATGCCATTGCCGAAGGGTAGCTAAAAATTGTAATACTACATCAAAATTCTCGAGACTAACGTGGAATCCACGGCGCAAACCAAACCTTAAATCTATTAATGACACTCATTTACAGACATGACAATCATTTACGTCCATGAGACACAGAATGATTTAGTGGGCTTGAAGCTGAATTGAGCTCTAATTAATAAACCCAGAATGATTTACATACCATAGATGACGGGTATGCGGATTCAACCCTCATTCCTCTTCAGTTCATAATCAAATCTCACCGGCTGGCTTGTGTTGTTTCTCTTCCGCCTGTGTTTTCCCTTCGCTCCTCCAGATGATAACACCGAACAGCGGAAGCGTTCGCCCAACCAAGTTTGAAGTTTTGGGCTTCCTTTATTGGGCTTTTAGAATATGTTGACTCTTTGCTAGACTTTGTTTATTGGGCCTTTAAGAACATAATAATAATTATTGGATTAAATCTAAAATGATTTGAAAATAGGTTATGGAGATGTCCAAAAATCAAACAATAAATTTGTCACGTCAATATCAATTGTCACTTAATAGATGACAGCCAATGTTTTTGACAATATTATTTCCATTCCAAGCAACCTCTAATTTAGTCTTCAATTTCTAGATTATATCATACATGAATAAGTATGTGGTGGCGGAGAAACCTCGAAAAGAAAGAAAAAATGTTTTTAAATTCAACTGTGAAGCTCAAGTAAAAACTGGGTAAATGAATGAACCGATCTTACATTCGAATGAGAGTTATCTTGATAATATGTATACCTTCCTTTTCAATGGTTGAACTGTGTTTCCCGTGTTGGTCTCTAAGGAGTGTCGAGGCAATGGAGCATTACATCAACAACGGTAGGATATACTTATTTTGATTTGTTCGACGATATATATAATTAAAAATAAAAATATGAAATTGTTGGTATAAAGATAATGGTAGGTTGGAGCCAAATAAACAAATTCATTGCCAAATGAGTACTCTTAGTTGTAATGAAATTAATATACTTTCAAGCAAAGAAGAGTGAATTAATGAAGGTATTAAGGTTGTTTTACAACAACAAAAATCTTCAATTTCTTCCACAAATGCTTTTTAAAAAGCCTTACTTTAACCAAATTTTAGCGGTGAAGCATCCATACCTTTCCATCACCACCCCTTTCTTATCTCTTCATTCCAATATTTCTACCCTTTTCAACCAATTTTATCCTTCCGAATCCGACGATAAGACAGATCTAAATTTTCGTTAAAAACTTTCTATACTAATTTTGAGATGTTTATAAACATTAAAGGACAATATTGTAACAATTCAAGCTCATCACGAGTAGATATTGTCAATTGTTCTTCGAGAGTTTCTCTTCAAAGTCTTAAAATGTGTTGGATATAGAGAGGTTTCCATACCTTGAATGCTTAGTTCCCCTCTCCAACCGATGTAGGATCTCATAATCCACTCCCTTGAGGGCCTAGTGTCTTCGTTAGCATACCGACCAGTGTCTAGCTCTAATACCATTTGTAACAGTCTAACCTCACCGCTAACAGATATTGTCATCTTTGAACTTTCTCTTCAAGGGTTTTCCCCTCGAAGTTTTAAAATGGATATGTTAGCGAGAGATTTTCATAACCTCAATGCTCCATTTCCCTCTCCAATGGACGTATAACTAACGCCAATTGGGTTCGACGACCGTTTAACTTTATATTTTCAAAGTTTAACATATACGGACTAAATAGACATCTCAAGTTAAAGGACGTAACCGACCAAAATGACATTTTCGGGTTTAGGGTATTATTGAATGGTTCAAATGGCAATCATTTTCATAAGTTAGGTAATAGAATAATGGGGATAAAATCATTCAAAAGCGAAAAACATGAGGACTTATGAAAAAAGAACACAAGAAGGTTAGATGTAGATATCCTGATTAGATTGTTAATATGCTTGCTGATCACATTTTAATGAAAAAGAGGCGTTTTTGGCAAGCGTCTTAATCATAATTAGTCTCTGTAATCAGCTGGATTAGCGGTCACTAATTCTAAAACGAATGGATCAAAGAAAGTGACCGTTACTGTGAAGAGGAGGGAAGAAGCCGGCTTTGCCGCCTATGAAACTGCGTTTTTCAAATTTTTTGTTAAATGGAAAATGGAATAAACAAAACCCCATTTCTTCTTCTTCTTCTTCTTCCTCTCTTTACGCTCAATCCCTTAAGCTATGGGACTCTGTTTTCCTTTTTGCCAATAAAAACCTCACTGCCCTCTGCTTCTCTTCCATTTTTAATTCCACCCCTGTTTTGTGTTGCTCTTCCTCTGTTGTCTCAGTAGATAAAAATCCGACCGGAATGGTGTTAAACATGGGGAGTTACGAGGAACATGTCGGCAGAGAAGAGGGTTCTGTTGTCCTTCTTGATCCTGTTGTGTTGGAGCTCACCCGTTTGCAGAACCTTCTAGCAGGTTCTTCTTCTTCTTCTTATTGTGTGACAACAACTGTTGAGCTGATTTGCACTTATGGGTCTGTCCTGTTTATTCTTTGTATATATGGGTTTCTTTGATGTTCGTGGAATGATTTTGTTCATTGCTCGAGGTGATGGTGGCACGCAGTAGTGAGCTTGTGATGCTTGTGCAGAAGAATCAGTTGATTTTGGTTGTTTAATCTTAGTTTTATCTTGTCTAATGAAGCCATTGAATTTTGACTTTTCTAGCTGTTTCAGATAATGGTTTGTAAAATGGAGGGAATCAATCAGTTTTCTGTTCTTTCATGCTTCGAATTTTGATGTTTTTTCATTGATTTGTTTGTAAATTTGGCTTAGATAGTGAGATCCACGTGATTATGAGTATGAGGATGTGGAAACCTCACCCTAATAGACGTGTTTTAAAATCATAGTCCTGCAAAATCGTGACAGCTATAATGTAAGGGAAAAGTGGACAATATCTATTAGCGGTGGGCTTGGGCTATTACAAATGGTATCAAAGCTAGATATCAAGTGATGTGCCAACGAAGATGTTGGGCCCCAAGGAGTGGATTGTGAGATCACACGGGAGAAGGAAACAAAACATTCCTTTATAATGGTGTAGAAATTTCTTTTCCTAATAGACGCGTTTTAAAACCATGAGGCTGACGACCGTACGTAACAGGCCAAAATGGACAATATTTGCTAATGGAAGGCTTGAGCCGTTACATAGTACTAAACATATACTATCAGTCTTACACTTTCCATGGACATGTTTTTGAAAATTTACAGAGAAGAACAGGGAGCTGGGAGCTGCACACAGTGAAATCAAGGCCTTGAAAGCCACAGAAGCCAAGAAAGACAAAGCTCTAGAAGAGGTCACTGCTTGAATCATCTGTAACACATTAATTTACAAAGAGGATGAACTATTAACATGTTCTAACTCTTACGTTTTGGATTTATAATTCTCAGCTGAAAAGTGAAGTTGATAAACTTGATGACAAGCTTAGAGCCACTGAGAATCTTCTTGAACACAAGGTTGATAGTTTACCTTTGGAGTTTATTTAACCTTTCCTGACTTCTTAGGCTTACTACAATGAATGTTAAGAACATGCAGAACCTTGAAATAAAGAGACTAACAACTGAGAAGAAAGATGCAGTGACTGCACAATATGCTGCAGAAGCTACACTCAGAAGGGTATATGCAAATCAGAAAGATGACGATTCGTTTACTCTCGCGTCGGTTGTCGCTCCTCTCGAAGCGAAAATCAAAATGTACAAGAATGAGGTGAGCTAAGAAGCTTATTATGAACTATATCTGCCATCATCCCATATTGCCAAAATGTGTCCATGTCTGTGGCTTTCAGGTTTTGTTACTGCAAGAGGATAAGAAAGCTTTGGAGCGTCTCACGAAGTCGAAGGAAGCGGCGTTGCTCGAAGCAGAGAAGATTCTACGAAGCGCGCTTGAGAGAGCTCTGATTGTGGAGGAAGTTCAAAATCACAACTTTGAGCTGAAGAGACAGATTGAAATTTGCCAGGCAAGGATTCATTTTACATAATTCAAAGGATTTATTTTGTGAAAGAACTAACCATGTCATTGGATTACAAGCAGGAAGAGAACAGGATCCTTGAGAAAACTAATCGCCAAAAGGTTATTGAAGTTGAAAGGCTTGGGCAAACCATTAAGGATTTAGAGGAGGCCATTCTAGCTGGAGGAGCCACAGCTAACATGGTTCGAGATTATAAGCGACAGATTGAAGAATTACATGTAAGTGTAATAGTGATTTGATGTTGTAGCTAGTGTCATTGATATTGATTTGAACAAACGAATCAGGAAGAGAAGAGGACTCTTGAGAGAGAATTGGCAAGAGCGAAAGTCTCGGCGCACCGTGTCGCTACTGTGGTGGCGAACGAGTGGAAGGATGAAAGTGACAGAGTTATGCCTGTCAAGCAGTGGCTGGAAGAGAGAAAGCTATTGCAGGTACTTTCATAACCTGAGTTTGAATTTTGTTTTCTCGTAGTTCTGTTCAGGATTATTGGGAGAGGAGTCTCGGCTAATTAAGGATTGACCATGAGTTTATAACTAAGGAATACATTTCCATTAGTATGAAGCCTTTTGGGAGGTTCATATCATATCATACCATTGTGGAGGTTCGTGGTTCCTAGCATAGTATCAAAGTCTCCATACCCCTATAGTGTACTTTGTTCGAGGGGAGGATTGTTGAGGAGGAGTCCCACATCCCCTAATTAAGGGGTTAATCATGAGTTTATATAAGTAAGGAATACATCTCCATTGGTATGAGACCTTTTGAGGCAACAAAAAGCAAAGTCACGAGAGCTCAGGCTTAAAGTGGACAATATCATACCATTGTAGAAAGTTCGTGGTTTCTAACAAGTTCCTAAACGAACTTAGTTTTTGACAAATCACAGGCGGAGTTGCAAAGAACAAAAGACAAGTTAGCTGTGTCAGAAAGAACAGCCAAAGCAGAAGCACAACTCAAGGTGGTGAACACTTCCTTCTGTTGAATACAAAGACACATTATCTCTCAATCTTTGCTGAAATCTGACCAAACTGCAGGAAAAATTCAAGCTGAGATTGAAAACATTGGAAGAAGGGCTAAGGAAAATACCAGCTTCCCCTGTAAATACCAAAGCATTTAGTGGATCCCCCAAAACAGAACGATCCAATAACATCTTAGGCTTCTTGACAAGCAATGGAAGGAAGAGATCAACTTCTCTATCAAAGCCTTCTTCAGCCATCTCCAAATCTTCAAACATTCTAGTTCAAACAAATGCAGATCATGACAAGGCCACTGCACCACCTGAGTTAAACAGGTCAAACAGCTTGAAGAAGAAATATGCCTCAGCTTGTGAAAACGTAATGAAAAAGAGTATGTGGGCTTCTGGTAGAAGTAAAGTGGTTGATATTGCTGAAAAAGAAAACAGAGAAACCATTGATGGTGAAGGATTCCGAGAACCGAGCAACCTCGAAAAAGAAGATACGGTTTCGGGTTTTCTGTATGACAAAATACAGAAGGAAGTCATTAATTTGAGGAAGCTATGTGAAGTGAAAGATGGGAACTTGAATACAAAAGATGAAGAAATAAAGGTTAATCATTCAACCTCTATCTATACATATGTTTTCTAGCTTTTCTTGAATTGGATGAAGTTCTTGGCAGATTCTCATGAAGAAGGTTGATGCATTAACGAAGGCAATGGAAGTAGAGGCCAAGAAAATGAAGAGAGAAGCAGCTGTTAAAGAAAAAGAAGCAGCAGCAGCAGCAGCAGCAGCAGGGAGATTAGAGGAGAAGAACAAGCCCAGGATGGTTCACACCAAAAGGTTTCTGTTTTGTAATAACATCATTTCAGAGTTGTTTGTTTCATTTCATGATTCATGAACTGATTGGTTTCTTTTTGGCATAGCCGTAGGCTATCAACTTGATAACTTGCAGAGGAAATGCATTGAAGAAAGAAAATGAATCCCAGGACCCAGATGCAGATTTGATTATATCAATCAGTTCTTGTTTTTGTTCTTATTGTAGATACAAAGTTTGCAGTGTGTACTTATGAACAGCTGCTTGGTAATAAGTTTGTTTTAGCTATGTTTTCTCTGCTATGTGTATACATATTAATGCCATCTGCTTGAGCTTTGTTCGAGATCCCGTGTTAGTTGGGAAAAGAGAACGAAACATTCTTTGTATTGGGTGTGGAAATTTCTCTCTCGTAGATGTATTTTAAAAACTTTCCCAAAGGGGGATGGACACGAGGCAGTGTGCCAGCAAGAACGCTGGGCTCCGAAGGGGGTTGAATTGTGAGATCCCACATCGGTTGGGGAAGAGAACGAAACATTCTTTATAAGGGTGTGGAAACCTCTCCCTAATAGAAGCGTTTTAAAACCTTTGAAGGGAAGTTCGAAAGGAAAAGTTCAAAGAGAATAATATTTACTAGCGATAGGATAAGATAATTACATAAGCTGTCATAAATATAAACTCATAACAAGTATGAGAAATTTTCCACCGATCCGTAATGAGAGCTACTTGGGAACTTTTTAAAGTATAAAGACTAAATTCTCTCGAATGCAAAAAAGGCAAAACTAGTAATTATGAACCTCGAGAATTGTAGGCAAGGCGGGGCACCACCTGGGGCGTCGATCGTCGAACTCGAAACTATCAGAGAATTGAACAGCAATACCTTTAGAGGCAAACTTTCCGGAGTTTCTCAAGATCAACTCGAGCTGTTGTTTGCTAACCACAATGGTGGTGATCTTGGGGAGTTTGCACAATTCAGCAGGCTTGCTAACAGCATCATCATCATCATCAATACGAACAGGCAGTGGAGGAGGAGCCCCACGGTCAACTTCTAGCACAGCACTTGAAGTTGTAAAGTCTTGGGTTGTTAGGTTTAGGCCTTTATAAGTTCCAGAAGCTATCTTTTCAATGGGCAATGCCAAGCTTAAATCTTCTCCTTCACAGCATATCAAATGTTTCAACTTTTGCAGAGGTCGGAAATGGGCTGCGTTGATGCAATTCCCCATTTTTTTTTGGTCAAATTAGACAGATTTTGATTCTGTTGCTAATATTTAGTGCGGCGTTGTCTTTGAGTTTGCTCAACGTGCTAACCATCACATAATTACAAATCTTAAATAGTGGAGTTTTGAATCAATCAAATTAGCCTAACGTATTGAAAGGGTCTTAGCCCTAGAAGAGAACATAGAGCCAATCGCACTAGAACTCCGTCTTGGCCTAGGAAAGCGTCGGCAATAACAGAAAGGAAGCGGGTGGGTAGAAGTTTGGCGCTATCACTTCCGTCAACTCCGACAAGAAACTTATGAATGCCTTACAGAATCGGAAAGCTTGGAAAAGAGACGTGAACACTAATTTCGAAAGATCATCCAAAGACCGAAAATCGTGACCCAAAATCCACCCTTGCTTTATGTTCTTAAAAGAAACCAATTTAGTTTCAATACAAAAAACAAAAAGGGCACAAATTTTCAAGATTGTTCATAATTTACCCTCCGGACGAACATGGGTCTCATAGCAGATTGGATTCACATGACAGAACATCCGGTATTACAGTACCCCCTTCCACCGTAGCCACCGCCGTAGCTGTCATAAACCGGCATCCCGACGTAGCAGGGCGGTGCCGCCGGAATCCCGTAGCCGTGGCATCGGTAACAGGGCCGACCCTCGTAACATGAACAGTAGTAAACAGGGTAGGGCGGCGGCGAATAGCCTTGAACCGGTTGCGCCACCACTTTTGGCTTTTCCACTTCTTTCTTCTCTTCTTTCTTCTTTTCAGGCTCTTTGATCTCAATGCTCTTAATGGATCCATCCCCTTTGCAGCAAATTTTCTTCATAATCATTTCAGGCTTACAGCACACAACTTTGATCAACACGATTCCTTGCTTCTCATTATAAGCCTGGTCTCGAATTTCTAGAATCAAAGAATTATAAACGTAAGTGGGTAAAGATTCAGCAATACAATTCTTAATGGAATGACAACGTACGAGGAAATTTGGCAAGAACTTTCTTGACTTTCTTGCAACAACGATCGCATTCGAGGTCAACTTTCAACACCATGAGCACCGTCTGCAACAAAAAAAAAAAGTTAGAATTTTGAGAAAGTGATATCAAAATGAGTGCGCCGGAGAAGGAGATCAAGGAAGAAGATACCTTTTCCTCCATGGCTGAAGCTCAAGTGAAGCTGCTCCGATCTGGAACTGAGCTTAAATGGAGGAAGACCAAAAGAAAACAGGTCAATGAGGATCATTAATACGGCAGAGACTAGGAAACAGAACAGGAACAGAAAGGAGTTCAGGAAACATAAATAGAATCATCCAATCATCACGTGCTTCTTTTTATATGGCCAAATTAGATGGAATTTATTTATTACCTGATCTAATTAGATTTAATTAAGTGGATAATACCATTTCCTTCTCTTATTAATCAACCTTATCATCTTATTCAATTTTAGTATGGATTTTGTTAGACGAACACGACTCTCCACAATGGTATGATATTGTCCACTTTGAGCATAAGCTCTCATGGTTTTGCTTTGGGCTTCCCAAAAGGCCTCATGCCGATGAAGAGTGTATTCTTACATTATAAACCCATGACCATTCCCTAAATTAACCGATGTGGGACTTTCATCATCCAATAGATTGACAAATCCTTAAATGTCGAACAAAGGACTCCAAAAGGAGTCAAGCCTCCTCGAAGGTACGAAGGCAGTCAAAAATGACTAAGACTCCAAAGGAGTCGAGCCTCGATTAAGGGGAGGCGTGCTTTGTTCGAGGGGAGGTGTTGGATGATGAAAGTCCCACATCGGTTAATTTAGGGAATGGTCATGGGTTTATAATGTAAGAATACACTCTTCATTGGTATGAGGCCTTTTGGGGAAGCCCAAAGCAAAGCCATGAGAGCTTATGCTCAAAGTGGACAATATCATACCATTGTGGAGAGTCGTGATCGTCTAACAGATTTAACAAGCCCCTTATCCAAAAAAAGCTCACGTGCTTCTTTTTATAATGATAGTGAGTTTTGGGGTTATATATGGAAAAAAACAATTGTTTTCAAATATTCTTGCATACTCATGAGGGCAAAAACGTCAATATGAAGTCATCATATATTATTTTATTTAATAAACATAAATAAAGACATTGTTTAATCTGTCTTTTTAATAAATTATATGTAAACTCAAACAATATCATACTATTATGGAAAAATTTAATAATTTTCTCCGCGATCTAATTAAAACAGTAATATATATAATAATTAATTTCTAAATTATTCATTTAATAAATAGGGTGTAAATATAAGTAAACGACAAGTTTGAGTGCTGCTTTTTGGCTATGTACATGGAATTTTGGAAGTTTGGTGAATGTGAGGTTCCTACAAAATTTTAAGCCATCTTACTTTTCCCCCCTTTTTCATAAAGCCTGTCATTTCATTTCCTCTCCGACATTGTTCGAAATAAATAAATAAATAAATAAATAAATCGACATTTTTATTACATCATAAATAAACGAAAGAAATATATTAATAAATAGACATAATTTTAGTAACAACAAAAATAAATTATATATAGGACGTGGGGAGGAGTGTGTAAGTGGGGCCCGTGGGCATTGGTAGGGGAAGTGGTTAAAGAAGAGGAAAAGTTGTAGTGGGTTGGGCTTGGATTGTAATGGGTTGGTGGGCTCCATTTCTTATCATTATGCAATTTAATTTCCACCACCAACCTTACCTAAAAATAAAATATATATTATTTATTTATTTATAAATCCACACCTTTTTAAAAAATTATTTCTCTTTTCTCAAGAAAAAAAAGAATAAAACCATTTCTCCTTTCACTTTACAACCCATTCATTTTTATCTTCGTGGTACAATAATTTGGTTAGTGGGTGAATTTCATTTTCATGATGACCTCATTTTTTGTTTTTTTGTATTTAACTCTGTGTCTATAAATTGGGAAAATAAATTCCCTTATTTTTACTACAAAATTCTAAGTAAATTAATACAAATATCCATAAAATTTACCCTTTCTCTCCCAATAAAAAATGTTCTAACCTTTCAAATATTTTTTAAAGTAATTAAAAGATTTGAATATAATCCGATAATTTTTTTAATAAAAGTAAAAGATGTTAATGGTGGTTTTAAAATTTCATGAGTATTTTTTTTTTACGTAATTTATTTTTTAACTTGAAAAAAATATATAAAATATTTTTGAAATAAAATAACGATAATTTCTCGATAATGTATTTTTAAAAAGTTTTAAAAGTAGATAATTTTATTAGTACAATATGTACCTTTTTTTAATTACACTTTTTATACTTTTTTTTTTATTATTATTATTTACCTGTTTGCTATTTGCTTTTTATAACCCACAGATTACAAAAGGGACTGTTATTTATAAATATTCGTTATTTTTTTATTTTTTTATTTTTTTTTATTGAAACTTGTGTAACAAACATACTTAATGTAATTGGTGAGTTTAATGACATTTTTACTTTTTTTTAATAAATAATATAAAATTAAATAAAAAAAATTACAACATATAATTACGAAATAAAAATTTATCTTTTCCACAATAATAATACTATTTTATAGGTAATTTTACTGAGCGTATTGCATGCCTTAGAGTATTGGATGTTTCGATCATGATTATTTATGGACGTATTGTTTATAGTTGTATGTCTGCAAACTTTTTTTTACTTGATTTCATGTGTAGTTATATTTTTATTATTATTATCATATTAGTACGGGGGTGTATGAGTTCACAAAAAAAATCATGTCTATACTCATTAAAATGTCCTACAATTTGATATGACTAATTGTCAATTCTTTATGAGCTATACACTATAATGTGTTCATCTCTCCAACTAAGGTAGGATATTAGAGTCTATACCCCTAGTGTCCTTGCTGGCATACTGTTCGGTGTCCGGCTTTGATACCATTTGTAATAACTCAAGCTCACACCTAGCAAGTATTATTTAGTTTGACCTACAGTGTTAGAGAGAAGTTTCTAAACTTTTAAAATTACCACTATAATCCTTCTGGCTTTAAATTTTCTTAAAACTTATAAATATGTTTAATAAAAAATTAAATGTAGTCATAAAATTTAATTTTTATAGGAAAGAGATTAGTTTTTAAAATTTTAAAATAAATTATTAAATGTAAAAAGAACTTAATTATATATTTTCAAAAATTTGAAAGTGAAGGGCAAAATTGGAAAGTAGAGTGGGTACAAAGGGACATATGGGGTGCCTGCATTAAATGGCTCCACGTCAGATTTGCAGATTACCCAGCTTTCAAAACCCCACCTCCTCTCGTCTCCTCTTCGCCCACGCCCATAAATCCACACTCCCTCGCCCACACAGACACAGAAACAGCAGCCGGAGCCAACAACACCCACCGCTACCCAGAGCTCTCCGCCTCAGCCATGGGTGAAGTAAGCAAAATTCTCCCTCTTCATCATCATCATCCACTGAAATTTAAACAATTTGGGTACCCATTTCAGGAAATCAAGAAGAAGGAAGAAGGCGAAGATCAAAAGAAGGAAGAAGGCAAAGAAGAGAAAAAGGAAGCAACTGAATCAGCAGCGGAAACAACCCCAGAAGAAGAAAAGAAACAAGAGAGCAAGAAAAACGAAGAAGAATCGCCCCCAGAAATTGTGCTCAAAGTGGATATGCATTGCGAAGCCTGCGCCAGAAAAGTGGCCAGAGCCCTCAAGGGCTTCCAAGGTCAGCTTCACCTCGATTAAGTTGCATTTTGTTTTGTTTTGTTTTGAGTATAAGGGTGTAGTGTTGTTCTAATTTGGTTGAAGGAGTGGAGAATGTGACAACGGATAGCAGAGCAGGGAAGGTGGTGGTGAAAGGGAAAGGGGCAGACCCTTTGAAGGTTTGTGAGAGATTACAGAAGAAAAGTGGGAGAAAAGTAGAGCTAATCTCGCCATTGCCTAAGCCTGCTCCTGAGGAGCAACAACCTAAAGAAGATGACAAACAGCCAAAGGAAGAGAAAAAGGAAGAGGTAAAGTCATCAACATCCTTTTAAGCCTTTAACTTTCACTTTACTCTACATATCATCCATGCATATGTGCAAATACCACTCACTTTCTTAACTTTCACAAAAAGGAAACAAAAGAGAGTGAAAGATGAACAAAAAGGATGGCTGAGCTTCAAACTTAGGTCCCTATCTATACCCTCATACTACTTTTCCTTATAGGCTTTCCCTTGAGGTTTTTAAAACGCGACTGTTTGGGGCCTAGTGTCTTTTGCTGATATTCGTTCTCCTCTTCAAACGATGTGGGATCTCACAATCCAACCCCTTTTAGGGCCTAACGTTCTGGTTGGCATACTTCACGGTGTGAAATCTCACATCTTCTTTCTTTGAACTTTTGAATTACAGTCATGAACACAGGAGTATGATTAGCAAATTAGAGGAACAAGAACACGGAGAATTATATTGATAAATTGTAATGCAAATTCATAAAAGCTTGTACTTGAGAGAAATTTGAACATCTTGAGTTCAAGTACCTCCAAGTGCAGAGGCTGGTCTGAAGCTTTTTTCTTCTCTGGGTTCATAATTGGGTCCTTTTGTTGGCTGTCAGAGAAATGAATTGAAAGATTGAATGTTAGAAACTAAGGTAAAAATTCAAAGTTGGAAATGAAGAGGAAGACAGTGAGAGTTGGGGGGAAACTGACATGAAAACAATAAAAAAAAAACAAAACAAAAGAAAAAGGCCTGAGAATGGAGACCCCACTCCACCTCACTTCACCCTCTCAGCCCCCTCTGTTTCAGTCTCTGAGATCTCTCTCTTCCCTTTGGTTCCACAAAACTGATATGCACATTACACAAGAACAGAGCTGGATGGATGTTGCTGTTTCTGTAGCTGTAGCTCTTATTTATGGCCTCCAAACCCCTTTGACCCCACACACCCACCCATTATTGCCTTCTACTCACGGGCTAAACAGTACATTGAATACATGGCCAAAATCCCTTCTGCGGGGACCAACTTTGTTTCTTATTTAGTTTTTAAGTATACAAAATTTGATGCAGGCTCCTCCACCTCCAGCAGTGGTAACAGTGGTACTGAACGTGCAGATGCACTGCGAGGCTTGTGCTCAAGTTTTAAAGAAGCGAATCAGGAAGTTCAAAGGTAGAATGATAGTTTTAAAGAAGCGTAAGAAGGATTGAGGGATGTGTGTTTGTGGTTTGTTTGCAGGTGTAGAGTCTGTGGAAACAGAACTAGCTAGCAATCAGGTGATTGTTAAAGGGGTTATGGATCCGAGTAAGCTGGTCGACCATGTTTCGAAGAGAAGCCGAAGGCCGGCTTCCATAGTAGTGAAGGAGGAAGAAAAGAAGGAAGAGGAGAAGAAGGAAGAGGAAAAACCAGCAGCTGAAGAGAAACCAGAGGAGAAGAAGGAGACTCAGGAAGAAGATGATAAGAAGTTTGATATCAAAAGGCTTGAGTATTGGCCATCAACCAAATATTACACTGAGTATGCGTATGTGCCTGAGCGGCTTTTCAGTGACGAGAATCCAAATGCGTGTTTAATAATGTAGACTGCAATTCTATTTTGTTTTTGGCTTAATTTGCCGTTTTGTACCTTCTCAGATACTTTCTATCTCAGTAATGCCAGCAAGGTTAATGGTTAATATTAATCTCTCAGGTCTATATAGACATTGTCCGCTTTGGTTATCGTGGTCAGCTTCACGATTTTAAAACGCGATTTCTACTCTTGTAAGAAATGTTTTGTTCCTCTCTCAAATCGATATGAGATCTTACAATCTACTCCCTCTCGTGGTCCAACGTCCTCGCTGGCACTTTGCTTGGTATCTGGCTCTGCTGGCACTTTGCTCGGTATCTGGCTCTGATATCATTGTCCGTTTTAGCTTGTTACGTATCATCGTCAGCCTAAAACATGTCTAGTAGGGAGAGGTTTCTACACCCATATAAGAAATGGTTTAAAGTCCAATGTCCTTGCTGACACACCTCTCAGTGTTATATCATTTGTAACAGCCCAAGTCCACTGCTAGCTGATATTGTGAGATCCCACATTGATTGACGGTGATGCGTAACAGGTTAAGGCAGACAATATTTGTTAGTGGTGGGCTTGAGATATTACACACGCTACATTTGTATCCCAAACAAATTTATTTCGTTATCAGAACTTGCAACCATCGAGACAGATGGGAGAGGGAGTGAGATGATCCTGCTACAATGAAGGGGAAATTTTAGTAACCGATTAAAATGCATGTCAGATAAAAAAAAGAAAAAAAGAGATGGTATTATGTAAGGTACAATCTTGAAGAACGATCCATTCAGACTTCCTGGTTGATTCAGAAGTGTTTAAACGAAATGGCATCGACACCATATAAAGCTACAGTAAGGAAAAATGGGTTTAGATTGTGAATTTCATTACACAGGATGCCTATTCTAACGTTGTCTCTGCAAGGATTTATAGAGCACGACGGTTACGTACTTGGCAAGGAACCGGTGAGTCATCCCGAGTGCGACGACGGAGGGGCCACCCCTTTCCTTCTGCATGTAAAGATGATTCAGCACAACATGCTGAGGTCTTGATATAGGAGGTAAGATTTCATTGTATGGGGAAGGCATGTCGAGCAGTGTGGTTTTCAAGTGGGGAGGAGCCAGTGGTGGCTCCTTTGAAAAATCTTCAGATCCAAGCTGCAAACTGCTGTAACTCGACTCTGGGGACTGAGGAGGTTCAAAGCTGGAAATGCTTTCGATGTCTTCTGGGACATAGTCCTATAGCATTTCATCAGTTAAAAAATAAGCTCTACAAGCTTCTATTATTCCAAATACAACACCAGAATGACAGGTCTCCACACATCAAAGTGGAGATATGAAAGAAAAAAACACGATTATTTTTTAAATATATATATCAAATGCTGCATCAAAGTGTCAGATAAGCATAAATTGAGCTCTGTTGATTATCAAGCTTCTTGACTAAAACGAGAGAGAGAGAGTCATCCACGATGGTATAAACACATGCTTACAAAGTGCAAAGTGAGATCCCACATCGGTTGAAGAGGAGAACGAAGCATTCTTTATAAGAGTGTGGAAACCTCTCTGTAGCATACACGTTTTAAAAACCTTGAGGGTAACCCCGAAAGAGAAAACTCAAAGAGGGCGATGTGCCAGCGAGGAGGCTGAGTCCTGAAGGGGGGTTGGGCCCCGAAGGGAGGTGGATGAAGGGGTCCCATATCGATTGGAGAAGGGAAAGAGTGCCAGCGAGAATGCTGGGCTCCAAAGGGGGATGAGTTGTGAGATTTCACATTGGGGAGGAGAACGAAGCATTCTTTATGAGCGTGTGGAAACCTCTCTCTAGTAGATGTGTTTTAAAAACCTTGAGGGAAGCTCGAAAGGAAAAGTCCAAAGAGGACAATATCGGCTAGTGGTGGGTTTAGGCGGTTATAAATAGTGTTACAAATAGCATTACCCAGGTTGAATGAGAGGAATTTGACTCTCTTAACTCTGAAGCACTAGATCAGAAAGCTCCATACTTTTTGGCTATTTTAATTTTAAACAAAAATAACCAAAATGATCAACTTTCATGCATCTCACGAAACCGAGTTTCATCGACAACTTTCATATCAGGATAGTAAGAGGGTATGAGATGGTCAGCAAGAAAGAGATTTTTACCTGCAAGTCCAAGATATTGTAAGCATTGCCTGCATCATCTGGGGCCCAAGGCAAGTCAGGAGCATATCTCCATTGTCCATCAGCAATAAACCTATACTGGTAAACACCAGAAGACAATACCTTCATAATCGTGAAGTCCTTCCCAGATCTCTGCAACGGTATTCTGATCAGGAAGAAGACATTGGGTATCAGATGGCAGTCAGTCAATCGAGTAAGAAACGAACTACAAATTGAGAGAACAGAGCAACAAACTTTGATTTCCAGTTGTCCCAAGATCCCTCAACAGCTACTTCCTTGCCTCCATGACTCCAGGTAATCATCGTTGGGATTCCTTGTTCACTGTTCACGTCGTCAAACAACGAACTGTTATTCATCCAGGACTCGCTTGAATTGGGCACCTCATCAGGTCTTGGCAGTGGAACAACCGGTACCTGTTAAGACAGATAGAAGTACTCAAAATCATGGCTCGCAAGGACAGAAGTTCAGACACTGAAGGAAAGAAACCAGTGCAGAGATCACAGAATGATTCACAGCTCAATCTATAGTAACATTATTGATCAAAACTAAAGAGGAACTTTGTGGTTATAGCTCAACAGCATCTTTGACTGTTTTCCAGAATCCAAAATGGGTACCTTTCTAGGCATTCAAAATGAATTTGCAAGTTAGATGAGTTATAATATTGAAACTGTTCCAAAAAATACCTATAGACTTTTTCATTAAAATGGTGAATGAAAATTTGTACGCAATCGTTTATAATATCGTTCATGTTGGTTGAGTTAACGATATGAACATCTTTTAACTTGAAACTAACAATGATCTTAATCTTCTATATAGTTGAGCTTGAATCGTAAATGATGCTATGAACGCTTTCCAGTTTTTATAATTACATTAAACTATCAAAGGTGCTTTTTCATGATTGAAATCTACACCGAAGTTCAAGCGTATTTTGTATAATTTAACCAACAATTTCCCAGATTGAGAGGATGACAGAGTGATATTTTCATCTTCCTAGAAGTATGAGTAGAAGAATTCCATGATAAAATGGAACCCTAAAATCAAGATGCATTCTGAACAAAGATTCCAGAAAGCTTATACAACACAACACTGTAATGGGAAGATAAAAAGATAGAGGCAGTCGATCGAATTTGCACAGAGAATTATAGTGTAGCAATAGCCCTGTAGATTCACCAAATCGTCCATCTATTCATGTAGGACTTACATCAAACACATACCGTGCAGGTAAAGTAGCGACACGAAAAGGCCAAGATTCCTCGCAGAAACTTATCGAAAAAGGAAACGAAAGGAATTTCCAATTACATACAATACCAAACATCCCCACCGTATATCAATTTTCAATGAACTGGAGGAATTCACGACCAGGAATGAAAGGCAAAATTCAGGGAACTAACTCACTTGGGGAGTAAACATCAATGGAGATGGAATGGCGCGAGGGCTACGAGGAGGAGAATGACCCATCAGCTCTGCAGGTGGATCGCCAATGAGGTAGTCAAGGTGAGCATCGGGAGGCGCAGCCAGGCCGTCCGGCAAACTCCTCCGTCGGCTACCGACTTCTTCATCTTCTTCTTCAACCCCAGATGGATTAGCGTCCTCATCTTCTCTCCCGTTCACATTCCCCATTAATACGAACAAGAATAAATGGAAAGTAAATAAATAAAATTTTAAAAAAACCCGGAATCCTTTGTGGGTGGGCGAAAAAGAACGAAAATGGGTGGAAAAACGATTCTCCACAGAAAAAGAACAATCAAGTGATTAGGGACGACATAAACAGAGAAACCCTCATAATCCTAAGATTCATAGTTCATCCGCAGAAATTGCAAGAAATCAAAGTGGGATAAAACTGAAAACCCAAACAAATTGAAGGATTTGGATATGTGTTCTTACGAGAAGGATGCTAAAAAGAACAAAGCGCAAAGATTAACCTTCTTAATCTTTTCTCCGACGAGTCAGGAAGATCGAATGGTGGCCCAAGGTTGATGGGCTTTTAAGGATAACAGGAATCATCGTCACGTCATGGTTGACAAAGTCCTGCTCCCGATCCCCACCCATGGCCTCCATCCATTTACTTTAGCTAATTTACAGCTTCCCTTTGATGCTTTCTTTTCCTCGATCGTGGCTACCACGTTCTAAACCTTATTTCTTCCCTTTTACTCATCAAAATCACATCTTTCCAAAATGAACCCAAACTGGGTTTGCAGTGAAAATGACAAAGTTTAATACTTTTATTCATTCCACACAGACTTATTACTCTTTGCCTTTCTTTTTCCTCTTGGTTTATGGGAATTTACCCTTTGTTTCTCAATTGGAATCTTGAAAGTTCTTGTACATTATCATGATCGTTTGAAATGAATATCGTTTAATTATATAGCTTTTTGAATCAAATTAGAACACAGCAGTCAAATTCATAGTTCCACTTTAAATTCTATCAGAATCTGCATAGAAAATTATAGCAATGTATTTTGAAATCACCGAAAGTGTGAACTTATGCACTTTTGAGTATCAGAAACAAGAGTATGGTCCAATAGCTAGAAAAGATTAAGAAGCAAAGAAACAAGATTGATGCTACTTGGCAAAATGTATCAATCAAGGACTGATATCTATCAAGGATTGACGACAAGACCTCACCGCCTGTTCATGTCGTGTTCGTTTAAGTACAAGAAGTTTCGTTTGCTCGAAAATGCTGGGGAAGTGAGCACAGGAGAAAATCCAGAATACTGCTGCTGAATCTTTGTGACACAAATGTTGTTGATACACTTCCATACTTCGTGTTTTTGGAGTAACGGTTGAGCGGTGTAGTCCTCGAGTTTCATCCACTGCAACGACAATGGTTGCAACAATTGTAACGACTATTCAACATTGCAATTGAACTGAACCGAAGTTCAGCTAGAAAAGATGGTTATTTCACCAGAAATATTTGGAACACTCAGACAGGTCTAGAAGTTTCTAAGACAACTAATGATGTTGTACTATGATATGCGCATCAAGTTTGTAGCTTATGCTTAATAAGAGCCGATTTGATTTGTTACATCGACGTATAAACATTGCCTAGTGAACTCGGACGTACCTGTGCATCCTCTATCTCGAGTTCTTGCTTGCTTATTTCAAAGGTTAGAGGTTTCAATGTGCAAACGAAGAACAGATCTGATTTTCCAAAGAATGCTTGGTGAGTCTGTCTACAAAAATTTGAATGGGATATAAAATAGTAAAAAGAATGTTACTGTGAGATCTCACCTCAGTTGAAGAGGGGAAAGAAACATTTTTTATAAGAGTGAAAACTTCTCCTTAACATACGCGTTTTAAAACCGTGAGGCTCATGACTATATGTAACCGGCCAAGGGGACAATATCTGCTAGCGGTGGGCTTGGGCTGTTACAAATGGTATCAAAGCAAGACACCCAACAAGTGCCAGGGAGAACATTGGGCCCTTTTGAGATCCCACATTGGTTGGAAAAGAGAACGAGCGTCAGGGAGGACGTTGGACTCCAAAGGGGGTGGATTGTGAGATCTCACATCGGTTGGAAAAGGGAACGAAGCATTCTTTATAAGGGTGTGGAAACTTTTCCCTAGCAACGCGTTTTAGAACCATGAGGCTGACGACTATACGTAACAGGCTAAATCAAACAATATCTGCTAGTAGTGGACTTGAGCTGTTTCAAATGGTATCAGAGCCAGACACCGAACGAGTGTCAGGGAGGACACTAGGCGCTTTTGAGATCCCACATTGGTTGGAAAAGGGAACAAGCGTCAGGGAGGATGCGGGGCCCTTGTGAGATCCCACATTGGTTGGAGAGGAGAACGAGTGCTAGGGAGGGCGTTGGGCCCCAAAAGTATTCTTTATAAGGGTGTGGAAACCTCTCCCTAGCAGACGTGTTTTAAAACCGTAAGGCTGACGACTATACGTAACGAACCAAAATAGACAATATGTACTAGCGGTAGACATGAGCTGTTACAGTTATCCTTCATACCTGAACGCTAAAACTTCCATGAATTCTGTGTCAATCTGTAGAAGAATAAACCTGGAAACTTTAAGATAACTCTTACTGAGACAAACATGATGAACAACTGATGAGCAGATAATATAGCTTTATTTGATCATGCAGCTTATTTAACTTACACCAGTCTCTTCTCTCACTTCTCTCTCTGCAGCTTTGCATATATCTTCCCCCTTGATATCGTCAATGAAGCAACTCAAAGATTTTAGTTATATTTATATGCAGAAATGGAATCAGAGCGTATCCAAAACTCCTTACCTCATCTACAACTCCTGTGGGAAACTTCCATACACCAGTCCCTCGTAACACTCCACTCTTTTCCTGAACCACGAGTACCTATAACAAAAGTTTTCAACACATCACAACATAGATTCGGACGAGGAACAACAAACACAAGATGTAACAGCTCAAGTCCACCGCTAACAGATATTGTCTGCTTTTGCTCGTTATATATTGTTGTAAGCCTCACGGGTTTAAAAAGCATCTACTAGGGAGAGGTTTTCACACCCTTACAAGGAATGCTTTGTTTCCTTCTCCCATCGACGTGGGATCTGGAAATGTACCTCTTTATTGTCGTTCAAAACAAACGCACCGACGCCAACTCGATGGGTAGCATTGACAGGAAGAGTATGAGCACATTCAGGTATCCAGTACACAAGCATCAAATACTTTGGCTCTGCGTGGTGGTACCAGAATCCTTCCTAAACGAAAGGGAAAATATAGAGAATAGAAACAATGACTTGCAGCACTTGAAAGTGCAAGTTCCTGAATCTACTGTTAAAACGATCTAAAGAAGTGTTATCAGAATATCACCTTAACAACAGCTTCAACCAGGTTAGCAAGCTCAATGGGCAGTTTAATCCAAACACCTTTTTTTCCCTGCAAAAGATTTGCTCATCATGAATATAAACAGGAGAAAATATGAATAGTTTAGTTGACACAGCGCCAGAGTATCTTCATGCAAATGATACAAACCAGCATTGGAGCAAAAGAACACTGAATTCTCTGGTACAGAGGACAATTTTCGAACACTCGGGAGTCTCAATCAAAATTCATTCAGAGATCTCACATTGATTGGAGAGGAGAACGAAACATTCGTTATAAGAGTGTATAAACCTCTCCTAGTAAACGCGTTTTAAAGCCGTAAGGCTGACGGCGGTATTAACGGGCCAAAACGAACAATATCTACTAGCGGTGGCCTTGGGCTGTTATAAATGATATTAGAGTCAGACAACGAACAGTGTGCCAGCAAGGACATAGGGCTCTCGAGGGGGGAGGATTGTGATATCTCACATTGGTTGGGAGAGGAGAACAAAACATTCCTAATAAGGGTGTAGAAACTTCTCACTAGTAGACGCGTTTTAAAACCGTGAGGCTGACGGCAACACGTAACGGGCCAAAGCAGACAATATCTCCTAGCGGTAGGCTTGGGCTGTTATAAATGATATTAGAGTCAAACATCGGGTGGTGTGCCAGCGAGAACACTGGGCTCTCGAGGGAAGTGGATTGTGATATCCCACATTGGTTGGAGAGGAGACTGAAACATTTATTGTAAGGGTGTGGAAGCCCCTTCCTAGTAGGCTGATGACGATACATAACGGGTCAAAATGGACAATATCTACTAGTAGTGAGCTTGAACTGTTACAAATGGAATCAGAGTCAGATATCAGGTGGTGTGCCAACAAAGACACTAGGCTCTCGAGGGGAGTGGATTATGAGATTGCACATTGGTTGGAGAGGAGAACGAAACATTACTTATAAGGGTATGGAAACTTCTCCTTAACAGATGCGTTATAAAACCGTGAGACTGACAACAATACTAACGGGCCAAAGTGGAAAATACTAGCGGTTTGGATGCTTGAGATCACATGCTCAAGAAGTCAAAAGAAATGGCAGATGTATCAAAACCCTAAACAAATATTCATTACTTCTTACAGCGGCATTAAAATTTGAAGCAAAAGCAAAAGCAAAAGCTTGCCTACCATAGTCCAGTTGACAAAGAAATGAAGATGGAGTAAGCATGTCCTGATAGTATTTGAAGGTGTGTAAACAAAAGGGGCAGAAAAGTTTACTACTGAACTCATCAACCTGTTGTTTCCAATGTGAAATTGAAGCTCTAAGGATGGGCACAAAGACCTCAGAGTCCATAGCTTTATCCATTTCCACAATAACGCCTCCATGATTATCGTTGGTTGCATCAAGTACTTCAACCAGTTGAACCTCATTTGCAGCTGGGACTTCCTCCATAAACAATGTTGACTTAGCAGAAACTGAAAGGGAATTGCTGCAAAAAGAAGCTGGATTTCTGACCCCAATGCCTATAACATAAGAACCAATTAGTTTCATGCTAAACTCTCCATTACAGGAACAGTTCAGTGGATTCTCATTCACTGAATCCATAAAACATTGTGAAAAACGGAAGCCGGTCGAATGGGGAACAAAACATTCTTTATAAGAGCACATTCTTTATAAGAGCGTGGAAACCTCTCTCTAGCAGACGCATTTTAAAAACCTCAAAGGAAAACTCGAAAGAAAAGGTTCAAAAAGGACAATATCTCATAGCGGTGAGTTTGAGCTGTTACAAATGGTATTAGAGTCAGATATCGAGCGGCATGCCAGCGAGTATGCTGAGCCCTGAAAGGGGGTGGACACCTGATAGTGTGCTAGCGATGTCCTAAAAGGGAGTGGATTATGAGATCTCACCTTGGTTGGAGAGAGAAACAAAACATTCTTGATAAGGGTGTGGAAACTTCCCTCTAGTAGACGCGTTTTAGAAACTTTGAGGGGAAGTCTGAAAGGGAAAGCTCAAAAAGGATCATATCTGTTAATGGTGAACTTGTGCTGTTACAAATGGTATCAGAGTCAAACATCAAGTGGTGTGCCAGCGAGAACGTTGAGCCCTGAAAAGGAGTGGACACCGGATGGTGTGACAACAATGACACTCGCTCCGAAGGAGGTGAATTGTGAGATCCAACATCGGTTAGAGAAGGAAACAAAGCATTCTTTAAGAGGGAGCATTCTTTAGCAGCGAGGTTGAGCTCTTATTGTATCTTATTGTATCAAGATAACTGACTTCGTTCCAAAACTATGACTCCCAGATGGGTATTGTAAACATAAACAAACAACAGCAAGACAAACATTTAAACTGATTGATACAATCGAGAGTGAACTACAAGTTAGCCAAACACTCGTTTCATCGTTCTAGACAGGCAACATAAACACAACACATTAATAATCAATGTACCAGAACCTCCAACTCCTACATAACAACCAAAGTTTACGAAAAACCCAGAAGCATTAATAAAACATCTCAAATTTTCAGGTCCATTAACGTCACTAAATCGAGAGACAAGGACACAAATGTGAAGATCAGAACCTGGGCAGTGAAGAACAGATATGGATGTAAAGCAAGCAGTGGCAGAGAAAGGGAGGCAATGAAATCCCAGAAAGTTGGAGGGAGATGTCCGAGTGGTTCTGAAAATCGGCACTAGAGTGGAAGAAAACAAAAGGGATCTGATCATTGAGCCTCAGCAGTCTCCTCTATTGCTCCAACTCCTCGATGTTCTGCTTAATTTTCTGGGAGTTAGTTTGGACTAGTCGATTCCCTTTGATTGATACCCAAAAATTAATACGAAAATGACACTACCACAATTTCCAAAATCTAAGAGGCTACCGGGCGCCCACGTCGGCGCAACTCGCCCCACAGCTTTGAATATTGTGCAGTTCGTTAATGTCTTTTGATGAAGATTATATTTTTAATTAAACGAAGCATTTAAGCGTTAACTTTGGTGGGTTATTGTGATTAAATAATTTAAGTGTGTTTATAAACGAACAAAGAGTTGATAATTAATAAAAAAAAGTAGTATTGGATTCTATTGTCTGAAAGATCACATCATTGGATAAAAACAAGGAACAAAAAGTTCATAATGTTACAAAAAGTTTGCATTCCTGGCTTTATATAAGAACTTCAAACAAATAAAAGTATTGAAGAGACATATTATCAAGTTTGGCCCATTACGAATTGTCGTCAGCTTTACGATTTTAAAACGCGTCTACTGTGGAGAGGGTTTAGCCCTACTTCAACTAGTGTCTCACACCATCTGATGACTAGCTTGATACTATTTGTAACCGCTCAAGCCCACTGAAAAATAAATATTGTTATGTTTAGGCTTTCCTCTCAAGATATAAGATCTCACGTTTAGAAAGGGAAATGAAATATTCTTTAGGGTGCGAAAATTCCTTAATGAGAGATAGGTTTTAAAACATTGAAGGAAACCTATAAATAAAAGTCCATTAATTATGAACAAATTTAAATGCAATAAATACACAGAGTACTAGAAAGAGAAATGACAAAAGAGTGCAAGACAAAAGAAACTTAATGTGAAAACCAATGTAGGGTTCAATTGAGGTCGAGTTCAATTTGCCTTTGGATTGGGTCAAAGGTATGGTGGCTTTGAGTTTGGTTGGACTCTCCGCTAATATGAGATTTTAGGTCAGTTGGAGAGGAAAACGAAACATTTCTTATAAAAGTGTGAAAATCTGTCCATAATAGACGCGTTTTAAAATCGTGAGGCTAACGATGAATGTATAACGGATTAAAATAGACAACATCTGCTAACGACGACCTTAGGTTGTTGAGCCCAACACTTGACATTGTGGCTATGAGGATGTTGGTACCTAAGGAGGTGGATTAAGAGGTGGATTAAGAGATCTCACATTAGTTGGAGAGAGATGTCAAAACGGATAATATCTGTTAGCGTAAACTTTGGTGGCCGTTGCATTATTTTTATATAAAAATCCACATAAGCATAAACCCTACATCCAGGTGCCAGCACACGTGTGTTTCTTCTTCTCCTTGGTAGTGCCCTCATCCTCTCCAATTTCGAGTAATTCAAAGTTCAAAGCGTACATGGTGGAGGATGGACCTTCCTTCATTGAGTCACTGTCTCTTTCCAACCTCACCCATCCCACTTTTTCCCTCTTTAATCAGTCCACATGGCAGCAAAGTCAGGTACCCCTCACAAAGATTCTAAATTCATCGTAAATCTCTCTTTAATTTCGCATTGCTTTTACTTTTCAAACATGCTTGTCCAAATCATTTACTCCCGTCAAACTCGAACTCACCATGGGCCACCATCCACGACTGTTTCTAGTCAAAATCTCGCTCTCCCAGACCATCTTTTTTCCCTTTCCCTTTGAAACTGGTTCTCTTTATCACTCCGCCCTTCAACTGTTCGATGAAATGACACCCTTCACCAACCCTTAATACCCCTTTATTTTCATTTCAAACCTCACTTGCCTGGTTCTTGGTTAAGCCCTCTTCCATCTCTGCCTCTTTCTCTGAGTGGTATCTTCTTTACTTTCGTTTTGATTTCTGGGGTTTTTGGGGTTTTACCTTTTCTTGTTTCTGTGAACTTGTGTAGATGTACTCAGATCGCTTTGTATAGATGCAAGAAATGGTTGAAATGTGGTTCTTTGGTCGTTTGATTTAATGGGTCCAATGTTTGGTCATTTATTTTACTTTAAAATCCATCATCTTGGCTTTTAATTGCAGCTTTTCTGGTGCTTCTACACGTTTTGAAGCTACCCTGTATACGCCTTCTTTTTAGTTGGATGCTGCCATGGAAAGTGAATCAACTAGCGAGAGGTTGGGATTGCTTAAAGTGGTTGTGATTCAAGGGAAGAAGCTAGTAATTCGTGATTTCAAGAGCAGCGATCCTTATGTTGTTGTCAAGTTGGGCAATCAGGTCATTTCTTGTCTTGCCTTCTTCTATCACCCTTGTGCTCTGATGTGGTTTGTTAAATAATTTCATTTCAATACATTGTTTTTCAGACAGCCAAGACCAAAGTTATCAATAGCTGCCTTAACCCTGTTTGGAATGAAGAGCTAAGCTTCTCCCTCACCCAACCTGTCAAAGATCTGACATTAGTAAGATTCTGCTTGTCAGCTTTTTGACCTATTGTTGTCTGTATTCATTGAGATAGTCCCTGTTCTTATTTTCTCCGTTGCTCATCCATTGCTTTTTTCTCCAAAGTTGCATAACTTTGAATTGATATCTTCCATTAGGCCGTAATGAATTATACAGATTGTCTCCATCAGGCTGTCATGATTTGTGCATAAGCAAGGATTTTGGTTATGCAAAAGAAGTGTGGTTATGATGGCTTATTTCAATATGGGAACTCATTAATACCATTACAAGTATTAAAATAATTATGGTCAATGAAAGAGTGCATATTGTTTTGTTAGCTAGGCTATCTTATGTTTGTGTTATCAAAGTCCCCCGTGGGATCCCACATCAGTTGGAGATCAGAACAAAACATTTCTTATAAGGGTGTAGAAACATTTTCCTAACAAACTCATTTTAAACCTTGAGGGGAAGCCCTTGAAGGGAAAGCCTAAAGAGGACAATATCTGCTATAGCGGTGGGCTTGGGTTGTTACAAATGGTATCAGAGTTAGGCATTGGGTGATGTGCCAGCGAGGACGTTGGGCGCTCAAGGAGGGTGGATTGTGAGATCCCACATCGGTTGGAGAGGAGGATGAAACATTCCTTATAAAGGTGTGGAAAGCTCTCCCTAGCAGACACGTTTTAAAACCTTGAAGGAAAGTCCTTGAAGGGAAAACCCAAAGAGGACAAAATCGGTTAGCGGTGGGCTTGGTTACAAAGGAAAAAAAAGTTGTTGATTGTTCATTCGTCTTTGCGTATAGTCTTCTATCATACTCTATAGCTCGGTATTCTGATCTATTCCTGGGACTGAAGTACTCGAAATGAAATTAGAACAATGTTTGATGATTTCTTGTTTCAGAAAGAAGAAACTACGGAAACTCTAGTATGAATAACTCAAAGCAACCAAAAATTTACGTTCTTTCTGCAGGAAGTGTTTGACAAAGATCGGTTCAAGTCAGATGACAAGATGGGACATGCCGAGCTGAGTCTTAAACCGATAGTTTCGGCTGCTCGATTGAGACGTGCTCTTGGAATTTCATTGGGGGCAACAATGTTAAGAAAGGTTACTCCAGACACTGATAACTGCCTAGCAAGGGACAGCAGCATTAGTTGCATGGAGGGAGGGGGCGTAACACAGAGCGTTTGGTTGAAGCTTCGTGACGTAGAATCTGGTGAAATAGAGCTAAAGATCAAGTTCATCGATCAACCTGGTCGGCCATCCAGATAAAGATTACAGGAAGTTCTCGGCCTCGAGTTATGGGGTAGCCTGTAAATTTGCTTCCATTTCCATAGTTTTGATCTGTCTGCAGCCTACTGTTTCAAGTGATTATGAGTAGAATGAGGCAGGTTTAGTGTCTGAAGCTTGTGTTAGTGTGTGCTTGTGGGTTTTTCATGGGAATGGACATAGTGAATAGGCTTGGAAAGTCCATTCTCGTAGTTGGATAATATTATAGACATGGATAATTGACCATCATCCTTCATCCTCTCTCAGAAATTCGTTAGATAATAAAAACTAAAATAGACATTTTCATCTCCTTTTGACTTGTTGACTTGTTGATAACCCGTCGAACCGTTTTGTTCGTCGTTTTGTATGTTGGATCAACCTCCAGTTCGTTTATCTTATACGTTGGACCAATCTTCTCTTACACGTGTTTTATTTGAAGGGGTGGCATGTCGAAGTGTTCTTGAACTAAAAGTCTTAGAACAAGTTTTCTATTTTCCGAAGTCTTTTCGTCTTAAGTAGTTTATTCTCTAGACTCATTTGAACTTGGTCAAACATCATTGACCCAATTTGACCAACGATTATAATGAAGACATGTGCTACTATTGGATTCAACCATTTTTTTAAAAAAAATCATTATTAATTAAGAAATGGAATAAATTTTTGATTGATTAAAATTTATAATTCATTATAAATTAAACAAAAATTTGTAAGTTTGGATAAAGATAGTTAATGATTGTATTAGTTAAATTTAATTTTGTGCCAAACTTAGTTTACCATTCTATTAATGAGTTTTGGATAAATTAGTGGATGAATTAATAAAAATTATGTTGGGGGTAAAATTGTAATTCGATTAGAATTTTAATTTAAGAAAATTGAGGGAAAAAAAAAAAGACGAAAAGAAACGAAACGACAGCATGAACTAAATAAATTGTAAACATGATCGTTGTTCTTGTTGTAAATTATGAAGAATTTGACAGAATGAGTTTGAGGTTCAAAGAAGTGATCGACTCAGAATCAGAGACGAAGATCCCTCGTCCTTTAGATTTAGGAAGGCGACAGACATTGGATCTCGGAAACGGAAGCGAAATCGTCTATATTAGCAAGTTCGTGTCCTCCGATCAGGCTTGGACCTGGTTCGATTTTCTCAATCAACACATTCCATGGACCAGACCGACGATTCGCGTCTTCGGTCGCTCCGTCGTCCAGGTCTTCACTTTTTTCGATTATGTTCTCTCGTTTAGTTCATTGTCAACCTAATTAGCAATTGAAGATTTAACGACCGACTGTTGGTTGTCTTAGATGATTTTCCTTCTTTCCCGCCATTCTTTATATCGGGATTTTGCGTTCTTTCTGAAGAGCTATTGCATTTTCTAATATGCAGCCTAGAGATACTTGTTACGTTGTGAATCCTGGATTGACGATATATAGTTATAGTGGGTATAAACCTCATGCCTATACTTGGGATGATTTTCCTCCTCTTAAGGACATTTTGAATGCTGTAAGATATTTTGATTCAATCTTTCCCTATTGGGTTCTCTTTTTGGCTTCTTTAGCTACAAGTTCTCGATGACGTTTCTAGTGGCTCCTAATTGTCTTCACTTTTTCTCTGTCAAGGTTCACGAAGCTCTACCGGGGAGTAGTTTTAATAGCTTACTATTGAATAGATATAAAGGTGGAAATGATTATGTGGGTTGGCATTCTGATGATGAGAAGCTTTATGCATTGAACCAGGAGATTGCTTCTGTATCATTTGGATGTGAGCGAGATTTCTTGTTGAAAAAGAAGTCCAACAAAACTTCTCAACGTATGCGGTTTAGTTCATCTGTTTTTCTCGTCTTCGTTCTGATTTTGAAAAGCTCTTTTGTCAAATCATCAGTCTTTTGCTCAATTGATTTCTTCACTTCAAAAAGTTTCATTATCTTATGGTTTATTTGATGTGGCCCCAGGAAGGAATGATGAGGAACCTCCAGCCAAGAAATCAAAGAAAAGCAGTGTGGCTGATACACACTCTTTTGTTCTAAAGCATGGTTCGCTTTTGGTTATGAAAGGCTACACTCAACGAGATTGGATGCATTCAGTGCCTAAGCGCCTGAAGGCAGAGGCAACCCGCATCAACCTTACTTTCAGGCACGTTTGTTGATTTATCTTGAAGTTAATACAGGATTATTGTAGGAATGTCCTTCATCTTTTCCAAGTGGACGTATCTTGGAATGGGCGTCCATTGGTTTTGGTATGTTTTTTCCTTGTTTATCGTGGACATTTCTTTCATAGATCAATGCAAGGGGGAAGAGCTCCAGTTTCTAACTTGGCTCATCTAATATGGTAGCTTCCCTGTCTCTCATTGCAATTTATATTCTTACCGATGGTTCATTTTCAACTACACCCCCACAATTATCCAAATTCAAATTCATCTTTTAATTTGCCACTTTAATCTATATAATGTATGTGCAATAGCTTAAATTTTAGAACTAGAAACTTTGAGTACAAGTAATTATGTGGTTTCAGATAATAAAACCAAGTGATAATTAAAAATTAGCCGTGAAAAGGCTATATATTAAGAAGCGAACTTTATATATCAACCAGGCACGTCTCAAGATACATCTTGGATATGACTCTCCATTGCTTTAGAGGTGGATGTTGCCATTACGGAACTGGGACTGCCCATATGGCTACTATTAGTGTTGGAATCAGTAAAGCCAGATTTTCCTTTCCATCTCCTCAATGAAGGAATATGCACCATCAATGAAAGAAATTCATCTCAAAATTTGCCTTTGCTTCAATCACTACATTATTTCCAGTTCAATCAGTGTATCAGAAATCCCATTCTCATACTTCCGAAACTCAGATTCAACAGTTTTAGCTGCTCCTTTGCTTTTTGATGCTGATGCCTGAAGGGTTACATGAAAAGATCCTTTTCTAATTGGCTCAGTAGGTTCATTGATCATGGATTGTTGCTTGATGTAGCTGTATAGCTGTTGATGAAAAAAGTGGTCCGAGGAATAGCAATTATTGCCTCCTTGATGAGCCGATGACCGGGAGGACAATGAGCTCCCTCTTTTACAGAAATGTGGAAGAGAGGTATAATCCATTATCTACAAGAAATAGAGAACAATTAAAGCATCATCACTTGCATATGGTAGAGAATCCCGTTATTTGATTATTGTATTTCCCCCACTAGTGTTTAACACTGCTCTTGCCACTCTTAATTGTCTAACAATAGCATATGTACCTTGCTTTATACACTCGATATGTTGTTCTTTATGGAATGTTTCGGAAAACTTGATTCTAGCTTCCATTGTCAAATGAAATGTCAAAACTTTTTGTATAAAAAAACATTTAGTGGTCCATTTTATTTATAATATATTCAAGCAGGCCAAAAAAGAGCTTTTATGTTTGATAAGAGTCAGCCATTTTTACATTCTTTAAATGATGCAGGCCTTACCTTCAACAGCTCATCTCTCCCGCAGCCTGGCAACACTTGAACCTTTTTCCTTGTCCTTTCATGTAAGAGAGGCTTGACAACCTGCAATATCAAAGAGAATACATGACTATACACATCAGACAGGTGTTGAAGGAAAAATTATTGCAACACTCAAGGTACAAAATCAACCAAGATCAGTCTCTTCAATGGTTTACCTTCCAACAGGACGAAAAGACGTAAGGTACATTTACAATGTAGTAAGCAGTTGTTCTCTCTGGGTAGTTCAGATCATCAATGGTTGATAAAATTGTCAGGAACTGCAGAAACATGAGACATTAGCGGTTGCATGATCATTAGAGATCTGGGAAATCCTTGATTTGTTAGTCATAAATTGCATATTTAAGGTATCAAAATACATCATAAGTTTTCTTTCCACTTTACTATAGTTTATTATGGAGAATATGTTCCTCACCATTATAGTCTTGTTTTAAAATGATGGTCAGAAAGAAATTCTTCCAGACAACAGATTTTATAAACAAAATGATCTTCGTTGAATCTTTTCTTTTTGGTCTCTTTTTTCTTCTTTTTCTTCCCTCAAAATCGCACAATCCAGTGTGAACTTGATTTGTGATAAATGGATTCAAACTAAAGAAATTAACTTTGTGATCTTATTGTGCGGATTTGTCATTAATTTATACCAATCAGAACCGCAAGAAACGGAATCAGATTTACATGGCTATATTTAACTTGCACTGACATCTATTGGAGACAATTGTAGGAAAAGAGAATACCTTTATGTGGCCAAGTGCCGAAAGCTTCAGACCAGTCATATCTAAAATCTTCACGCAACTAGTGATGGGCCTTCCATACTTTTTTGATGCAGAAGGCTACAGCAAAAATGTACGTGTTAATGATACTAGGAGAGAAGCTTCTTTTGAATCCCAGAATTCAGAAACTCACCAGAATAACACGATCTCGATACTCATTGATTTGTATGTGCGACTGCACATAATCATGCACCTGTGAAGAGATCAAAACACCGGTTAGTAAACTTGACAAGCTTCTCAGTTTCTCTCTGGTTTTTGAAGTACATATTTTCAAAATCTAGGCTGCTGTTTGTGGCATCGAAATTCACGAAAGGGTCAATTATTTGTTTGGAAGATGAACTGAACCGCGAATACTTACATGTTCTTTGTCTAATGTGCTGAGCCCAACACCAATGGCAAATATGGGAAGGCCCTGAGGTGAAACAGAACAAGTTGTAGGTTAGAACGGCTGGCTATATGCTGATCTCATTAGAACAAGGTATCCTAAGATTACAGGGATTGCTGGTTAAACAAGACAGAAATTGATTAACAAAACTCAGACCTCTTTTGAGTAGCCCGAAAGTCCTACGAGCTGTGAATCTCTCACTGATCTATAGACATCAGCAGGAAATATTGGCTTCTGCAGACAATAAAATGCTGTCAAGAAAAGAATTGGGAGCCAGCGCAGTAAACGAGCCGTTGAAACACTTACCCTTAATATCTTGTCAATCTGGTTTTCCACCCTCCATTTTAAACAGTCAACCAGCTGCAACATTAAAGAGGAATGGTTTGTCAGCATATCTTAGTAATGCATATGACAGTTTGATGTTTACAGAAGTTCAACCAAAAACATGCGTCTAACCATTTTATGAGCCTTGCCAACGTCGTAGTCTCGTGCCCTTAGGAAACGGTCCAGCGTTTCTATTAAGAATCCTTGATGAACATTCTGCAAATAGATCATTCGATGTCATTTACAAAAAGTTTCATAAGAGGTCATTTGGGCTTCAACCCAACAGAACTAACAGCATTTTAAGCTCTTAGAACTTGCAGGTCGCATACAGAAGATGGAGGATAGAAGAAGAAGAAGAAAGCTGGCGAACCTGAAAGGATTTCCTCGTTGAGTGATCAACTGCAGGTGACGAAATTAAACAGATGGAACAAATGGTTATTAGGGAATGAAGTTTTCAGAACTGGAATTGAAGAAAACAGAATTGATCACTGACCTTGATCCATCAGAACTTTGAGCTTCTTGATCGCGTCCTGAGGATTGACACCCATTTGGTCCTTCTCAAGAAGAATAGAAATTGCACCAAAGCTAAATACAATCTGCCAAAGCTCCTGCTTCTCTAATTCTCTCTGTTTTTCTCTCTGCAGGGCTTGAAACTCAAGGTTGAAAACCAGCTCAAGTACGAGAATGACGATGCTAGAATACAAGAAGAGCCCGGACAAGAAAGTGAACCTAAGATCTCGCAAGTCACAACCTTTAGAGGCCAGGCTGCTGTTTAAATACCAAAGGGGTCTCACACGGACTCGCCCTTCTTTATGGCCCTGTCCTTCTCAATGCCTGTTAAGCTCACGCAAAAGTCATCAGTGTCTTGTGGGAATCTCACTACGACCCTTAAAAAATGAAGCAAAGAAGAGGAAAAAGGAGCTGCTTACATTCTGAATGGGTTCTTCGTGTCGAAGTTGCTGGCTCTGGTTTGTTTCCCTTTCCAGTTTTCGCTTCCGTATTTCTTTTTCAGTATTCTCCTCTCCACTAATAAATATATATCACAATCATTCAATCTCGGCCGTCCAATGGTCCTTGCATGTGCCCATCACCATTTGATTTCGGGTTCCTTTTCTTCTTCCATTTGTTCTTTTTATTCCCAAACACTGTGGCCAGTTAATTGTGGAAAGCAAAGCCGTGGGAACCTTCTTGAATAGGAAAGGTGCAGGGAAAATCCCCATTCCCTTGCTTGTTGGAGCCTAAAGTCAGGAAATTTGGTAGCTTTAGCGCACAAATATGTTGGAGAAAACTTCGTAGAGATGTTTGAGGGAGTGCCAAAGGTTTGTGAGTCTTGGATTCTTTAGTTAATTAGGGACTTTGAATAATGTACGATTTGAGTTTGAGATTAAGGTAATAGGTTAGAGAAACTCGGACTATCTATATAATTCTCTCACACACATATATAGACCAAATTATTAAATTAAAAGGATAGCTCGGTCTTATTTGTTTATTGGAATCGGAATCGAGGAATGAGAATAGAATATGGGACTCTTTCTAAATTTCGTAATTTTATTTGCATTCTTCGTTTATTAAACAGAGATCATCTCATTCTCATTCCATTTTTTTTATAGCACATGCTATACTTTTTTGTTTATTTTATTCCGATTGTCATTTTTGTCTCCTTTTAAGTTCTGTCGTGAGTCGGAAGAACTTTTTGTTTTTGTTTTTTTTTTTTTATGTAATCCTATTGTTCCGTCTTTCTACTCACTTCCTATTCTCGCCTCTTTTTTTTACTTGTTTGATATTGGTTTCCACCGTGCTTCTACACTTGAGAGGCACGAGACTCATCCTTTGACAATTCTTAATCTAGAGTACATGCTCGAGTATTCATGTAAGTCTGATCAATTTGCTCATTAAGTTTTCAAACCGTTTGATCACAAATGGTCTTCTTCTCTAACTCTCCCTTAAAGTTGTGCGGGGTTTTATTGATAATATAGTTTAATTTAAATACTTTATTATAAATATTAATAAATAAAATAAAATCCACATTCCATAATTTAAGAGTTGAAAAACAAAAGTAAAATTTATAATGTAATAAACAATATGAAGATTTTAAAACATAAAAGTTGACCAAACCGAAAGTGGCTTTTTTTAATCCAAAGCCGAAAGATTCCTTTAAATAAAGGCTATATAGCCAAGGGGTGTAGCTATACGTACACTTTAGATTCTATTATTATTATTATTTTGAAAAATACTTTTAAAAGCTTTTTTTAAATAATAATAATAATATTATTATTATTATTATTATTATTATTTATTGTTATGAAAAATACTATTGAAAGCATTGGTAAACATCAATCAACTTCATATATATATTTTTTAAAAATACTATCTTTTTAATCTTAAAAATAAATATTGAACAGATTAATATCCACTAAGGTCTAAATATATATATATATTGAACAAATTATTATTTTTTATTAATATATATATATCAGAGGTTCATTATTGGGCCAGTGTCTTTTGGGCCTCAACAGTTACTTTTCAATTGGGCTTCATAAAGTGCTTTGTTAATCACAAGTGAGTGCTAAAGTAGATGAGAACCTTTGTAAATACCAAACAAAAATATGTTTTCTTAAAGGTTATATATATATGTTTTATTCTCCAATATTTTGATTACTTTTTAATTTAATTTTATGATATAATTTTTTTTTTTCATTAGAAAAGAATTTTAAAAAGAGATAAGAAAATTGAATATTTCTATCGCTTACTTATATTTAATCATGTTTCTTTTTAATATCAAGTTAAGTCTCGATAAATTCCTGCTTTTATTCAGCCATGCGAGATTAAATAAAAAAATATTATATCTTAATCGATTAGGTTTGAAATTGACAAGCATAGACAAACTAAATATCGGTCGAAAAAAATGTTAAAAATTAAATGATTACATTTGACTTGAAAAAAATATAGAAATATTAAAATGGAAATTATCTGATATTCGAATATTCCAATGGTATTTTGGTGCCATGTCAACTTTGACAACCACCAACATCTGTGGACTGTATATAAATATTCATTGGGGTTTTAATTTAAATACAGCCCATTATAATTAATTTATTAAAGAAATAGCACTATACGTACATGCATACTTTAATTTCTTAAAATTAATTTCAAATAATAACTAATAGTATTTAATTTTTGCTATTGTAACTGTCCAGATTCATCGCTAGCACATATTGTTTCCTTTTAGGCTTCCCTTCATAGTTTTAAAACGTGTCTGTTAGTGGAAGGTTTCCTACACTCTTATAAACCGTATTTTCTTCTCCTCCCTAACTAAGGTGGGACATCGTGATCAAATTTGTCTCTAAATTATTATTAACGAAAGTGTTCTTCAAACGTAAAATTTAATTTTATTAAATTTATATTTTTAATTGATTAAGTTAATAGGCAATAAAAAAAAAAAATATATATATATATATATATAGGTTAAACAATTTTAAAATAGAATAATTTTTAAAATGAATAAATAAGTATACTAATTAATCCGGGTCAAATGTTTGTTATCACTAAAGCTGTATTCAATTATGTTCGATTTGATATTATCTACTTTGAGTATAATCTCGCGTACCCAACTCTTATCCCAACAATCTTCAAAGGGATTATCTTACCATTAAAGCTATGTTCGGCTATGATCGACTATGTTCGTGTTAGATCCGACCTCAAGAAATTGATTTTTTTTTTTTTTTTTTTTTTAAATAAGTGGAATGATTACAAACACATGGAACCATTATAAACAATCACATAATATAGGTGGAAGAGACCGTACGAAAAAAAGTCAAACCAAATGACTCCAAGTAGTTGGAAAATCGGAGCCCCGCCACAAGGGAGTTAATACGGTACTCACATTGGCCTCCTGGTTTTTCCTTGTATTCTCAAATCTGGGCGACTTTGATTCCCGACCTTCATCGGCCATGTCGGCGTTGCCATCTCCGGCGGAGGCCAGGCACTTCCACTCCGATGAAGGGCTCGAAAGTGAGTTCAGCAATTACAAGTACAGCAACAGCACAAGCGAGATCGAGGAAGAGGATGAGACGTTTGAGGTTAAACGGAAAATGGTTTCGCCGGCGGCGGCGTTAGAGAGCATCAGAGAAGATTACAGTGGTGGGTGTTCGTTCTCGTCGGATGCTCTGAAATGGGAAGATTGCGTTTATGTTGGAGTGGAGAAAGGCGATTCCAGTATTGATGCACTTCAATGGACGCTCAAGAACGCCATTACAGCTTCCACCACTGTCGTCTATCTTTTGCATGTCTTCCCTGAAACACGTTACATTCCTAGCCCATGTAATTTCTGATAACTCTGTTTCTATGGCTCTCTCTCTTTCTCTCTCTTCTTCTTCTTTTTTCTCTCTCCTTCATGGTCAAAGTCTTATGTCTGGAGCTTTAGCTTTAAGTTAGAAAGAGGTCATTTGGCATGGTGGGAATGGGTCTGAGATGGATGATTTACTGCTTGCAGAGAATCTCTGCTCTGATGCTTTTGTTTGTATTTGACACTTTTATTTCAGATTCTTCTTCTTTGCTGGTCTGTGCGCATGCTTATGTTCTACAGTATCATGTGTTTGAGAGGACAAAAGTTTTTAACTTTATTTCTGGGTTCTGTTGGACTTGAACAGAGGATGAGTGATGAACAGAGACTCCAGAACGTTGATTTTTTTATCTTGTTTGGAGTCTGTTGGATATAATTATGAATCTATGAGGGTCTGTGTTTGTTTCTGTGATGGCAGTGGGAAAGATTCCAATAAATCAGGTTAGTAAACAGCAAGTGGCTATCCATGTAGCACAAGAAGAGAGCAAAAGGAAGGATTTTCTTCAGAGTTTCATTGACTCCTGCTCTGCAGCTAAGGTACCCAAAAGAAATGGCTGTTTTCTAAGCTAATGAGTATGAGATTTTGTTTTGTTTCTCACTTATTGATGAAACAGGTTAAGGCAGATACTGTGCTGATTGAGAGTGACAAGGTGGCTAGGGCAATTTTGGATGTTATTCCAATTCTCAATATAAGAAAGCTAGTTCTTGGAGTCAACAGATCCAGGTACCTTTCTCTAGATGTCAAAGCAAATTCATCAGCTCAACATACAAAAGTTTTTGCTTCATTGTCAATTGGCAATCATTAGGAAGTCGAGATCTCGAGGGGGAAGCGGAATAGCTAATGAGGTACTTCAGAAAGCTCCAGGATTTTGTGAGGTAAAGATTGTTTGTGAAGGGAAAGAAACGAGCCAACCGGGTGGATCACCCTCTCCTCTCTGTTCTCCTCGCTACCAAGATGATAACTCCGATAACTCCAAGGGTAATAACGATCCTAATTCCAGCGTTTCAGAAGCTCAAGAACAACGAAACAATTCAGTTTCTTGTATGTGTTTTAAAACTAAGTTTGTCTGAGCTACGTGTATAAGGAGTATATTAGGAGCTCTCTTGTGCCTAAGATTGTGTAGTTTTATGGTACTGATGTTCTTTGGTGCTTTCTTCCTATAAAGGATCATCACTTCTATGTAAATGAACTTCAATGAGATTAGATGAATGCAAAAGATTGATATTCCTATGGAGATAGTCTGGATCCTGGTGCTGAAAATAGCTAAGCATGTACATTCTGATGAATCAAGCCATTAGAGGAAAGCAAAGAATCCATTAAATACTTGTGCAACATCAATTTGAAACTGTTAAAAGACAACAACAAACTTACAGTGTTTCATCATCTATCAATATGCTTCTTCCTCATCGGTTCCACTGCCATACAGAAATGTTTTAGGCAGGCTTTCATTGATGAACAACCTGTATAACGTGTAAGGATTTCTTTCTAAAAGAAATCAAACTCAAGATAATTATCGGAAGCCTTTTTATCTGCAGCTGCTGCTGCTGCAATAGCAACGGCCTTTTCACTGGTTGATGCCACTGCATGAGGTATTCTCTCAATCTCGACCGGCCTAGGGATTTCAGGAGGAGTAGCACAACGTATTAATGCCCAATTTACACCTTCAAAGAAAGGATGCTGCTTGATCTCAGTTGCCCCACGTTTATAAGCCAATCTGTGTTGTGGTTCCTTCACTAGCAATCCCCTTATCAGATCCTTGGCAGCAAAACTCACAACTGGTGCATCTGGAAACCGAAGTGGCTGACCGACAATGTTGAATAAGGTAGCTCGATTTCCAGACCCCTTAAAAGGAGTTTTACCAAATAGTAGCTCGTATAGAAAAATTCCAAAAGTCCACCAATCTACAGCACTTCCATGGCCTTCACCCTTGATGATCTCGGGTGCTAAGTACTCATGAGTTCCAACAAAAGACATGGATCGGGCATCAGTTGGTTCTGCAATGAGCTCTGGCAATGGGCTGACCTGATTTCCAATTTCAGTTTTGGGTTTCCGTTCCTTCTTCGACTTACTAGAAAAGAGGCGTGGTGAGAAGCAGGTTGTAGGAACTACACAAGATGGTTGGATACAGGAAGGTTCAATGCAAGCAGGCTGCACACAGTAACCTGTGTTCTTTCTTAAAGCCTCAGACTCTGCAGAGAGATTTTTGACAAGAGTCGGACTAACAGTGCAACGGAGAGATAGGTCAAAATCTGAAAGCATTATGTGTCCATCTTCCCTCACAAGAACATTTTCTGGCTTTAGATCACGGTACACAATCCCAAGCATGTGCAGGTATTCCAGTGCAAGAAGAACCTCTGCTACATAGAATCTGCATTATCAAACAAAGAGGAAAAATTCAGTACCATTGTCAACTTATATGCAAATATGGCTATATCAAAAGAACAGATGTTAATTCAACATCATGAGTACAGGGCTATAATTCTTGAGCCATTCGGCTTTTGCCTGAAAGATCAGGTCCAGCGAAAAAGGAGAGACAGTCTCTCACTACAGCTGTTAAGTTCTTAAACACTTCTATCAGGAAACGATATGAAGACAACCTTTCTTGATTCATTAAGTTCCAAAACTCTGGTTGATAGATGCAAATGTACCAGACACAAAATTACGAGCAATAACAAGTAACCTAATGACTGGAATGCAATATAAATGCCACTTTCTATTATTTCTAAGAAATGGAAAGATTAGGTGTATTGTATGTTTGGGAACATGTTTGCTAATAGACACTCATCTAGACTAATTTCACGTGACAATCTAACTTGCACAACATCTGGTCATCGACAAGTTTTAAAGACTAATATTCTAGCTAGATGTTTACCAGAGTTACTGACCCGAAAGAAACATAAATTTAAGCCTGGACCAGGTAAAAATACTACCAACATAGATAAGATGACCCAACTTGAGTAGTATCTATGGCTGTAATCCTGCTTATCCTACTGAAAATTGAAGTACAAAAAACAAGGGAAGAAAGAACATAAAATTAGCCGAGAAATCTCAATCAGAGTAGGAAGCAATACATAAACCTCATGAAATCATCTATATAAAGGTCCTCATATATTCATGTTATCCCATGCTACTGATTTTAGGAGGATACTAATTCTCATTGTATTAGTTTTATTATAGTGGCATATTATTACTTATCCAAAAAAAACCTCAAATAAATGTGCAGCAAGCAAAATCTTGAGAATAACAATCAAACACAATACCACATCTACATAAACATGAACTACTTTTCATTCATTCCTATAGTCATTGCCCAAAGGATGAATCTGATGGTGGCAATACCGTTTCTTTGTCACACAGAAATCCATTCTAAACGTGCTATTCAAAATACTATCTTGCTCTTTATGGCGGCATGACAATAAGCATGGGATTTGGCGTTTGTGTTTGTTCTTGATGGATGTCCTTATTATAAGTGAAATTTTGAGTAGAAACCATTGAGAATCCTCCTAATACACCTGGATAAACCTTTTCTTCTAGACCAGAATAACTTATAAAACTTTTATTTGATCAAGAAGGTATATATATTCTAGGAACTCTCAACAAGAAAATCAGTAATTTGCACCATTGTATATGCACCCCATTGTTCATCGGATCACCTAATAGCTGTTGAGGTAGTTCATCCAGTGAGGAGAAGTTAAGATATGTTTGAGAAAATACTCGCTAGCTGCAAATGGAATGGACAAAAGCACTTCCTCATAGCTTTTATTGGAGAAGGAGAAGTGAAAAACATTTTAAATATCTGTGATACTGGCAGAAAAATACAGAAAAAAATTGGTTTGCATTATCCACCTCAAACAAAAAGATAGGAGATATAGAACAGAGAATCGGATTCAAACATGAAACCTAGGATATGAATACTGAGTGCAACATTCTCCTGCAAGATATACTAAGTCAGATCCAGGATGGTGAACACAAATATATCATTAGCAAGCATAAGCAGCAAGAATGGTAAGTATGAATAAAATGATATATAATTGTCTTGTAGTATATAAGTGCTCTTAACATACTTCACTGCCTGCTCGGGAAAATGCTTCCCTGGTTGCCTCTGCCTTAGAGTGTGCAAGTCTCCTCCAGGACAGAACTCCATCACCAAGCATGAGAATTTTTCTGTCTCAAAGTGGGTGTATAACGTCGGAAGGAAGGGGTGATCAAGAGATTGAAGTATTTCTCTTTCTGTCTGCGCACGAAGCAATTTTTTGCGACTCGCTAGAGTATTTTTATCCATAACCTTCATGGCAAAATGGCATTTGGTTCCACTTAACTCAGAGAGATAGACACTCCCAATATCCCCACAACCCAACTTCTTCAGAAGTCTAAAATGACCTAATCCCATTGCCCCATCTTTTGCACGGACAACTTGAATGGCCTCCCATCTCAAATCATTTGCTTTGTGAGGTTTACTGATACTACTACTAAAACTACTGCAAGAGCTCTCATCGCTTATATCACTGCTCGTGCTCCCTCTGCATATACTGCTCTTTCCACTCTCAACAAAGTTACCATGGTCGCTAACCTTTGCACTTCCACTGGTCTTGGCAAGGCAGCTAGTTCCATCGCTTACTTTGCCGGAAACAGAACTGATCTTAACACTTCCATATTCCGATGTTTTCTTCTCCTGGTCTAGTGAGCTTCCAGGTGAGCATCTAGCTTCATTGTGAGGGGAATCTACTTCAGTTGAAGTATGTTTCAGACCAGGTGAAGATATGCTGAAATTAAATTTTTCAGTCAACAACTTAGCAGATCCATTTTGATTCGATACTGATGACTTTTTGTCGGAAGATATTTCCATATCCTGCTTTGAGATACTCTTTACTGACTTAGACTGATCAGAAGGAACTGATTCAGGTTTACTTAACTTGGAAATCTTCGGAGGCAATAGCCCGGCATCCTTTCCATTAGCCATTTCACCATTAGCTGTTTTTTGTGGCTGATTTGAGGAAGCCTTGGAACCAGCAATTGAGGCCATCAGGGTGCTAAAGAATCTTCGAAGGAATCAGATTAAAGGGGTCCATCGGTCAGCAGCTGTTCTCCGGGCCAGACCATTCTATCTCCCATTAACAGCCCATCCTAATTTCCATTCGGGTCCACCGAATACAACGATTGATCTACGAAAAATCATGAAAAATGAATTAATTACCCACTCAACCGGAAAAGATTAAGATGCGTTACGAAAGAAAAAAAGACAGGCAGAGGACAAAGAAGATGTTCAAATAGTGAAAACAAAAGCAACGAGAATTTGAGGGGAAATTTAACAGATGAAATGACCACCAAATCGAAGTATCAGTCGAGCAACATAGCTTGCAAATGCAGTTTCTGGGTTCAATTTCCACAAGTCTAAACTGAATCAAAAATACTAAACGAACTCCATAAACATGATCGACGACTAATATGAACTTATAAGAGACAAAAAGCCAGATCTTTCCCACTGAACCACAGTTTTCAGTGAAACCCCATCACAGATCCAAAGCCAGGTCGCGACCCAGATGCGAGAAACAGAACCAGAAGATAGGGCGATGCAGACCCTTGAAGAACAAAGGCAAGAAACCAAAAAGCAAAGCGAGAGAAGCCGAAAAGTATACCGAGAAAAATAAAAGAAGAAAATTTCAAGGACTGGAGCTGAGCAGCTTTGCTCTTCTTGGCAGCGTGAAAGGAGTGCTGTAGAAAGATGTCTTCAATAAGCTCAGCCCTGGGTGAAATGAGAGAGAGAGAGAGAGAGAGAGAGAGAGAGCAGGCAAAGGGAGGGAGACCAGAGTAATAAAAATAGATTTAGCTCTGGTTCTCGTGGATTAGAAGGAGAGGGGTAAGAGAGAGAATGAGCGGTCAAAACCATAAAGTTGAGCTCTTTGTACTCTAAATTTTTATTGGTTATTTGAACTAAAACGAAAATAATTTTTAGTCACCAAACGCTTCATCTGAGGTCCCGCACTGTCTATCACGCCTTTACACAAAATCCTTCATTTTCAAGCTCATCAATAGAGTATTTTTCTCTTTCCTTTCACCCTTCATTCCATACAAATTCTCTCACCTGTAATCATTTCTTTTTCCAATATTAAGAACTAACCCATATAAGCAACGGGGAAAAACAAACCAACAGACGTCGTCTGATCTAGATTTTTCTAACAAACTTAGTTGAAAAAAATTGGTGATTTTCAGCAGATATAAATAAAAGGAATAACTTCAGGTAGGAGAGAAAGTATATTTCTCCATAAAATAAGGATTTCGCAAACTTACTTTTTGTTGTTTTTTTTCGAATATATTCATCATGTTTGTCAACAAAGAATAGTAGTTTGCCTCCAAAATCAAGCCGGGATGCGTTGTAAGACTCTGATTTGACTCGGGAAAACAGAGTAATAGTCCAAAATTCCTGCAACTTTTTTCCCTAGTGCCTGCATACAGAAGCAAAGTGCATAATTGGAATTGTACAATCATAATCAAGACCACACAGAAAAAGATATTCAATATAATTAGTCTAACAACACTAATTAATTTCAAAAACATGTTTCCATCTTTATTTAAGGTAATATAATTAAGCATGTCCCTGTCAACATTATTGATGAATTTTCACTACAATTTTAGGTAGAAATATTTATAAATGTAAAGTGGGAAAGCATTAAAATGGTTTATATATTTTCAATCTAAACATATCGGCACGAAACTAAAAAAGAACAATAAATCAACTTTGGATACCCACTTCAGTTTGTTTCTTCTTGGTCGTGGACAGCGTTACCGGTTCAAGTCACCTTTCAGTCCCACTAAAGCTCACATTTGACGCAATAAGGAAGATAAATCAGTGGGGGTTTTGACTTGACCTGCCCATGTCTTAATCAACATCTCAACTAAAGCTTCCATACTTTGGTTAAGGAACAATTTCTTTCTAGCATTTTTCTTCTCCTTTTATATTACTTTTTTCTAGACATAATCTTGAGAGAAAAGTAGAAATGGGGAAGCAATGAAATGAGTTCAAACATACTTGAACAAAAAATGAAGGATAATCTTAATTCTTACCTTATCGGTAACTTAATGTTCTTAATACCTACTGGAAGTGGCTGTGTACTGTACATATATTAATCCCAATAGCATAGAACCAATCAAATTGAAAGCTTTCTCATCCGGCTGCTTATGCACTCCTTTCTTTGTATCTGTGCCAATTTATTACAAAATGAACATTGTTTTTAGCAATTGAAATTCAAATTAACATATAATTTAAACAAAGATTTCAAGAATCGCGCAGCTCCATGCTTAGAGGTGTGAGCTGTTCAGCCTGTCCCACGTGCCTACGCTTCATTTTTTAAAAAGAAAAAAAAAATACATCAAAGAGAAAAGAGAAGTTAGGAGCAGTTTGCCAGTTTTTAAGCAGATAAATGGTGGTCCTCATCCCATCTGATTATTTGATAATGCCAAGTAGCTTAAAGAAGACAAAGGGATGTAAAAACAGATGGAGACACTTGGCATCATCTGCTTGATTAATAAAGCAATTGAATCTACAGTCTTATAAAATTGACAATGGAATATATTCCTCAGCTAAACTTAGATGCTCCCCCACCAACACCCCCCCCCCCCCCCCCCCCCCCCCCCCCCCCCCCCCCCCCCCCCCCCCCCCCCCCCCCCCCCCCCCCCCCCCCCCCCCCCCCCCCCCCCCCCCCCC
>NW_019272020.1:4047932-4109748 GCF_002738345.1 Cucurbita maxima | reverse complement strand
CCCCCCCCCCCCCCCCCCCCCTTCGATCTGCTCAAAGGCTACACAGTTCGAAGCTTCTTGGATGCTTCAAAACAGTAAAATCAATGGATACCCTGTTTTGAAATTTGAAAGAGATGACAATGGCGGGCTGGGGCTTGTATTTCTTCCTTGTGATGGTTTGAAGTTTAGGTTTAGCTAATTTATCTTTACCATCAACACCCAACTACTATGGCTTCATTAGAATGATATTCACTTCCAGAGTTCTGATCAACTGTTCGTGTTCAAATAAAGAAAGGATTGAATTTCAGTTTCACCACCATTCCTATTCAATTGATAGTCTTCCATGTTTCACGACTTTAGATAGCTTTTCCAATACAAAATGAAGTGGGCATCTTTTGTTGGAAAGGGAGTTATATGACTTAGGGGCTAAAGGTAGTGGGAGAACCATAGGAATCAAAAGAGCTTAAAATTTTCAAACGTAATTCATGGGTTTACGGAAAAGGCTACGAAATTACTTGGCAATGGGGTAAAAAGAAAAGGCAGATGCATCAAGGCACAAGAGAGGCATATGTGTGTGTGTGTGTGTTTGTGTGTGGGGGCTATACATCTATAAGCCCCGTCCCAAAACCTTTTTGCGGAACATATTCAGTTTGTCGCTTTCCTAACGCCAATTAACAAAATAAAAAATCGAGAGAATTTTTTTTTTTTTTCCATATATCAATTTTTATCTAAAACTTTAAACTTTAGATGAATTTCATCTAGATTATAAATTAAATAAGAGCTCACTATCATAAATTTGATATTTTTTTCTTATTCATCCTTTAATTTTAACATAAAAAAAAATGGTTCAAAAAGTTGAAGGAAAAAAACTTTCAATAAAAATAAAGTTTTTGCATCAAATTGAGCTTGATCACAAAATGGACCATTAAATAATTATGAATATCATTTTTTTAATCTAAAACTCTATCCGTATAAAACATATATTATGCACATGAATTTTTTTTTACTTAAATAATTATTTAAATTTGTAAATAAGGGGTAGGGTTTTTTCTTTCTTTAATAGATATTTTAACTAACAATGGAGAGATTCAAAAACATTCATCTATAAATGCTTCTGATTTGGATAATGAAGCATAAAGAGTAATTTATCGACAAAAATTAGAGATCAGAATAAGGAACCTGAAGAAAGAGCCTGCAAAGGGAGAGTAATTCTCAGAGCCTGCAAAGCTGTCCGAACAAAATGGCCATGTCCAATCTATAATCGCCCACCAACTGAACTCAAATCTGAATCACAAAATCACAGTATATTTACATATCCTTGGTCGAATTTGCTCATTTCAATAAGGATTTTCATCAAGCTTAGTTTCTACCATATCAAACCGTAAATTAATTTAAACAATCTTTAAAGTAAAACCCTCTAGTAACACAAAATCCTTGAACATTTGTATCTAATTTGAAATCGATGTACCAAGTATCACTGCCAACGAATCCATGCACATCCCATAGGTGCGGAACCGCAAAATCGGGCGCCCAGTACTATGCAATTTACATCTTCGGTGGGTCACCTAGCAAGTCTCTCGCTCTCGACCTTCCATTCTGCATTCAAATCTTACGTCGAAGGCAAAATTTCTACGCCCCCCTTGTTGGTTTTCCGTCAGCTGCTAAGGTGTCGGGTTAAGCCCAATGATTCTACCTTCTCCTTACTCATTAAAGCCTTCGTTGTATCGTCTTCATCTTCTTCTTTTGCACCATCATCCTGTTCTGAGAATGCAGAAGCGGAGGCGAATCAGCTCCAAACCCATTTCATTAAATGGGGATTTGACCAATTTTTGTATGTTAGTACTGCCTTTCTCGACTTGTATTCAAAATTGGGTTTTGTTAAAGCTGCTCGACGTTTGTTTGATGATATTCCTGAAAAAGATGTTGTATCGTGGAATGCGTTGATATCTGGGTACTCACGAAGTGGATTTAACCATGATACCTTCGAACTGTTTGTCGAAATGCGCAGGAGGGGGTTCAATCCTTGTCAGAGAACGTTGGTAAGTTTAATTCCTTCCTGTGGTACCCAACACTTATTCGTCCAAGGAAAATGCATCCATGCTTTAGGTGTTAAGGCTGGCCTTGATTTGGACTCCCAAGTGAAAAATTCTCTTGCATCGATGTATGGTAAATGTGCAGATTTAGAAGGGGTGGAACTCTTATTTGGAGAAATTATTGAAAAAAACGTAGTTTCTTGGAATACTATGATTGGGGCATTTGGCCAAAATGGGTTCTTTGTGGAGGCAATGCTTGTTTTCAAGCAAATGCTCGAGGAAAGTATCAATACTAGCTCGGTGACGATGGTCAGTATCTTGTCTGCAAATGCAAATCCAAGATCTATCCATTGTTATGCTACCAAAACTGGTCTTATGGAAAATGTTTCCGTGGTTACCTCTCTAATTTGCTCGTACGTAAAATGTGGATGCATACATATAGCAGAACAGATTTATATGTCAAAACTCCAGAAAAACTTGGTTGCATTAACTGCGATTATTTCAGGGTATGCTGAGAAAGGTGACATGGGAGCTGTGGTGAAGCTGTATTCCCGTGTGCAGCATTTAGAAATGAAACTAGATGCAGTTGCCATGGTTGGTATAATCCAAGGTATTACATATCCCGATCACTCTGGTATTGGACTATCTTTCCACGGTTATGGGCTAAAGAGTGGGTTAATTATTGATTGTTTGGTTGCAAATGGTTTCATAAGCATGTACTCAAGGTTCGATGATATTGATGCAGTATTTTCTTTATTTCAAGAGATGCATGAAAAGACACTGAGCAGCTGGAATTCTGTGATATCTAGCTGTGCACAGGCAGGAAGGTCAATTGATGCCATGGCTTTGTTTTCCCAAATGAAGTTGTCAGGCTATGGGCCAGATTCAATTACACTTGCTAGTTTACTATCTGCTTGTTGCCAAAATGGGAACTTGCATTTTGGGGAGATACTTCATTCCTATATTCTAAGAAACAATCTGGACTTGGAAGGTTTTGTTGGAACTGCTCTTATAGACATGTACGTCAAGTGTGGAAGAATGGACTTTGCTGAAAAGGTGTTTAAGAGCATGAAAGAGCCATGTTTAGCTTCATGGAACTCAATGATCTCTGGTTATGGTTTATTTGGGTTTGACAATCATGTTTTCCTCTGTTACACTAAAATGATGGAGAAGGGGATAAAGCCCAATAAAATAACTTTCTCAGGAATTTTAGCTGCTTGCACTCATGGAGGACTTGTTGAAGAAGGTAGAACATACTTCGAAATCATGAAGAAAGAACTTGGTATAGTGCCAGAGTCACAACATTGTGCATCCATGGTTGGCCTGCTTGGACGGGCAGGCTTGTTTGAAGAGGCAATTCTATTTATCAAAAACATGGAAGTCAATCCAGATTCTGCAGTGTGGGGAGCATTTCTCAGTGCTTGTTGCATTCACCAGGAAGTTAAGCTTGGGGAATCTGTGGCGAAAAAGTTGCTTTTCTCTAACTGTAGAAATGGGGGATTTTTTGTGTTGATGTCAAATCTTTATGCAGCATCAGGGAGGTGGAATGATGTAGCAAAAGTCAGAAAGATGATGCGAGAAATGGGAGAAGATGGTTGTTCAGGTGTTAGCCTTATGGAATGGATTTCCTAGGAAGACACAGACAGAGACTTGTATCTGTGAGAATTTCATTTGAATGGATATTCTTGGCGGTGGCAGCCTATATTTCATTGCAGAGCCCTCATTCTGAGCATACTAGGAGTAGGATAGGCATTTGACAAGTGTAGTGCAAGTGATCTAATTATTTAGCTTCTATCTAAGACAAAATTATTCATTTGCTTAATCATAATAAAAATTCGCCAAAACCAAGGGAGACACGAAATTGTTTTCATCCAAAAGTGGCAAGAATGAAGGGTGAATGCAAAACAAAAAAAAACAGAAAACATCAATGGAGATTGTATAATTGTACCGTACCTTGGAACTGTATTTGAGGAGAATCCGGATCGCCAAAACCCACGAAATCCAGCGACTGCAGCGCTTGAAAATTGGAAGGGTTAAAAATTGAGGACATGTATAGTCGCTCATCAAAAGCCAAGGAGACCCAAAATCTTTTTGATGCGAAATTAGTAAAAATGATGAACACAAAAGAAAATCTGTATAGTTGTATCATACCTAGAAGTTATCAGAGGAAATTGAGCTGTTAGTCTTGACAGTTATCAACTTACTGGATCACCAAGAGCCCTATGATTCCTTCCTCGCCTTGAAGGCTTCAAAGGTTTGACGTGTGCAAGGCGCAACTGACCTTGGTAAGCACGTCATAGTGACTTTTTCCTTTTTCTCTTGAATGCCATTATAATTACACTAATCAAAGATCTGCTGGAACACAAATTTGATACAAATGTTCTCCCAGCACTAACTTTGAAATTCGTCCTCCAGTCAATCAGATTTTAAAGATCGTTGATCTGGTTGAAGACGAATTTGATACAATATGTTCTCCGGCACATTACATCTTTCAAATTGGCCATCTAGTCGGATTCATTGAGGGTGATAGAAATCATATAATAAGCATGATGGGGGGAAAACGAACCTTTTTCTGAGAAATAAATTGATCGCTAGTAACTCGGTATCCAGCATAACGAGGAGAAGACGAATCTTAATCCAGAAATACAAAGCCACCGGAAGAGGAAGCCCTGCGGACAACAATTTATCTGGGATGGGTATAGTTTGTCCCCAATCACCTGCAGAGGTTCCAATGGACTGAATCTAAACTGCAACCCTTCTTCATTTTGACGAATAGTAAGGAAGCAAATTTTGACCTATTCCCTAAAAAATGAAAGCTGAGAGCGGGAAACGAGAATTGACGATTCAAAGAATAACAGCATTTCAATTGCGTACACGACGCCACAATCAACCCATCGTCATTACGGAGAACAGTTACCCTATCGAATATGCAATCGAGAAATCTCAAACGAAAACAATGATTCAGGATGAAAAAAACGAGGAAGGGGAATTCAAAAGCGGATATGAAAAATACCAAATACCCTCGCGATCGAAGAGAAATACGCCTTGAAAATTTTGAACAAATGCCTGCCATCACCGATGCAGGGGAGAATAACTGAGGTTCGGAATTCATTCTTCGTTTTTTCTTCCTCAGAAAATGATGAATGTGGAGAACGGAAGAAAAACGCGCCAATTTTGAAAATTACTAATATTGTTTGTATTTATACTCAATAATCAAAATTATAATAATAAGCAAGAATAAACTAATAATTATTGAAATAAATCATGTTAATACAACTCTCAAATTAATGATATTATTTGATTTCATATTAAACTTGAATATATTATTTAATTAGAACATTATTCAATAATCTATTAAATAGCATTCAATAACTAATTGAAAGTTGTATATTTAGCATTGCAAATATTGAAATTATAATTTTTTTTTTCAAAAAATAAACGATAACAAAACCGATATCCTAATGAGTTATTAAACCACATAATTTTGTTTTAATTTTTATTTAGCCCCTTATTTGAATTATTATCTATTTATTTTAATTAAGAAATTTATCCAACCTCTAAAAAAGAATAGAATAATTAATCCATCGTCAATTTGTTTTAATTTTTTTTAATTTAATTTGATCAATCTTAGTTTGAGCACTTCTTGGACTCACCAATCGACCAAATCAATACCCTAAACCAACCAACTAACCAGTTTGGTCGGTTCGAGTAGGTTGGCTCGGTTTGTTGGATTTTTTATATTGCCCCTAGTTATGATCTTGTACAATCAATCCATAAGATGCCCGCATTGAAATTTTGCTTCAAGCATACAGATGAGAGTGAAGTTAAATTGTAACCGTCCAAATCCTTGTCCATTTTAGGTTTTCCCTTCTGAACTTCCCCTTAAGGATTTGCTAGGTGAAAGTTTTCACACCCTTATAAAGAATAGTTCGTTCTCTCTTTAACCAAGGTAAGATTTCACACAACAAAGAAGTGATACAATTTCATAATTTATTCAATGTGAATTCTTGAAAATGAGATTCGGCTAACCCCATAGGCCCACCATCAAGGGCTCCAATGGCTACAATTGTTATAATGTTAGATGCACAAGACAAAATGCATCTAGTTCAGCTATCCATGCAGCTAACTGTTAAAGAGAAGTAATGGGTTTATTATGAATGATCATCTAATAAGTCAGGAGTTTTGGTGCAACAACAATCATCGTCATGATCCCGATAGTTCCAACAAGTCAGACACCTTGCCTGTGTAGTAATCTGGTTGAATATGATTGGAGGGGTCTTGAAGATTGGATTGAGTTGTCACTCCTGTTATGATTGTGGTACTCGTGAGTGAGGTTCCAGGGGTGAGGGGGAGGGGTATAGAAATCTAGAGTCCAAACCTGAAAAAACAAGTAGTGTTTTGCAGCCTGTGCTCTGGCCAAATAGGATGTCTGTGTCCAGTCTATCACCCACCATACACATCTTAGAGCAACCAAACTCAAATCTGAAAATCAAAACACATCACATATAGTTATTATTTTTGGGTTAAATTATAAATTTACTCCCTAAGCTTTAAGATTTATGGATTCGAAGCTTTCAAAAGTATCTAATCGGTTCTTGAATATTGAGTCTAATAGATTTGTGAACTTTAAAAATGTCTAATATGTGAGATCCCACGTCGATTGGAGAGAAGAATGAGTGTCAGTGAGTGTCAGTGAAGACGCTAGTCCACGAAAGGAGTGGATTGTAAGATCCCACATCGATTGGAGAGGGGAATGAAACATTCTTTACAAGGGTGTAGAAACATATTCCTAGCAGATGCGTTTTAAAAACCTTGAGGGAAAACCCGAAAGGAAAAGCTTAAATTTAACAATATTTGCTAGCGGTAGACTTAGGTTGTTACATAATGGGCCACATGTGTTTAGTAAATCCATGAATTGTGTAAAAAGTAACGAATAGGTCAATGACCTATTTGAAACGAGCTTTCACGAAACGAATTTTGAAAGCTCATGAACCAAATGAATACAAATCTCTAAGACCAAACTTATAATTTAACCTTTCCTTTTCCTATACATTTTCAAACCCATTACCATTGAGTCATGACCTATAGTGATCAGAAAATTGGAGATTTGAGTTTTGAGTTTGAAATCTCCAACAACGTGGCTGTGTTGATTCATCATAATTAAAAATAATAATAATAATAATAATAATAATAATTTTTTTAAAAAAAAATTAATGAGCGTGGCAGTTATATTCCCTTACTTTTTCAGTAAAAAGTCCATCATGAATGTTGATGGTTTTCCGACCAAAATGGGCTCCTTTTCAGATGATCCACCCACTGCAGCGACCATGCAACCAGCACCTGAATCAGAAGATTTAATCAAGTTAATGAGCCAACCAATGTGAAATAGCATTCAATCAAGTTGATTGATATTGAGAAAATCAATAGACAGTAAGAAAAAAATGTACCAGGGGTTTCTTGTGACTCAGTAAAATGGCCCACGGCATCACGGTTAGTAGCAATAAAGAGGCATCCCGGGTTCTCACGAATGCAAAGTGTAGCGTACCTGATGGTGGAGAAAATAAAACTCCATAGTCGAGTGATTATGTTACTGACAATGTATATAAAACTGAACAGCCAGTAATTGACTGCATATTGAAGGCTTCTGTAGGCAAGAAACACAAGATATAGGGACCGAGCGCTTAAAAAGTTTTTTAACCACTTCAAAAGTCATTTCAAACATGTTCGTAGTCTAGTAGTTAAAACTAGAATGGCTTATGATCTAGCGTTTTCGAAGGCATAGAAGATCAATTCTGTAGAAGCCAAGAAGAAGAGGATGGGACAAGGGAAAGGTTTGTGGGATATGAACTTGCTTACTGAAGCTTGTAATAATTAATATGCCGATCTATTCCAACCACAACTGCTCCAACCTGGTACATCACATGGCAGATATCAATCATATGTAGAGAATACAAGCAAAAGCTCACTAGAGTAAGGTAAGGCCAATATGTTATGTTACACTCTTGTCGTGCTCGATTGCGCAATCAAGATAAAGATCTGCAGTTTTCTTGGCATCTTCCTGCACCCAAAGTTGAAAGGCACTTGCAAGGTTTGATCAAAGTCAATTATCTAAAGGAGAAGATATTGATAAAATTGTATGCGTCAAGTTACAAGGAAGCCACCTACATTACTATGCGAAGTACTACCCAACAAAGATTTCAGTAAAATTTCAAAACAGAGTGCAGTCAAGTTTGGCCTCCTGTGAATGCCAATAAAAAGAACAGGACTAATGAATACTGAAAGCTAATTGCAATATCCTGAAAAAGGAAAACTAACGTTATTGAGTGTTACTCGAACAAGAAATGTGGAAATACTCCGTATCCAGTTGCTAGACAGTGTTAGAAGTGTAAGCTAAAGTTATTGAACATTACTCGAAAAGACCCACATCAGTCGAGGTGAGCAAATATTTTCTATCAATGTTTTCAATGCTCCTCACTTGTATCGGCCCAAGCTCACAGCTAGTAGATATTGTCCTCTTTGGACTTTCCCTTTTGGGCTTCCCTTCAAGGTTTTTAAAACGCGTCTGCTAAGGAGAGGTTTTCATACTCTTATAAAGAGTGTTTTGTCATCCTCCCCAATGGATGTGGGATCTCACAATTCACCTCCCTTCGAGGCCTAGTGTCCTTGCTGGCACTTCGTTCCCTCCTCCAATCGATGTGGGATCCCCCTTCGAGGCTCAGCCTCTTCGCTGGCACATCGCCCGATGTCTGGCTCTGATACCATTTGTAACAGTTCAAACCCACCGCTAGCCGATATTGTCCTCTTTGGGCTTTCCTTATCGGGCTTCCCATCAAGGTTTTTAAAACGCGTCTATTAGGGAGAGGTTTCCACACCCTTACAAAGAATGTTTCGTTCTCCTCCATGTGGGATCTCACGTCACTTGTGGGCTTAATATTGTGGAAGGTCGAACAGGTGAAGATCAATATTAATTGGGAAGGAAATTACCCCCTTTTATAGGTTGTTAAATCACCAATTATCTCAAAATTGAGTCAGAAAAGAGAACATTTATAAACCATTAATTGAGAGTTGTCTTATCTACTTACTGGACCACCAAGACCAGTGAATCCTGCAAGCTGAAGCTCTTCCATGATACCTGCTTCGCCTATGACATAAACCTACACAGAGAAAAAAGAGACCCCACTTACTAAAACTAGCTAACTACCAAGATGGCCTATGAAACGCAACAGTATAGAGAAAAATAAGAAATCTGGAAGGATTACAATCATGCATCTGGGAAATGAATTCTTTAAACATGATCAACAAATTTTCTAATCCTACCCACGCTGTTGTTTCTTTCAAACAGAATTGTAGTTATTGCAATCAAATCAATACATAAGATATATAAATTTGAAACAACAAAGAACACAAGAAGCACGATGAGGGAAAGACGACCTTCTTTTCTGGAGAGAAATTATTGACTTTCAAGAACATGGCAGCAGCAAAAGAGGAGGAAAATATTTCATCCTACAAAAGAAGGCATGGAGACAACAGTTTAGACAATAGGAGAGAGCTTTTCAAATTCTAATCGACGAGACTGACCTCTGAAACAGAGATTCCAAGGGAATAGAACTTCTTCGCATATTGCCTTCTTGACTTGGACGAATTGTTGGTGACAAAAACCAATTTCTTCCCCTACAAATGCACGACACTTCCAGTCGGAAACAAGAATCCATGGTTCGAATGATCATAATAAGATAACGAAAAGTGTACCTTCGATCGAAGCATTTCAAGCGTATCAACGACGCCATCAACCAACTTCTCGCCCTTCCATATAACACCTAACCGATCAAAAACAAAAACATGCCATCGAGTAAACATTAAAGATGAAGGAAGCGGAAATAGAAAATGAAGAATACCATCGCAATCAAAGAGAAAGGCCTCGACGGAATCGATCAGATCCCGGGCATTGCCGGAGGAAAGCAACTGGGGTTCGGAGGTTCTTTCGACTGAGCTCATACCTCCAGGACAACAGTCTCCGGATACGGCAGCGAGTGGCAATCGAATGGCTGTCGTGTTCTTGGAGAATTATCCGGTGACTGGTTCGTCCAATTTGGAAAGTGCAGTTGCGCAGAGATATTTTCATTTTCTTATTACCCTAAACCACCGTCGAGGGCGGCGAAACACAGTGGAAATTCCTTTTTTTTTTCTTTTTTTTTTAAATTTAAATGCTCCATATTTTATGATGCTGTAATTTAATTTAAAATTTCTTAAAAAATTAATGTGTTTTGAACTAATAAACTATGATAATAAATTATAAACTAAAGTTATAAAAGTATGCCCTATGAGGAGTATTTCCAATAATTCAATCATGGTAGTTTATTAAATTTGATTCATAAGCTATGGTTACTTTACCAAAACGAAGATGATCGAGTTTGATCATTGGATTAATCTTCTCCAATACGATTGATTCACTTCCATTATTATTTTTATTATTATTATTATTATCATCATCCTCAACGGCATGACTCTATGTGCCTATATTTCTTCGAGTATGTGAGATTTCACATCGGTTAGAGAGGAGAATGAAGCATTCTTTGTAAAGGTGTGAAAATCTCTCCCTAAAACACACGTTTTAAAATCGTGAAATTGACGACAATAGGTAACAGACAAAAAACAGACAATATTTGGCAGTAGGTTGCGGTTGTTACAAATGGTATTAAAGCCCGATACTAAACGGTGTATCAACTGTGAGATCCAAAGCTCGCTCTAAACAAAATTTGTTCGTTTTTTAAGTTTAACAATATTCACACGAAGAATCAAACTTTTGGGTTTTTAGTGGAGCTTACAGATCCTTAACTAATCAAACCATAACTAAAATTTCCGTTAATCTTTGTAGAGTTTTGAGATCACGACCCTTCTAGTCCAAACATCAATCCGTTCATATCAACAAATATATAAAAACAACTTAAACGAGACTCATTCAGACCTTTATTCAAAACATCGAGTAAAAAGCCGATAAAAATTAAGGGAAGGCATCACTAATTGGTATTTGGAAACATGATTAGGGTGCATTAATTAATTAGGGAGCGGGTTGGTAATAAAGCATTAATTAAAGGAAACCAAATATAATCACACTTTAATTAATTTGATTAAGAGTTGTTGGAGAAGGGCCCCTTTTTTCTTCCTTAAAGTTAAAGGCTTAAAGCACCCAATTCCAAGTGATACCCCAATGAGCCAGACAATGTTATGTGGTTGCCCCCCACCAATCCAAATCTCTTTGTTATTTTAATATTCACATTTTTTATTCGTGTTATTGATAAAATCCCAATAAATATGTTCGGGATTCACACCTTGTCCTGCATCTCTTTTGACATGGTCACGTTATTTACTCATTGTTTCTTAAGAGTAAAGACTAATCCTACAAACCAACACGAGTCATTCCATCATGTTTTATCCTCACTCACGTGCTTCTAAAAAAATTCATAGGAGGTCACCTAACATAGTGTTGTTGTACGTAAAACATGCTTATCTATACAGATTTTTATGATAAAGCAGCAAAACGGGGAAGTATACCTTGTTGTTGGTATATGTAGTGAATTTAAGTTCTTTTTAAATATTTTGTATAATTAATTATAAATAAAACATTAAATTTATTAATGTTATATTATTTGATCACGTTGGAGTTAAATATATTAAAAAATGTAAAGTAAAAATATTTTAAATAATCAATTTAAAAATAAACAACATACGCAAAGCTAAATCATTAATGTGAAATAATTAATTATGATACGCAAACCAAGTGGAACCATTTTTTTTTTAGAAAAACATTAATAGTAATTATAAGGATGAACTTTTAAACGGGTCACATAAATTTTAAAAATTTATTCTAAATAAATAAAATAAAATTAATCGTTGTTAGGTAACGAAAAAGAATATCAACAATAATGTGAAATTTTTGTTATAAACGTTACCAATCGACGCAATAGCCACCCACCCAGAGCAAAACTCAAAGAGTCTCTGAGCCGACCTACTCAAGGTAGTTGTGGTAGGCGGTGACGAACTCAATAAAGAAAAAGCAGTTGTTGTAGCCATGAAGATCGAAGAGTAAATGAGGAAAATAAAATTTGACGTAATTTTAACCTGCCATATCAACTTAACTCAGGAACTATTTATAATTATTCGACTAAAAGTATTTTTTAAAATTATTTTATGGACCAAATAAACACTAAATTTAAATTTTAAAGATTAAAAAAATATTTTTATTTATTTTTATATTGTGAATACAAGTATTAACTCGAGTAATTATTAATTAATTAAAAATATTATAACATCGATGAAAAAAAAATAAAAAAGTTAAAATCACGTCCGTGAAAATATAGAACATTGTTATGAAATTATTTTCATGGATGTTTGGACATCTCATAATAAAAATAACATTATATGTTGCAAAATATATTAATGTCGGTGAATATTGTGACAATTAGGTTGATGATGCTTTAATAATTTTTTGAAGAGGCAAAAATCATAAAAATTATAAAATATTACAAAATGAGAGACATGGTTTGAGTCAAAACTATAAAGCCTAATTTCCCTATGAATTTTAGGCTAGCACCTAGGTTGTAATAATCAAATTAAATAATGAAAAATTAAAAATAGAATCGGTGGGTCATGGAATACGTAAATAGAATTCGAATTCTGCAAGGTTCCATGATTTTGAGCGATCAAATCAATGATGAAATTGTGAGAAAGACGATGGAAAGGGGGTTGTTCTGCACGAAGTTCACGCCGCCGCGTGAAAATGGCCGTCGTCACCTGCGGGTAGGCGGCGATGCGGCAGTTCCGCGCGCGCATGGAGAAATTAGGCGACACAAGTTGAAAAGAAAGAGAGAGAGTTGTCTGTGATTGGCCTCCGAAACCACCAACAAAAGGAAGAGTAATCCAACGTCAGAGTGATAAATCCGGCGACACGTGGCCGACATGCAGATCAACAAGAACCAACCAGCGATTAATGGAAGAAGAATCAGCGGAGATAGTGGGGGGAATCATGATGAAGGCTGCCATTGGCGATCTTTCAATCTCCAGAATCACAGGGACCCAGTAAACCCCCTTTTTCCCTCTCTTAGCTATAGAGCATTAAATCCCAAAGCCCTAACCCCACCTCCGCAATTTGTTTTCGTTTTTGTTTTTCCCTGTCTCACTTTATAATCTCGATTCGATTCCGTTACAAATTGAGCTTAATTTCTGTAGTAGATCAACGAGAACTATTCTCTGTATATGTGAATTATTTCAGTGCATATCAATGTTCTTGATCTTGATTATGCATGATTTACTTGGAGATTCAATCATCATGAATCAGAACACCATTTTGCTCTAACTTTTTCATTACATTTCCGTTCTGTATATCTTCAAGCGGTTAATGATAGCGTTGCGTTAGATTATTACTAGGTTGACTAATCAGGAGATTCCAAACCCATGTCCCTCTCCTTGTCCCCATGCACTCAATACCCAATTTGCCTTTACTTGGCGTGCCTCACCAGTAGATTTTTAACACCCATTTTTTCCATCATAAAATCTGAATAAATCAGCTTCTGATTCCCAAACCCTTTTCACCATTGAGCCATTCTCATCTTCTGCATCATAACATATGGCGCTGTGTTGTTGAATCTGAATCAGAAAAGCTTTTTCAGCTGTTTCGTCCGATCACTTGGGGCTTTGTTTGGTGCTTCTGCAGCTTTTCCTGTTCGCTTTCCTTTTTTCTGGAATTGGTAAATGTTCTTATCTCTTCTTTTTGATAGATTTAATTTCTGAGCTCTCATCTCTTCTTCTTCCTGGAATTGGACTTGTGAATTTGGTCGATTAGTAAAGTAAAGTAAGTGGGTTTTAAACAAAACCCATGTACTTTAATTGAATCTTCAATTAAGCTGAGATACCTTCCATTTTTCTTCTGTTTTACACAGAAGAATACCTTTAATCTTACTATGCTTGGTCTGGACGTTTTCAGAATGTTTCCAATAGAGTATGGACAAAACAGAACAAAGCAAAAACTTTGTCGAGAATCTATCAAATCAACATTGAAAAGAAAAGAAAAGAAAAGAAAAGAAAAGCATGGACTTACAATGCGCATATTCCATATATGACTGTATATCCCTTTGAGAGAAGAACCTCAGAGAACTTTTTCTTCTGGAAAAGTAATGAGATATCTCTCTGTAACCCACTGTTTAACACAATTTGTCTGTGAAAACGCAATCTTTGATTTATTGCTAAGTCAGATTGCGAATAATCAATTGTGGGAAGGCATTTTCTCTTGTCTTATAGGTTATAACAAGGATACTGGATTCTTTTCCTCCGTTCTCCTTTTTTGGAGCAACAGTAGCTTTGCACTTTTTTGGACTTACCGTTCTCCTTTTCACTTGTTTAAAGTCCATATTTCTTTTTCCTCTCTTATCGTCTCTTCTTTTTGTAAGTTTTGAAGTTTTGAAGTCTTGTTTCTTCTGTTTTTATAATTGGGTCGATACATGTTTGTTGTTTGGTTCTTAATGCAATGCTCCTGCATCAATTAAGTCATTTTCCTCCATTGTGACCTCTTCCAAGTTGGACTGTTCTGGCCGTTGTTCTTCCAATTGGTTCTAATTCTTTTTTAGTTTCTTCTTTACTTAATGTTACCAAGATTTCTGTAGAAAAATGTGATATCCGCTGCACACAGCCACTATTTTTCACTCTCGCATTTATTTTGCAGTACATGACAATGAATCTGGTTGGTTTAGAACAGTTTAGATCATATTCAAATCATTGTATTCCATTGTTCTATGCATTTTGTACTGTAGAGCACAGATAACTGCAATAGCAAACTGTTGTTGGCTGTTCTTTATTATAATACCTCATTCAGCCAACGTGGTTGAGAATTGACTGTAGCTTTTTGTATATGGAAGGGGCTCTGTAGTTAAATACCGGAGACTGATGAAAAGAAAAGGCAATTGTAGAAATGAAGTTTATGAAATTGGGAACGAGGCCTGACTCCTTCTACTCAGAAGCAGCTACCAGGTATCATTTCAGAATCACCCTCCAAGAACGAACACTCAAAGTTGCTTGACTAAATACGTATTGGTTACACTGCAGGACGGTTCTTTCCGATGTCCCCGGCAATATTGTTATATGCATCGACAACGTTAGTTACCTTCTTCACAAGGTACTGCCTCAACATTGGTCGATTTTTTGTTATGTTTCATAATTGAGGATGACATATCTAAGCTCTTATACCGACACGTTTCACTCAGTTATGTAGCTTTTATTTTCTTGATATGACCTTTTAACTCCAAAAAAAGATGGGATTTTCTGTTTACCCGGATTTTTTATTTTCTGGTTTGCTTACAGTTTCAGCTTCTACCGAAGTGTGGCCTCTTGCAACATCTCTGCCCTGAGTTGGGAGATTCTAACATTGCCACTATTGAGCTTCATGATGTTCCCGGAGGTGCAGAAGCATTTGAACTCTGTGCTAAGTTTTGTTATGGCATGACCATTAATATCAGTGCCCATAATCTCGTACCCGCATTATGTGCTGCTAAGTTCCTCCGCATGACTGAAGCAGTGGAAAAGGGCAATCTTGTTCTGAAGCTCGAGGCTTTCCTCCACTCATGCATTCTTGTTGGCTGGAAGGATTCCATTGTTACCCTACAAAGCACAGTGAAGTTACCTGAATGGTCTGAGAATCTTGGAATTGTCCGAAAGTGCATCGATTCAATTGTCGAAAAAATCCTAACACCACACTCGAAGGTTAATCAGTGTTCTTACTTTCTTAATGTTGAAGCATCATTAGCCCCAAAATTCGAAGTTATTGATTTGGTACAACCATTAGTTTATTCATTGAATGGTTCAAGAATGAGTGTTCAATACTGTGAGATTCACATTGGTTGGAGAGGGGAACGAAACATTCCTTATAGGGATGTGGAAACCTCTCTCTAGTAAATACGTTTTAAAAATCTTGAGAGAAAGTCCGGAAGGAAAAGTCCAAACAGGACAATATCTGTTAGCGGTCTTTGAATCAGCTACTGACATAAGATGATTCCTTGCAGGTATCATGGTCCTACACTTATACAAGACCAGGTTACACGAAAAAGAACAGTCAAAGTGTCCCAAAAGATTGGTGGACTGAGGATTTGTCAGATCTCGACATCGAATTGTTTCGCTGCATAATTTTGGCTGTTAGATCTACATACATTTTACCACCACAACTTATTGGAGAAGCCCTGCACGTCTATGCCTGTCGTTGGCTACCTGACACTGCAAATGTCAAGCCTTCAGAGACGAAGATTACAAAGAGCAAAGAGGATCTGGAAAAGAATCGACAAATTCTCGAGAAAATAGTCGGCATGATTCCTTCAGATCGTGGATCGGTTTCAGTTGGCTTCTTTCTCAGACTACTTAACATAGCAAACTATCTCACCGTGTCGTCAACGACAAAAACTGAACTAATCCGGAGATCGAGTCTGCAGTTTGAGGAGGCAAAAGTGAGTGACTTGCTCTTTCCTTCACAGTCAACCTCCAATACACACTTCTATGATGTTGACTCAGTTGTGGCTGTGTTGGAATGTCTTCGTGCGCTTTGGCGAAGGCAATACTCTGGGGCTGCAGAAAACAGCCATTTCTTGAGATATATTAGAAAGGTGGGGAAGCTTGTCGATTCATATCTTCGAGTTGTTGTGATGGATATCAATATGCCCGTATCTAAAGTGATACAACTCGTCGAAGCCCTGCCAGATATCGCTCGCCCAAACCATGACGATCTTTACAAAGCCATAAACATGTATCTCAAGGTAACATATTATCAAATAGTTTAGCTAGCTTATAAAAGCCATAAACATGTATCTCAAGGTAACATATTATCAAATAGTTTAGCTAGCTTATGACATCTCTTACTTCATTGATTGGTAAAACATGTTCTAATGGCAAGCAGGAACACCCTGATTTGAGTAAGGCAGATAAAAAGCGCCTTTGTCGAATTCTAGATTGCCAAAAGTTATCATCAGAAGTCCGCGCCCATGCTGTTAAGAACGAGCGATTACCCTTGAGGACTGTTGTGCAGGTCCTGTTCTTTGATCAAGAACAGGCAGCAATCACCAGTGACAATCATGGTAAGCTGAAACCGGATATCGACAATGGTGTCGAGAAAGAAGCGAGAGACCGAACTGGCTTCTCTGAAATCAGTGAGAGGGATGGACATAGAACAAGAAGAACAGATGTGAAGCTGCTGCCGGCGGCTGAGAAGGAAATGAAAGATGATAGATCAGAATTTGATGTGAAGTCTGTGAAGAGTAGTAGGACTAGAGAGATGAGCAGGGAAATCAAGTCGTTGAGCAAGTCAGAGTCTAAGAAGATGGTACCAAAGGGGAGCAGATCAGATCATGGTGGTGAACAAAGACAGGTAAAAAGATGAACATCAAACGACACCACTTTTTTTCAACGCTGTTTGTTTATTTTTTTCTATTATGGTTTCATTTCTGTTCTACTGTTCTAGATCTAATGCTCAAAAACATGTTTTTCATAGCTTTAATATAGGCAACTCTTTGTCAATTGGGCAATCACAAAATTTCTATCTATTAAACTGTAATAATATCCCATTTCTTGTGTGAAACCGTGCGTGCGAACAATGGCATAGGGGCGTATATGAGTCAGGGAAATTTTTTGGACCAACCCGAAATTTTTTTCACAACTGGCTTCAAATTGAGTGGTTACTTTTTTAAAAAACTTTTATTTATTTACGATTTATTTGATTGTAACATAAAACAATATATAAATATATATGAAAGTTGTAACGTCCTAACATAGTATTTTTAAAAACAATACAAGAATATATCCTAAAATTTAAAATTAAAAAACAATAGAAACATTCCGGTTTTAAAAAATTATGCATAAAAAAAAAACTTTAAAATATTTTATTTACATTAAAAAATTTATATATATGCATAAAAAAAACAACTTTAAAATATTTTTATTTCCATTATAAAAAATTTATATATAAATGGAATGGAACAGAAAGTATACAAAATATTTTACCCTAAAATTAATTTAAACATTAAATATAAATTTAGTGGCTTTTATGTTATAAAATTATTTTGATTAATTTGTGTCTGATTCCATATTGGTTATTGTATTCTAATTTTAGTAAATTTACTCTTTACATTATTTATTATTATTATTTAAAAAGAAAAAAGAAAAGAAAACTAGTCCCTATCAATGTTTCCTTAAAAAATTGTGAAAATGATTATTTAACTAATTTTGATTAAAAAATTACTAACCTGTGTAAATATGATTTTTATAAATTTAAAATTTATTAAAAAGTTTAATAATTAAAATACAATAAAATTAATGTAGAAAGAGAAATTTGAATATGGTAAATAGTTATAATAAAAATATACATGTTAATAATTATTTACTTTTAAAAACAATTTTCAACAATATAATATTTCCAATTTTATTTATGTCAATTAAATAACAGTTCCCTCCAAAACATTTCACAAAATACACGTTATTGTTATTTTTAATCATTTAAATTAAAACACATTTTTATCAGTTAATTTTTTTTTCTTTACAAAAATATTTATTTTTCTATAATTAAAAAAAAAATCTGGAATTTACTCCATATAAATACAAAACTTGATTTTTGAGGAAAAGGATTAGTTAGCCATGGATCAGAATCACGACTCAAATTCGCCTTCAACCTGCAACGGTTTCTCTCTCCGGATTTTTTAAAGGTAAAACGAGAAGATCCCTACTCTCTTTCGCTGTGTACATCTTCCTTTCCAGCCTTTTTTGATGGTGATTTCTCGTTTCCTTTTTGGCGTTATTAATGCAATTTTCTTTTTTTAGTTCTTAGTTTTGCTTTGAAACCCTAGTTTTCTGCAACATGTTACTGCTCGATCGATTGTGTTCTTTTTCTGATTGAGAGGTTTCCGCCTTGGATTGTTCCTTATATCGGATTTGTTCGCTATCGTGATTGGCATTGCGTTTAGGGAATATTTGAATGAAATTGTAATTCGGTCTCGTTTATTTTCATTTTGGTTATTATTCAACAAGATTCATTGCTTTGACGTTGCTTTACTGACGAGAAGTTGATGTTGATTTGGAAATGGAGGATAAACTTTTATAGCAATCTGAATCTTAAAAATTGTCATTAATTTTTTTTTTGCAATGATAAATCATGTCTGTTTTATGAAATCATGCTGTGTAGTGAAGAGGTACCTTGATTAATTGTCGTGTTCTTTAGTCCGTGAGCTTGTTTGAACAAAATTGTTCAAATATTTTTTTTTACTAATTTTTGGCGCAGGTATGGAGTGTTTTGACAGCTATAAAAGAACATGGTTCAATGCCTAGAGGGAATAAGGCATTTCTGCGCTGCTGTAGCGACCTGCTGTGATGCAGATACGTCTAGGCGACCCAGGGGCCTTCAAGATCCTGAGGCTCTTGCAAGGGAGACAGTATGTATGTTTCTAGAATTTTCAGTCTTGATCCTGACACTATCATCTTTCTAATTTATTGGCGTGGATATTTGATTTGATTTCATATCTTATTTTTCATATGTTAAGTAATTTGTACTTTTCTTTGTTTTTTTTTTATTGTTCTTCCCTTTTGTTCTTTGTTTCATACTGGATTCATTTGTGTTGATAAGACCTTCACTCTTTTATTTGCTTGTAAATTTTGGCAGTCATTAGCTGTTTGTTTTCTCTATCGCAGTCAGTGTAAGTGAAATAGAGGCATTGTACGAACTGTTTAAGAAGATCAGTAGTGCAGTGATTGACGATGGGCTGATAAATAAGGTTTATTTCGTTGTTTTAATTAGTTTCCCCATTAATGTTGTGTTTTCAATCGTGTTGCAAGAAGATACTCTGTTCATGTTTGAGGTACACTTTCTCTTGCTTTGTTCTGACTCTCTCTCTGTATTATACTGCAGGAAGAATTTCAATTGGCACTGTTCAAAACAAACAAAAAAGAGAGCTTATTTGCAGATAGGGTAACCTTATCATTTACAATTGAACCTTTGGTTCTTTTTCCATACCCACTATAATTTGACTGGCCTGGACGGCCCTTTATATTTTATTTGATTCTTTTACCTACCAATGAAGTTAAATGGTCCTAAGATTCTAATCAATCTCCAGTTCCTGCATATAAATAATTGAAATTAAGGTATCTAGTCATACATTTTTTATGAATAAAGTTATGCAGTGTGACCACTATGTGTCATTTGATGGAAATATACTTGATTACTTTGTCAGTTTGCAAGGTTTCTCATTGCTTTACTTTTTATATTTAGCAACTCGTTTGGACTAGTTACCTTCTAAAATGCGTGTGTGCTTGTTGTCATCGTTGTGTTTTCAGAACAGTAGTTATATGCCTGCATATCTGTGGTTCAATCAGTTAGAACAATTAAAAATGACTAAAGAACAATTCAAGTTTCCTGTTTTAATCAGATTTTTTTGAATTGTTTGTATGGGGGTTTGGTTTGTGCTTCCTGAGAACTGGTGTATACACTATTTTAGCTCTTTATTATCTTATCAAATTGCCTGGTACCAAATGTTGCACTCATTTGCTAGCTGATTGCATGATTTTACCATTTACAACTTCTGTAATGCAACGTTATAGGTTTTTGACCTGTTTGACACAAAGCACAATGGGATACTTGATTTTGAAGAATTTGCACGGGCTCTTTCTGTCTTTCACCCGAATGCCCCCATTGATGATAAAATTGAGTGTAAGTTTTTAATGTCAATTTTCACATGTACCTCTACCAAGGTACCTATTACACTATTATATTTTATTCATGGTTGTATCCCTCTGTTTTATTATGTACATTCCATTAGAAAGGGAAAGGAACTAATGGTGTTTTATGGTTGTTGGAGTTAATTTCTTGGTGTTATCTTTTCTTATCATTCTGGTTTGATTATCTTGTGATCTCATGTTGATAATAATTTGCAGTTTCATTCCAATTATACGATCTTAAACAGCAAGGATTTATTGAGAGACAGGAGGTAACTTCACCAATGCCTTCTTTATCCTTATTTGAGCAATACATTGCATGGATGCTGACCACTTTCAAACTGATTGTTATATCAGGCTACCCTTTTTAATGGATGATTGTTTGGGAACATTTTACATAGATGATGCCAATTGATCTGTAAAGACTGTCATTATGCATTTTATCGTCTATCCCCTTGGATCTATTAGAGAAGGATGCCCGATTCTTTTGATGAAATCCAGTTTTTAATTCTTCTTAGTATGTCAGCTAAATAAGTCAATTTTTTTTTCTTCTTTGCTGCTATATGATCAGAAATGGTTGGAATTGAATTTTGATTGTTGGATTGTCGACTTTCTTGTTTCTAGGCAGAGACTTATTTCATGACAGCCAACAGCCTCTTTGTCATTACAGTGTTGGAAATCTTTAATTTTATTCTTGGAGTTAAAATTGAAATGTCAAATTGCATTGATGCTTAAAGTTTATGGTTTTTCAATGAGGTTGGGTTAAATAATTTTTTTTTTGAATCCCCTCCATGTTCTACTATCGTACTATTGCCATATGGTTACTATTCCCGAAATGGTTTGCTCAATAATTGTAGTCTTTTATACAATAAAATGTTGTGTAGGTAAAGCAGATGGTTGTGGCTACGCTGGCTGAATCTGGCATGAATTTGTCAGATGATGTTATAGAAAGTATCATCGACAAGGTTCTCTTCGTAATCTGTTTACTTCTGACACATTTAGTCTTTTTGCAGTCAACTGTAAGGGAATAATAGTGGCTTTCTATTGAATTACCTTGAATATTATTGAACTATTGGGCCTTTTAACTTCCAATTGTCCACTCTACTGAATGTCACACTTTTTCTATCCATGTTGCTTTTTTCACTACTTCGATGCTAGACCTGCTGAGTTATAGTTGATTGATATGTCAACACTTACTTTTCTGATTCATGAACATGTCTCTATTGGTTACTGCTTGCTAATATCTAAGTGCCAATCTTGAGTGGGAGAAAATATGTGAGATTTTCAAAATACATAATAATTTAGGCTCAAGAAACAATACGAAGCTGTTCTCTAGCAGATGCCTTCTCGGTCCTGTCTTCTAAAGGGATTTTCTTTTATATTGAAAAGAGGAACATTGATAAAAATGTAAAGCATTTCATTACAATTTATACCTTTGGAGTTTGTTGACTATTTTTGTTCTATCGATGCTTCCTTTGTTGCATGTGTCTATCAGGTGCAATTTTTTGTGCTGTCTATTAAAATTAAGCTATAGCTTAAGTGGCTGCACATGTGTTTCTGTTTTTGAAATTATAACTGGATGTCTCCTAATTATGCAGACATTCGAAGAAGCTGACACAAAACATGATGGTAAGATTGACAAGGAAGAGTGGCGAAACCTTGTTGTGAGGCATCCATCCCTTTTGAAGAATATGACACTCCAATATCTCAAGTGAGTGAGCTGTATTCTCTAACTTTCCCCATCAACCAAGATCAGGGGTGTTTAGAGTGTTTATAGGACTAAATGCGTTTTATTTTTCAAAATTTGTAGTGTTTGGTTAAAATTTTAAAAGTTAAAACCACTCTTAATTATTTTTAAGGAGGAATTTCAAAACAGATGAAACTAAACGTACTTTTTGACGAAACACTTTGAATTTCTAAGCATTTAATCACTTTTCTTTTCAAGTGATTGCTGAAAGTGTTTTAAAACACTTTTTTTCCAAAAGGTGTCACGGAATCATCGTGAGATGAGATTGGCTGACTAGCTGTTTTTGTTCATCTTGTCCTCACTCTATTGCTAAGTTGTTTTACTCTCTTTGTGTTGGCACTGGCAGGGATATCACGACCACGTTCCCAAGTTTTGTGTTTCACTCGCAAGTTGATGATACGTGAGACGTCTCTCATTGTGGAGTTTCCTTGGTACAGGTCAAATGACTGTTTGCTTGCAAGTTTTGTTTTAAATTTGATTGATGTGGTTGCAGTTGTATCTTCTTTCTTTCTTTTGTTGAACGAAAATGGGAAATTTCCTGTCCTCCTCGCATCTCCTTTGTGAATCGAAGCCCAGTTGAGCAAAATTCTGAGTATAAATTGTAGTTAGGCTTGTGATGTTAATGTGTGTATTTTTGTATCTTTTACGTTTTGGTTTGTACAATTTTATTTGTTTCTTCTTTAAACTCATCAGTTCAATTTATAAATGTGATGATGGTACGAACATGAAAGTGATCATCGTTATGGCCTGTTTTTGGGCTGCATTTCATTCAACCAATAATTAGCAGTATTATCAATTATTATTTGAATTTATGGATATTCTATATTATGAATATTGAAGTTGGAATCAGTAATATCATTATACGTGATGTAATTGTTGCTTAACACTAGATGAATATGAGTGGCAATAGTAATTCTATTGTTTTGTTATTTATTATTAAATATAATTATAATAGTTTAAAATGTGCGATTTCTTTTTTCGTGTGGAAGATTATGTGTTAAATATGATTAAGTTTCAAGGGAATTTTAATAAATTTTAAAAAGATATTTAAAATTTTCTATCACCAAAGGTTTGAATTTAGTCTCTTAATTTCTATATTTTAATAATACTATGATATGCGTTTCAGGGAGAAAAAAAAAAACTAATATAAATTTTGTTAATAAGCGCTCAATTAATTTTAGATATATTCTTTCAAAAAAAAAAAAAAAAAGCAAAAAAAAGAAGTAATTCCCACAAATATAGCTCTATAAAAGAAAACTGTTTGTAAAATTGGGAAAATTAAAAATTCTTGTAAAAAATTCACGTCGATAATTTAAATATTACAATTTTAGTTTATCATAAAAATTAGAGGGAGCACAATAATATTGAATTCAAGTAAAAATTATATTCCTTAAGAAAAAGCGTACAATTCAGATAATATATATTTTTTTTTCGTTTTTCAATTTTAATTTTAATTGAATATACTGGTAATTCTAATTGGACTCTCTCCTTTATTTAATCCACGAGAATTGAAAGTTGAAAGCAGTCTCGTCGGTTCTCTCATTTTCCGATCATCCAACCAGGCTCGTCGGTTCTCTCATTTTCCGATCATCCAACCAGGCTCGTCGGTTCTCCGTATTTCTCTATTTGTTGTAGGAAAGATTATTTGAATTGTTTAATGTTTCAGTTTCGAATGCTTTAGTGTTGGTTTTTCTGAAGTAGATTTTGCTTGGAGAGCTTAATCGAAGTGAAAGCGGGGAAACAATTTCCAGTGATGTCGGAGAAAGGAGAAAAGGGTTCTCCACTGCCAAAAAAACCTGGAAAGTCTTCGCTCAAGTCCTCCTCTTTCAAGGATGGTTCGTATTGTTAATGTCTTTTGAGTCTGTGCAATAATTTACACCCCAATTACTCATGGCTTCGAGCTTAATGCATCTTGAACTCACTTCTCCAAATTAATTCTCAATCTTCTTGTTCTTTCTCTGTTTAACCAAGATTTTGTTCTGTGAATCACTTGGATTTTAAAGCTACCATCATAACTATTTGTACAGAGCTGAAAATTTGTCCAGCTTTCCATGGATTACGCATGCAGTTTTCTAAATGGATCATAGGTCACAGGAATACATAGTGATGTTTTCTATGGAGCTGGGCATTTAAACGAACTAGATCAGGATTGGGATAATTAAGCATGATTGGAAATTCTTTTGTTTGCTGAATGTATATCAAATGCTTCCTGACTTGTTGCATAGCTTCTCTAAAAGGAAAGGATGATAGTCTGTTAAAGCCAAAGAAGGGAAGGAAAGTCCAGTTCGATGCTCAAGGTCAATAGTCATTTATACTTTTTGTGTTATACAAATCACTTGATGTGCCAGTGTTCTATATGTTCAACAAATTGCCTGTCAGAATTCATGTGCTTATTATATAAAACTACTTAACTCGGAAGTACTTGTACTACATACAGGATCAGTTGATGCGCAGATTAATTTTTCAATGAAATACAGTGGCAAAAATGGTAACAATTTTAGATGTTCATTTTATTTTTATCTTTCTACTGTCTTAACTTCATAAGCCTGTTATTTGTTATTTTGATGTTAATGCAATTCATTGACTTTCTCTCCTTTCCAATCTTGGCTTGTAGGTGAATTGGGTAAAGGAGGAAAAGGCGGAAGTGGTGCGAAGGAACCCCAGCCACTAGAATTGAAGATTGAGCAAGGTGGGTACTGCCTTGACTTTGAATATGGTTTTATTTGGTAAGAATATAATTTTACTTATATGGTCATCAATGTATTTGTTTTTACTGTTATTCATATCATGTAAGATCAGTATTGCCTTACCTTTTCTGTTTCGAGGCCGTATTTTTTGTTTGTTCCTGCTGGGATAAGTGATTGGTGTCAGTATGTCTCCTTTTATGTTATTTGTTCCATGGAATTTGTGGAGGGTATCTGTATGCTATTCAAATTGGGCTGTTTTGGTTTAAATTGGCGTGCAGAACTTCCCAAGAATGTTAAATGCCAATGCCTTATGGACTGTGAGGCTGCACAAATTTTACAGGGAATCCAAGATCAGATGGTTCTTCTATCAGCAGATCCAACCATAAAAATCCCAACGTAAGTGAATGCCATTAACTATTTATTTGAAAGAAGAAATCTGCATGCTGACAAACTTGAATTGCTTTTATCTTAGATCATTTGATAGGGGGTTGCAGTATGCCAAAAGAGCCAACCACTACGTAAATACCGAGTCAGTTAGACCAGTTCTCAAGTATCCTTGATCTGTTGAATAGGCCATCAAATTATTGTTAATTTCTTTGTATATCTTTTTATGGAGGGAAAAAATTTACATACTGCAGTGGAAGTGTGCCTTTTACCAATCCAGCACTCCTGGTGTGCTGTATAGTGCTCTTTTCATTCTATCTAGTCCATTCTGTTGAGTGCTTAACTGAATGTTCCAGAACCCTCAAGAAATATGGCGTAATGGACAGCGAGGTAGCTATCTTTATGTTCTTTCTTGCCTTTTCTAAAATTGATTCTTTCGAATGATGAACTGACTCGATATTAACGCAGGTATGTGTGCTTGCTAATGTCTGCCCAGACACTCCTGATGAAGTTTTTGCTCTTCTTCCATCCTTGAAGGTACGGTATAAGTTTTTAAAATTTCTATAGTTTACATCGCCATGTCATATAACATAGTTAAAACACCTACTGAGTTTCGGCCCACCTAAGACTAGCTCGCCCCTATCTCTAAAGTTTGTAGACAAAGCTCGTTCTATACTTAATTTAACTGGTTTAGGCAATGTACTCTTGATCTAAAGGCTAGAGATTCTCCACTTGTTGAACTCAAAAAACACATATTTAGCTTCTACGCTTCAATTCTTTTATTGTTTTGGCCTTGTACTTTTCTTGTAACTTAGATGGAGGGGTATTGCCTCCCTCTTAGTATGTCGTAAGTCTAAAAGTGTATGCAAAATACAAGTGCTTTTAAGGACTTTTGAAATACATTTATATATGTTGTCAAAAACTGTAAAAGCTTGATAAGTATGCTTTATTAGTCAGACCTTTTAAAGATGCTTCTTACACACCAATAGTGGTCCGTGGTTCTTCCTAGATGGGTCAGATTGGTCATGCATCATAGCAATTTTGTTCCTATGATTATTACTTTTTAATTTATTTTGACAAAGCAGAGCAAAAGAAGCAAGCTGAGTGAACCTCTCAACAATGTATTGAGCGAGCTAGCCAAGGTAAAATCATCCTGAAGTCATAAGATCGATTACTTGTCCGGTTGACTTCTCCCCTTCCGGCGAAGATTGTTTTATGGGATTTGAAAATTAGGACCCTTTCTTTTCAATGGTATTCACTAGATATAGCTTCGAGGAGGCAAGCATTAGGCATTAGCCCATTGGAATATTTTGTTTTTAAAGATCTGTATTTGCCGTAGTGTAGAAATGTGGGTTACTTTCTTGTGAATGCCTCTCTCATCTGAATCCAGCTCTGATAGACTGAAAATCAAACTAGAAAACCTCTATTAATTTGAATGTAAAGTGGGGATGTTAAGGGAGTAGTTTCTACTGGATGCTACTCATGTTGGGCTGTTCATTTATATTTGCTAATATGCTACTCATGTTGAGGCCCCCAACTCTTTACCACAGAGGAGATGCAAGTTTGGGTCTAATTTTGGTTCAAAATATCTATAGGGTCACATAAATATTATTGTTAAACCTTTGATTTCTGGGTGTTCTTGGTCGAGAGTATTTGTTATTATTTGAACCTTTGATTTCTGGGTGTTCTTGGTCGAGAGTATTTGTTTAAATAGTTGAATTGTACTCAAATTGACTGTTGCAGAGTTTAGTCATGAAATTCTTACTAACTCTAACTGGTCCGTCTCTTTAGAATCACCGGTCAATCTCTCTAGTTTACAAGATATATTTCGTTTATAAATTTGTACATACTTCTCTTACAAGACAACCTCGAAGTATAATAAATAAGGTAGAAGGTAGCAAGAAATTCTCACATAATTACTTCTAATTTTTTGTAACAAGATCATAAAGACTAAAAATGTCATTGAGTGTTTGGAATGCCCGTTGACTCTCCAATCCACGTAGAACATTCCAACAAAATATATTCATTCATTAAAAAAGGGGAAAAAAAAAACATCAGTTTTCTCACTTGAGCTTTATAAAACTAGATGATAATTGAAGCATCACTATCAATTCCGTTGAATACTGATGGGTTTCCATTTATAAAATACACTAATTCTCAACTGAATTACATATTGAATCATTCAACAGAAGGATTATTCAGAGGCTTAAAATGGATGCCTAATATTATCTTGTATATACACTTGACTTTTTTATTATACAATTCTGATAGATAGGGAATTTGGATGATGGGTTCGTTGAAGCTTCCTGATTTCAGCTTCGAATGTGTTTAATTTATTTGACTTTGATCATTTCTTGAACAGGCACGGTATCCTTCGTCATTACTTGCCATACTTCTCCCTTCAAATATGTTTTGGCATTCAATTCTGATTCTTAGACATTGTTCTTCCTAAATTACAATATTGTTCTTCACCAAACCAATCTTCTTTCCCGGGTTGCTTCTTCTTTGGAGAGACCTGTTAATCAAAGCAAACATCAAAACAGAAAATGGGAGCAAAATCTTCTAAGAACATTCACTGCCATGTGCACTTCTATGGTGATCATCGGAACCAGCCATTAAGATGTTCTTGTGGTCATAGTCTTCCCCCAAGCACCAATTCCGCGCCTTCTTCCCGACCCCCAAGTCCTATAATAAATGGTGACGACTTTGAATCCCTTGAACAGGTATCATTCATCTAATGGTTCACTTTCAACATCTGTTAATTGGATTCATAAATCCTGAATTTGATGCTGAAGTTTATTGACTTCTTTCTGCACTTGCAGGTGAGTGAAGCCCTGGAAAACGCAGGTTTGGAATCCTCCAACTTGATCGTTGGGATTGACTTTACAAAAAGCAATGAGTGGACTGGGAAGAAATCTTTCATGGGGAGGAATCTGCATGACCTTGATGGAGCTTGTCTCAATCCCTATGAACAAGCAATATCCATCATCGGCAAGACACTCGAAAAATTCGATGATGATAACATAATTCCCTGCTATGGCTTCGGAGATGGTGTGATTTTGTAATCAAATTGTAGAATTTCATGATTCTCTGCAGAACTATCTTAGAAGTTCCATTCATTTCTCTTTTTTCTTCTGCAGTTACTACTGGTGATCGGGAAGTTTTTAGCTTCCATCCGGGAGATACGCCCTGCCATGGTTTTGAGGAAGTACTCCATTGCTACAGAGAAACAGTACCTCACGTGAATCTGGCTGGTAAATCTTCCTCACTGGAATCTCCATTCCCTTCTTCCTGCTCAATTTGAATTCACTACATCTTCCGTTCCCTTGCATACTACTTGTTATATCAGGTCCGACATCATTTGCTCCAATCATCCGAAACGCCATCAGAATCGTCAACGACAGCTACGGCCAGTATCATATTCTTCTGATCATTGCTGATGGACAAGTAACTGGCTACATTATGATTGAAGTTGATTAGACTGTTTATGGTTCTTCTAAAGCTGACTTATTCGTATAACTCATGTTCTCTGTGATAGGTCACAAGAAGTGTAGACACTTGTCAAGGCCACCTCAGTTCTCAAGAACAGAGCACTATTGAAGCGATTGTTGAAGCAAGGTTGGTTGAAATACATGTAAATAAGCACATGTTTGCTACATTCCCGTTGCCTTTTGTAGCTTCAACTTTCATCTTCTTTATGCAGCAAATATCCTTTATCGATAATCTTAGTCGGTGTGGGTGATGGACCATGGGACCAGATGTACCAATGCGATGATCAAATCCCAGCTCGCAATTTCGACAATTTTCAGGTGAAAAAAGACGAGATAGAACTTGCAGTACCAGACTCGTAAGACCATTCTTTTGGTTCTATTATATATATCCTTTTCATTCTGGTGTTCATTGTCTGGTGCAGTTCGTGAACTTTACCGATATCATGTCCAAGGGTACTCCCCCATCGAAAAAGAAGACCGAGTTTGCACTGCAATGTCTAATGGAGATACCACCACAATACAAGGCAACAATGAGACTCCAACTTCTGGGGTAAATTACCAGCTGAATGTTTCAACAATGCTGCTTATCATGGTAAATCTCGTGCATATTGTTAACTCAACTTTCTAAACTTGTTTTATACTTTCAGCCAAAAAAGAAACACACAGGGGCATTTACCTTTCCCACTGCCACGGCCTCCTCCAATCACCTATATTTCCCGCAACCATTTTCCAAACTTTAGGCGCACAGAAAGTGACATATCATCTACATCTTTCTATGGTTCCTCCTCTCCATCTCATTCAGCACTTCTCAGATCATCTTCTGTGTCTTCGCCATCGTCGTCGTTTAATCGGGTAAGGCTACACTTGAAAGAACTCTGTAACATCACATAAACACATGTTGGCTAGAAACCTATGATGTTCATTCATAGAACGATCAATTTCTTAATGACCACATTGTGATTTGCAGATCTGTTCACAATGCTACATCAATGAGAAAGATCTTGCACTTGGATGTGGACATCAGGTAAATGGGAACAACTCCAATCTGTTCTCTCTATCCTTTTTGTCCCCTTTTCAATGGTTTAGTATTAACAAGCATGTTTATTGCAGATATGCTCAGCTTGTGGTGAAGATCTCATCGCCTGCCCAATATGCCAAACCCACATTACCATAAGGATAAGATTGCGCTATAACTAGCTGACAAGCCAGTTCCAGGAATTCTCTGAAAGGCATTTTCTGTAATTCTGAAGTAATCGTAGCAGAAATTTGTGTGCTTAAGAACAATCAAGTGTTTGATCATTTTGATTTGTGTGTACAGAACAGAAGTGCACTTTGATTTCAAAAGATTAAAGGTATGATACAGTTACAGATATCTCCAACAACACTTTCCAGACACAGAATCCTAAAATCTATTTCAACTAGAAATCCCTGATGAACTCTGATTTCCTGGATCGAATAGTCGAGTTTCTACAAAATCAGGCTGATTAGTGACAGATCTAACCCATGCCCATTTATGATCTTTCGTATTAACTTCATTCTTTGCTTCTGCTACATCTTTCAAAGGAATATACGAATAGTTTCCATTAATAGGGCCAGAGACAAATCCAGTATAACCAGCCATTACCCCATGAATTGCAGAATGAGCAAGCAATGTACAATAGGAGTTATCTGTAGCATTTGCAGGCACAGCACGAATCATGTAAGTAGGATCTATGTATTTAACAGTAAACAACTCACCGGGGTGCGTTCTCGCCCACCAATCTTTGAGTTCCGTTTTCAGCCATCCGCCCACATCCAAGAACACCGGATTTCCAGATTCGTCCCGCTCTTCCTTTTGTGCCTCGGTTCTAGGTATCGTGTCCTGTCCTGCTCCCTCTGCAACCACCAGAACCGCATGCCCATTCTCCTTCAGCCTCCGCTCAAGAAACGGAAACAAACCTCCGTCGCCTTCCAAATAAAACTCCATTTCAGGTATTAAGCAGCAATCGACGTCTCGACTGCTCAATGTTGCGTGAAGAGCGATATGGCCAGTGCTTCTGCCCATCAATTTCACGAGACCTATGCCGTTCACCGCGCTCTCAGCCTCCACATGAGCGGCGCTGATTGCCTGCTGCGCCATTTCGACGGCTGTTTGGAATCCGAATGATCGGTCGATGATTCCGATGTCATTGTCAACTGTTTTCGGGATCCCGGTGACGGCGACTTGCAGCTCCCGACGGCATACTTCTTCGAATATCTTGACGGCGCCGCGCATTGTGCCATCTCCTCCGATTATGTAGACCTAGTGAATTAATTTGCAATGAATCTCCCATTAAAACAATCCTAATTCCTAATCCAAATATGAAAATTCTTGACAACGAAAACTATTGGAGAAATTAGGAAACAGAAATATTAAAGAAATTATTTAACATAGCCATTAAAGATATCCATTTTATCTGTGAGCCGGACAAACTTGGATATATATATATATATAGACATACATACATACCTATATATAGAGACATACCTACATAGATATATATATATATAGACACACATACATATATATAGAGACATACATACATACATATATATATATATATACAGACATACATACATATATACACACACACACATATATATCTATACAAACATATACACATACACACACATACATATATATATACACACACACATATATATCTATACACACATATACACACACACACACACATATATATCTATACACACATACACACATATATATCTATACACATACACACACACACACACACATATATACATACACACACAGATAAATATATATATATATATATACACGCTTTAGGTTTTTTTCTATGTTTGTAAATATTACATTTTATATTTCTAGTAATATATTTTAAAATTATATTAGGGTGGTGTTTGCATAATGAATATATTTGATTTATTAGGATTTTTTTATATATATAAAGATTATATTGAAATATTAAAACTTTTAAAAAAATAATAATAATAAAATAAAAAAAAAAATTACAAATTAGACACATGGACATCTCCCGCCCCACGACATATTATTAACTACCAAAAAAACATCCAAGTTTCAGTGTTGTAGCGCCAAGTGTCCCATTTTTTTAAATGCCTTCAAACTAACTCTAAAATAAATGCCCTTGAAATATTAACTCCCAAATAAAAATAAAATAAATAATGAGTTAAATTTAAAATTAAATTAAAAAACCTGATTGAAACCACGATCTTGGATGGCATCGACGATTCTCCGGAGATCAAACCCGCCACGGGAGGTTCGAAGGGCGGTGCCGCCTCTCTTATGCCAATCATCGACCAGCTTCAGACTCAGCTCCACCGGCTCGCTCGAGTAAAACCCTCTGTAGCCAGCCACAATCCCATGTATCTGCCTCACTCCGTACAGCTCCCACAGCCCCACCACCAGCTCTCTGATCACCGTGTTCATCCCGGGGCACAGCCCTCCGCACGTCACGATCGCCGCTCGAACCGACTCCGGTTCGAAATAAACCGATCGCCGTGGACCAGCTCGGTAGTACGCCACGTGTGCTGGAGAAGGCTTTCTGGAGAGGTCGAAGGCGATGCGGCGGAGGACGACGTCGGTGGAGGTGGCGTAGAAGCCGTCTATTGGGTGGAAGAATTGGTTGTTCTGGAGTGGGTTGGTTCTGCTTTGGAGGGTCGGGAAGTGGTCGGTCAGGTGGGGCAGGCTTGCGACAGCGATGGGGGGGTGTCGGTCAGAGATTTCGGCGGCGGCGGTGGCGGTGGCCATCTTATGGAAAGGGGAAATTGAGAGGCGAGTTTAGGGGGATGAGTGAAATGAAGAATGAACTCGTTGATGAGGTGGCTGGTTTTTAAAGTAGCCATGGAATATATATATATATATATATATATATATATAATTATAAAACTTGGCAGATGGTGGTGTAAAGGGCATTATCTACTTGCTTTGTTTCTATTGGTTGGCCTTTTTTTGTAAACATTTGAAAAAAGTGGGTTCAAAATTAATTAATCAAAACTTTGGTACCTCATTTTTCAAAATTAATTATTCAAAAGTTTATTACATTTTTTTTTTAATATTTAAGGAACTTTAGAATTACCGTAAGACTCATAATCTATGGGTATTTTTTTTTTAAATTTAATCCTACAAAATTATCTTAAAAGCACTTTATTAAAAAGAAAATATTCTTTTTAACTTTAATGCCACATGAAATGTCAATAATATCCTTCAATTTTCAAAATATATATATATATATTAATAACTTTAAACTCTTTAAAGTCAAAAGTATTTTTATTTTTTATTTTTAAATTAAAAAAATAATATTACTATTAGCAAAAATATTCTCAACTTTTAAAACTAACATTATTTTTTTTTTATGAAATATCTATAGATGGTAAAGGGTGTTAATGGTATTTTTAAAATTTAATATGTATTATTTAAAATATAGTGTGCTTTTGAATTTTTTTAAAAAAATTAGATTTATATCAATTAAATTTTTTAAAATTAAAGTTTATTTTTGAAGTAAAGTGTTCGTTGAATTTTTATTAATTTAGCATATATATAATATCTAAAACTTAAACACAAAATTAATAACCAAGATGTACCTCTCACAGACACATAGTAATGAGATGGGGTTAATTGTGACAGCCTCCTCGAGTAACTATTAGTTCGACGAGACTGCTATAGTAAATTTACACCCACTCATTGAATGATGCAAACGAGAGAGAACGAAAAAAACGAGACATTTTTCTTACCATGCATTTAACCCGCTTGCTTAGAAAAGTGAGGCACGCTCGAGTCTCCTCAAATAATTTTTCGATAGAACGAGAAATCGTGGGCGGGGATGGCGATGAAATTTAGCCTGCATGACTCCCTTGATGCCAACTAGGAAGGATGCGAAGGAGGCTTGGCAAAGGCTCCATAGTTGGCATGCAGGGAGCCAGGCAGGTCCAGAGTCCCAACCCGATGACGATGGGTTAGGCCGATCTGCGTGGTTTTATAGGGAACGCCGTGGGATAAACCCAAGGGGCAGCTTCTTTGTAGGCTTGCGTTTTCTGGACCGGCACAAAAACCAGTCTAAACGACAACGAGGCAAGCTCACAGTGACAGGTCAGCTTCGCTGTGAAAAAATGTCTGATTCATTCCATCCAACTAAATTATATTTTTACTTACTTTTTAACAATTTAATTTACAGCGTGGCTTTTGGTTTTTCTTTCTTGTTTTATGCATCTTTCGTCCATTTCAATGTCCTCATTATTATTGTTTTTAACAAAATTAATTTTCAATTTTCACTTCATTTTCAATAATATCTCTGTAATAGAGCACACTAACCAATATTATCTGTATTATCTGTTTTTGTCTGTTATGTATTGCTTCTCACAGCGAAGATTGTTTCTGTAAGAGTCCAAGTCCACCGCTAATCAATATTGTATGTTTTGACTTGTTACGTATCGTTTCTCATAGTGAAGACCATTCATGTAATATGCTTTGACCCGTATCATTTCTCATAGTGAAAACTTTTCCGGTAAAAATCAAAGTTTACCGCTAGCAAATATTGTCTGTTTTTGCCCGTTACGTATCGTTTCTCATAGTGAAGACTGTTTCTATAACAACCCAAGCCCACTGCTAAATGATATTGAATGTTTTGACTCGTTACGTATTGCTTCTCATAGTGAAGACCATTCTTGTAATAGTCTAAGTTCACTGCTATTAGCTATTGTCTGTTTTGACCAGTTACGTATCATTTCTCATAGTGAAAACTATTCCTGTAGCAACCAAAGTCTCCTACTAGCAGATATTGTCTGTTTTTGCCAATTACGTATTGCTTTTTAGAGTGAAGATTGTTTCTGTAACAACCCAAGTCCACCGCTAACCGATATTGTATGTTTTAACTCGTTATGTATCACTTCTCATAGTGAAGACCATTCCCGTAATAGTCCAAGTCCACTGCTAGCAGCTATTGTCTGTTTTGACCCATTACGTATCATTTCTCATAGTGAAAACTATTCCTATAACAACCAAAGTCTATCACTAGCAGACATTGTCTGTTTTTGCTCATTACATATCGCTTTTCATAGTGAAGACTGTTTCTATAACAACTCAAGCCCACCGCTAACTGATATTGTATGTTTTGACTCGTTACGTATCGCTTCTCATAGTGAAGATCATTCCTGTAACAGTCCAAGTACAAGCCCACTACTAGCAGCTATTGTTTGCTTTGACATGTTATGTATTATTTCTCACAATGAAAACTATTCCTGCAACAACCAAAGTCTACCGCTAGCAAATATTGTAATTTTAGCCCTTGTAGCTTCTCACAATGAAGGCTATTCTTGTAACAGTTCAAGCCCCGTGATAGCAACTATTGTTTACTTTGGTTAGTTACACATCGGTGTCAATCTCTGATTTTTAAAATGCATTTACTAGGGAGAGATGTGGAAACCTTGCCCCTTGGGGGCCTAGCGTCTTCACACCCTTATTTATATGGAATGTTTCGTTCCCCTCTTCAACTAATATAGGATCTCACAATTCCCACACTTCAAACGGGCGTACTTGAAGCAATTATGTTAGGTGACCTCTTAAATTTTTTTTTTTTTTTTATAAAGCATGTGAGTGAAGTTAAAACGTGCGAAAGAACTTATGTTGATCGGTGAGAATAGTCCTCACTCTTAAGTACGAGGATATATGTCGATTTGATCGTTTTTTTTTTTATTTTTGCCTTACATTGTACACATAATACTCCTTATTTGGGTGAGCCATTCAATTTTTTACAGCCAATTGTTCTTTTTTTAATAAAAAAATTGAAGAAAAAAAAAAATCCCTCAATCATCCATTTTACGTTACCTGATGACCCGAACAATCCTTTGTTCGTTCTTGAACTATTTCTAAGATGAAAACTATTGCTCTAAGTTAAACCGAACATTTAGCTTACGTAAACATAAGCCTACCATTAACAAATATTGTCCACTTTGACCTTTTCGTATTGATGTCATATCATCGTCAACTCAACCGCACAATTTTAAAACATGTCTGCTAAGGAGAGGTGAATGTTTTTCTCCTTTCCAATCAATGTGAGATCTCAAACCTGATTTATAGGTTGAAATATCTATATAGTGGTGGACTTGGGCTGTTACAGCTAGACGTCGAGCGGTGTGCCAGCGTGGTAAGCTTGCCCCTCAACGAAACATTCCTTGAAGTGTGAAAAATTCTCCTCAACATACGCGTGAGGTGATTTGATTTTGAAAGTTGGAACGATAGCGTTTGAAACCATTCACCGAACTAAATAAAAACTAGGTTTATAGTTGATTTAAGTTCCAAAAAGAGAACTCATATCCACCCTTGATTTCCATCAAACAGGAGAATTTTAATTTTATTGGATCCAAGTGGTTGGAAGGAGCCGCCGATGGCTCTGGGAGAGAACACGAACTTCATTACGCCCAATTCTACAACGCTCTACTCCCTTGTTGAAGCGGTTGATTTAGCAGAGAGCTCCAGATACAATCCATCCCCTCCCCCGCCTGTCCTCCTCCGCCGTCGTCCAGCGTCGTCGGCGGCACTTGTGCCTCGTATTCCGCCTCCCAAGGATCCGGCAGATTACTCCAAACCAATTGCCCCGACGACAACTCCGTCCCAATCGAAGTAGCATCGGCGGTGGATAATCCATTGTAAAAGGAGGTGAAGAAAACATCGTCCAATTTCCAGTCCTCGGATTCGGAATAAATCAGGCTCTCCTTCAACCAGGGGAAATCGAAGACGCCGAACGACAGATCGAAATCATAGAATGTTCTAGGAAGAGGTTCCTTGGCGTCGTCACTGCCGCCGTGGAGACGCTGCTTCTTTCCATTACCGATCTCCAGCAGCGAAGATTGTTCGGCTGATGATTCTCTTGGTCGCTTGGTGCTTTGGCGTTCCATTGATCAAGTGGCTTGGAAGATGAACAATGAACGAGGCGGGTAAGGTAAATTGGAAATAAATAAATATATATATATACATATATATTTTGTTTAATTTGTATGGAAAATGGAATTGGGTCACGCAGTTTGTGAGCATTGGCGTTGTTGTTCGTCCCGCAGTGCCATCATTCACCCAACATGTTACATGAGGTCCAGCTTCTAAGGTCTGTTCCACTTTTCACGTTCCGGCCTCTCTCTCTCTCTCTCTCTCTCATCTATCTTTTTTTTTTTTTTTGAGCTTATGACCTAATTAATTGAGTTGTATTTGTCTCGGGTTTGATCGGATTTGATTTTTGTGAGATATGATTTGTTTATCAAATGTAATAGCTTTTATATGACTCTGTTGGATGATGAAAGTCCCACATCGGTTAATTTATCGAATGGTCGAATGGTCATGGGTTTAAAATCTAAGAATACACTCTCCATTGGTATGAGGCCTTTTGGGAAGCCCAAAGCAAAGTCATGAGAACTTATGCTCAAAGTGGACAATATCATACCATTGTGGAGAGTCGTGTTCGTCTAACATGGTATCAGAGCCATGCCCTAAACTTTGCCGTGCCAATAGATTGGCAAATCCTCGAATGTCGAACAAAAGACTCCAAAAAGGAGTCAAGCCTCCTTGAAGGTACGAAGGCAGTCAAAAATGACTAAAACTCCAAAGGAGTCAAGCCTCGATTAAGGGGAGGCGTGCTTTGTTAGATTGGCAAATCCTCGAATGTCGAACAAATGACTCCAAAAAGGAGTCAAGCCTCCTTGAAGGTACGAAAGCAGTCAAAAATGACTAAGACTTCAAAGTAGTCAAGCCTCGATTAAGGGGAGGCGTGCTTTGTTAGATTGGCAAATCCTCGAATGTCGAACAAATGACTCCAAAAAGGAGTCAAGCCTCCTTGAAGGTACGAAGGCAGTCAAAAATGACTAAGACTCCAAAGGAGTCAAGCCTCGATTAAGGGGAAGCGTGCTTTGTTTGAGGGGAGGTGTTGGATGATGAAAGTCCCACATCCGTTAATTTACGGAATGGTCATGGGTTTATAATAACTTTTGGGTTGATACAAAAGAATTAACCAATCGATGTACACTTTATATACAAAAATGAAAGTTTTATTTGAGAAATTCTTTAAACATTTTTTAAAATTCAACCATATTTAAGAGTGAGAACTTAAACAACTTCTCGCATTTTAATAGTAATTATAATATTTTAAATTATTGAGTGATGCTTAAATTGATAATAATGATGTAATATTTTTTTTTCTCGAATTCAATAAGAACAATAATTAATGTTTCATTACCAAGTCATCCTTGAGATGCCGATATAATATGAAAACAGGTCAGAATAACATTAAAGTTGAACTAGATTGAGACCGACACAAAATTAATATGTGTTAATATCATAAGCTAGACCTAGTAACCCTTTTAACAACATTTGTTGCTTGTATAAATAGTTTTAATGTTAGGTTACTCTATTAACATTGTATGTAACATCGTGTTGGAACAATGTGTTGTCGGGTTATTATTTTAAAAGAATTATGTTTTAATTATTTGAGGTTTTATTGTCCTTTTAAACACGTCTTTTAAAATCTAATTAAGATTTTAAAATTGTTTCAAAATGGAAAATAGCTAAATACAGAATAATTTTATAATTAAAATTTATGCAAGTTTTAGAAGTAATTTCCAATATTAGATATTTCTTTAAATTTTTATATAATTAACTAAAGAGCTAAATCTTATCCATATTTGGATCAAGTCATTCACACTAATAAAAATAAACGTTCATCAGAATTCGTCAATTTAATTAGAAGGATAAGAATAAGAGGGAAAAAAATGTTGTGCGTATGTACGGAAAAGCAAGCGAACATGCGTCTTGAGCGGTGTAATTACACGAGATAGAGCACGATTGCCTAACGGCCCACGTGATCACATATTTTTCTCGTTCTAAAGCAATTGGTAACTCTCGTGGTGCCTTTTGTTTGTTAGTATAAATGACCTATTTAGCTCGACTCAATATCGAAACCTCTATATATATATTTATTTGTCGTTTAAAACCCGAAGGTGAGAGTGATATTTTTATATTTTATTTTGTTACTTTTTAAAATTTAAAATACAAAGAAATGTAATATAATAATTTTATTTTATTTATTTTCGTAAATGGGCTGGCAGCTGGCGATTTGGGCCTTTAGCGAGGAACATGTGAGATCCAGGAATATTTTAATATTGGAACAGTTTTATTTTACTATTTCTTTATTGACGGTTGATCCTCATAAAATAATAAAATAATAAAATAATAAAATAATTTACCCTATACTTTTTTATTCCGTTCAAACGAGAAAAATAAAAAACTATATAATAACTCATCTAATTAAATTAAAATATTGTCATAAAACTTAACAAATAACAAAAATAAAATAATAAAATATTTTATTTATAAATATAAATACAAGAGTAATTTTTTTAACTTAAAAAAAATGTTAGATTATAAGACTAATTCTTAGTTTTTTTAAATTTATTTCAGTTTAAAAGATATAATTTAATTTTATATTATTAAGTCGGTTAATTTAAAAAATTATTAAATAGAGTAAAGTTTATAGATAAAAATTGAGATTTATGAAATTTTAGATATTTGTAAAATAATAATAAAAAAATAAGGAAAATTATATAATAAGGTTGGGCTGTCCGTAATTTTCTCTTTCTATCACGTGTTGGACATCGTCGATTCGTAGTTGTGTTTCTTCTTCCTCAAAAGTGCGGGAAGGACGACGCTGATTGTTGAATGCTGATCGAAATCATACTCCTTCTTCTTCTTCTTCTTCTTCCTGTCCTCTTCGGCCATTTTTTGTTCTTCTGAAAAAGGCATCACTGCAAGGCACTGTGTTGTGGTGTAGTCTCAGGTAGAGCAGAGAGAATACAGTTCCTTCCCCGCCAAAAGGGATTTTATCATTCGATGAACGATTGCCGTATTGCTTCTTATATTCTTTCCTATTTTCATTTCTTCTATATAAGATTCTGACGGAGTCTTTGCGGACGACGACGTGTGGTGTTTATTTGGCATACCGTTCGAGCCGATCGGTGGAGTGAGGATTTGGTTACTTTGCAAATTGCTAGGTTTTTTATATTTTGAATGAAAAATGCGGATCAGAAATCTGGTGGTGTTGATGCTCTCTATGACGGTTATTGCTCCGATTCTGCTTTACTCTAATCGCCTCGCCACCATCGAGTTCTCATGTAAGTGTCCTTCTATCTCGCCGATTTCGTTCTGGAATCCGGTTCATTTGCTTTTTTGTTTCGCTGCTATATATAGATTTTGAAATAGAGCTTTCATTTCTGCAGCTAAAGGCGATTTTATTGAAGATTTTTCAACTTCGGTGAGTAAATCCGTCTAGACTCGTTCTGCATGCTTCATCTTGTTATTTGCCATTGCGATATTGAAAAAAAAGAAAAAAAAAAAAAGAAAAAAAAGAAAAAAAGCGTTTGGCTGTTTTCTCCCACTTATTCTTCTAATTTCCCTGTTTCTTCGTAAACCAGGGTTTCAATAGCGATGTCAGGCATCTAAATCCTGCCGATGGGGTTGCTAGCTACAATTTTTTAAATCTGTTTTTTATTCGCTTTTGTTCTGATTTTTGCATTTTTTGTATACCAATTTTCCTGACGATTCTTCTTTGATTCATCGTTTTGGGTAAAAGAAATCTTCATCAAGCGTCGAAGAGCCCGTCGCGATTGTTTACTCCGACAACAATTCGCTTCCTGATTCCGCTGCTTCGGTTTGGCAGAGCAACGACGGCACCCAAGGTTTGGCCAAGGATGTGCTATATATAAATATTTCTGTTTATAACACTGCTTTCTGGTTTTGTATATTTCTTTACCTTGTCATTTGTTAATTGTTTCTTCTGGTGCACAATCTGTAGGAGTAGTAGAGCGTAAATCTAATAGAGTATTGACCACGACTAATGAGGAAGATCATTCTCAAAACGAGAATCCAATCAAGCAGGTTACGGATCCATTTGGGATGGCAAATACCATTCCAGGGGATCCCGATAGTACCAGTGAACAGAACAGCAAAGTCGATCCTGTATGAATCTGGCTTTTTGCCATTTCTCTTATACTCTTTAGTTGTTCTGTTGTTATAGATTTATTTGCATGTGCAGGGTGATTCTTATAAACCTTTGATAGTTCTTTCATGAGTTTCGCATGGATAGTTCTGATTAACTTATTATCCAGCAAGAGTTATTGTTTTTATCAAGAGCTTTTATTTCCATTCTCTCGAGAAGCCTATCGCTGTGGCTAGATAGCAAATTTGCAACGTAATTTTCTGGCTCCAATACTATGCCAAAGGAGTCATTTATGTAGTTTCTCTATTGCTTCTTAACCAAATGGCTCTATTTCTAAAGCCCTGCCGAAGTAAAGCCATAAAGGGAGCACATAAGAGTCAAATCATCTTGCTGCGAGGAATAATTAATCAACTTTTAGATTTATTCAGAATGTTTCTTTATTCTGGTATACAATGAATTTTCCAGAAGATTATGCAACCACTATATATTGTGCATGAACTTCCTTATTCCCATAATTACTTATTTTAACTCTATTTTCTCTTCTCCTTGTGTCTATGTTTCCTTGCCAACTGCCAGAATCCCAAACATGAGCAGCCAGCCACCCAAACTTCTGAGAAAGCTGATGGGGGAGAAATAGGAAGATCAAGATTTGAACCAGAGAATGTTCAAGCTGCTTTTCCTAATGCGCGGGTGAGACATCTCAAGGATCAGCTCATAAGGGCCAAAGTTTACCTCTCTCTTCCAGGCACTAGGAACAATCCCCACCTTACAAGAGAACTTCGACTGAGGATAAAGGAAGTTCAACGAACATTAGGTGATGCAAGCAAGGATTCTGAGCTACCTAAAAAGTAAATTTTCTTTCTGATGCCATCCGTGTCCATGTTAATGTTCCATCTGAGAATGAGTTATTGTTTCTTCTATATCTATTTAAATCTAATGGAATGGGACATTCTTGAGAGGGTCTTTGTGTTCACTATTGGATGCTATTAATGTTGCAGTGCCAACGAGAGATTGAAGACAATGGAGCAAACACTGGCAAAAGGGAAACAAACTCAGGATGACTGTTCTATTGTGGTAAAGAAACTGCGAGCGATGCTTCACTCAACTGAAGAGCAGTTACGAGTGCACAAGAAGCAAACCCTGTTTTTGACGCAATTAACAGCAAAAACACTTCCTAAAGGCCTTCATTGCCTTCCCTTGCGCCTGACAACCGAATACTTTTCTCTGAATTTGTCCCAACAGCATTTCCCAGGTCAAGAGAAACTAGAAGATCCGGACCTGTATCATTATGCGTTATTCTCAGACAATATATTGGCAGCAGCAGTAGTTGTTAACTCAACAATCACTCATGCAGAGGTATATATTTCTCGTGGAATTATGATGTCTTTTCATATTTTATACATTGATTTCTTTTTTCACGGTTGGTTGGGATTGGCAGAAAGAGTCTGATTTCTTGTCATTGTTAAAGTTGATACAACTATGGACCTTTCCCTTTGTTTGAAATCATGACTTATTTCACGTATTTGATAATTTCAGGAGCCTTCAAAACACGTTTTCCACATTATTACAGATAAACTCAATTATGCAGCAATGAGGATGTGGTTTCAAGCTAATCCACCTGGAAAAGCTACCATCCAGGTTCAGAATACGGAAGAATTTACATGGTTAAACACCAGTTATAGTCCAGTTCTTAAGCAGTTGAGTTCTTCGTATATGATAGACTATTATTTCCGGGCTCATCAGGCTAGCTCTGATGCAAATATAAAGTTCCGGAATCCAAAGTACTTGTCCATCTTGAACCATCTACGATTTTACCTCCCACAGTTATTCCCGAAGCTCAAAAAAGTTTTGTTCCTGGATGATGATATAGTAGTGCAGAAAGATCTCACAAAACTTTGGTTCGTTGATTTGAAAGGAAATGTTAATGGTGCTGTAGAGACTTGTGGAGAAAGCTTTCATCGGTTTGATAGATATCTCAATTTCTCAAACCCTCTCATCTCAAAAAATTTTGATCCTCATGCCTGTGGTTGGGCATATGGCATGAATGTCTTTGATTTGGATGAATGGAAGAGGCAGAATATTACAGAGGTGTACCACTCCTGGCAGACGCTGGTAAGTTCTTATGAATGGATATCTATTCCACTTGTCATATGACTTGGGAACATTCAAATCATTGGTAGTGAACTAACATTTTCAACATTAGAAATACGTCTGGAAGAAGTATTGAAACGGAAACGTGTTCGTTCTAGTTAAATCTTTGTGTGCCAATTATACGTAGTAAACGTAAACTGGAGTGTTGGTGGATATGATAAATTTGTGTGACATCAATACATTTTTTCTTGAAGATGGATAGTGATGCATATCTATAGAGTGCTGGGTAGCATTGTCTTATTGTGACTTATAGATCCTAGCTCTTTGGAAGTAGTATTCCTGCTCAAAACATTGTATTTTTTTTCCCCCAGAATAACGACATGCAATTGTGGAAGCTGGGGACATTACCACCGGGTCTCATCACATTTTGGAAGCGCACTTATAATCTTGACAAATCCTGGCATGTTCTAGGCCTTGGTTACAATCCTAATGTAGGGCAGAAGGATATTGAACGAGCGGCCGTTATACACTACAATGGGAACATGAAGCCTTGGCTCGAGATAGCCATACCCAAGTACCGAAATTATTGGGCAAAGCATGTTGATTTTGACAATCTATATCTAAGAGAATGCAACATCAATCCATGAACAGTCCTTGTGGATTCAAAGATTCCTCGATGAGTTTAACATCCACAATAGTTAATTTTCCAGGTCTGGATCTCTGCTTATTTTTTTGGTTCTCTAATTTATTTTTCCCTTCTTGATTTGTTTATTGGTTATGTAAAATAGAACTTAACCGATGCTATCTATTCTTAATTCCCCCCACTTTAGATGTATATCATATGTGGGTCTCTATATTCTGTTGGTTTACAAAATGTACTTGACCAACTCCTTTTCCTCAAATATTGCCGGTTGCAATTTGAGATTTTGAAAAAGATGGCATCTCTCTCTCTCTCTCTCTCTCTCTCTCACACACACATTTATTTGTATTATCTGAAACTTCCATCTGTTATCATGAATATATTATTACCGAAACAGGTCAAATGACTTCGTTTGGAGGGTACGAACGAAACGATAGCAAGACAAAAATAAAATTTCTTTCAGGTTCATTGAAGATCATTTCTTTCTTAGATTTGACGTCTTTCTAGTAGCTTGTCTGTTGAGTTCATTCTTTGCTTTATATAATCAGCATTTAATCGTAGAATGCTTCATATCACACTCAAGCAGAAAGGCCTCTGGCTAAGTTGGGTTGGGTTGGGTTGTAACTTGTGATTTGGAGTTCGCTGCATAATGAGAAGAGCGGTGGGGGGAGTTGAGGGTTGGTGAATTTTGAGGGAAAAGCAAGGTGGGTTCTGGCTATATGCCATTTATGTGTGCAGCTGCCACTTTATTCCTCCAATCACGCGTGCTTGTTTGATGTCTTTTTTCTTCTTTACTCCAATTTGGTTGATTGATAGAATGAATGGTGTTCTTCTTCGTGGGTCCTGTTGAAAATGGCGCTCATCTGTCATTCAAATTTCAAAGTGTGTGGCCACAATTCTTGTTTAGGACTCGAATGGCTTTATTTCTGTTTGGCATCTGGATTTTGGGTTTAAACTATTGATTCATAGTCGTTTGCTTGCCACTAACTTCAGGGCCCAGTAGATGTCGGCCTGCATACGTAACGCCTCTCTTTCCATGCCTCTTATAACCTGATGGGTTAGGTTGAATTTAAGCTAAATCCTCGTTAATGTTAATATCTTCTTTGTGAACCTATATGGTTAATTTAATTTGAATCTGGTTGGATTTAATTACGTATAGATATCATTGGTTTTCTTTTTCGTTCTTGATAACCAAGAGGAAAAGATATAATGATCAACATGCATTTGCAATACGTGAAGAATTTGACTAAAGAACCGTTTTTGTTACAAAATCGGATCAAATGCTCAAATTGATTGAAAAAGACTAAAAACCTAACGAATCTATTTAAAACTAATGAAATCAACAATGATTGAAAGAGCCGAGGGTAAAACTAATGAAATCAACAATGATTGAAAGAGCCGAGGAAGCTTTTAAAATTGCATAAGAACAAACCTAGAAATCTATTAGCCAAATAGATTGATGAATCAACCGGGCTCAGAAGATTTGGTTGATTCTTTGTAGATTTATTTGAAGTAGAAGTTAGGCATGTGGAAAGTGCATTAAGATTTGAACCTTTTTGGGTGGAACCGTGTGGATCAAATGATCTAATAAGCAACTTTGGCCTCCATACCATCAATGATTGTACCTGGTGATATCAGATCAGATCAGATCAACCCAATCATATCCCATTTTTGCTATATGCATTGCTTCAATTGGGGGTTAGATACCCATTCACCGTCTCTCTTCCTTCTTGCATATTCATTTAAGATCATATTGACTAAAAAATTCTTCATATTTCAAAAACATTATTATTGAAGTAGGAATTATTTGGGACGTGGTCTGTAAATTGAGATCTAGAATAATGTGCCAATGATTTGAAACAAAAAGTGGGACCTAGACACCACATCATTTTAGGTTATTGTCACACTTTCCAATGTCCAATTTACGTTTGATATGTTTAACGAATTTCTCGTCTTGAAATGTTTATGATAGGTTAATAGTAATATTACATTATCTGAAGTATTTTCAAAGTAAAGGGAAAAGTTCAAGGATATTTTTCGTAATTTAACTTTAATCAACTCATTTTTTACACGTGTTGGGTGTCTGTGTTTCAATAAAATTTATATATTTTAACGTTGGATTTGGACATATATATGAATACTTAGCTTTGTAGCTTGGATTGAGTGTTCATGTAGTTGGGTTGGGCATCTTTAAAGTTGGATTTTTTAGTGTTGATTAAGTCTCGGGCAACTTTTTGATTAGAAAAGATGTTGAGTTCAACAATACATGAACTTAGAAGACTCGAACCTTCTAATAGTTTTGAGTTTTTATATAATTACCATTTTTCTTCTGACTGAACTAACTTCACAGTACAAAGATGGGTGATGTGCCAGTGTTAGGCTCATTTTGTTACCAAACAAAGACAGTCAAGTCAGCCCACAAGAAGCAAAAGGGCACTGAAAAAAAGACACAGCAAATGAGGTGGTTCGTTCGTTCATTCATTGGCTCATCTTATCTTAGCCTTAGGCTGTCCTAAGCCAAACAACCTCGATGTTTGGAGCCAAAACTAGGAGGGTTGCTTTTGAAAATGGTCAAATGAGTCACTTTTTTGGTAAGCAAGCATGGATTTAATTTGGTCTTGGGGCAGCAGCAGGCAGGGCATTTCAGACAGCAGTCACCTTTGTCTGCTGGGCCCTGCTTCTTCTTCCCCCTTCCCTTCTTTTCATGTGCACCAGCCAAAGCCAAAGCCAAAGCCAAAGCCAAAGCCAAAGGCCAAAGCTTTTCCTTAAGGTAGAAAGAGCAGATTCCCTCTCTATTACCTTAGCTTAGGGTCAGGTCCCTCTCTTTACTGTTACGCAATTGGGCTCTTTAAAGTTTAGATTTTGAACTTATACCATTATCCTTAAAACCTGAAAGACTCGAAAAGACGAGTGTTAGTGAGAGGAGATCTTTGTTATTCGTAATTAAAAACCTTAAGGGAAAACCTGAAAGGGAAAGTTAAAAAATGATAATATTTGCTAGTGGGAGGCTTGAAATGTTCACTGTTATTCATTTTTAGTCTGAGCCAGACATTTGCACTTATTCACCTAAGATCTTCGTCATTTCTTATTGATATACATGCCCAGTTCTACAATTGGGTTCTTAAAGTTTATATTTTGAACTAATACCATTATCCTTAAAACCCGAAAGACGAGTGTTAGTAAGAGAAGGAGATCTTTGTTATTTGTAATTAAAAACCTTGAGGGAAAGCTTGAAATGAAAAGTTAAAAAAGGACAACATTTGCTAACGGGAGACTTGGACAGGGGAAGCCAGACATATGCACTTATTTACCTAAGATTTTTGTCATTTCTTATTGATATAGATACGATTGATTTTACATGGGTTCTCGTGAATAAAACTAATAGAGATAGAGATGCTATCTTCCACTAATAGATATCAAAAAACATCAGGGTCTATAACGAATGCAGACCGTTTGTACATTTCCAACATCAAATCGAATCTTATCCGTACTCTTTCGTTTCAAAACGACAATGAAATGGACACGTAAAATGCAATGCAAGTAGGAGAAGTGGGAAAAGAAGGCATGTGTTTGGTTGGTCGGAGTGAATGAAAGGGGGATGAACTCCTTATATGAAAAGTGCCAAAAGGAAGACAACGGGCAGAAGAAGAAAATCAAAAGCATTTGAGATGTTGGGGCGCGCCGGGCGGTTGCTTTGTTGACTCCCAAATTGGCCTTGTCTTTGCCTTTGCCATTGCCTTTGCCTTTGCCATCATGCATTGCACTCAAGCGCTGCGGGGGTGGGCTGCCTGGATCAATGCCAAACCCATCATTATCAACCTTTTCATTTCCTCCTCCTTTCATACTTTCATACTTTCAATTTTCAAATCTAACCCGTTCTTACGTCGATCCTAGTTTATTTAATTTTCGTACACGCGTTCGATTTAAATTTGTATTCTTTTAAGATCTTTTTTGTGTTTTGTGAGATTAACTGAATGAATCCTCAATGATAAAAAATATTTTTATTTATCAGTGAAAATATCTTTATCTCGTCTCAAAATGATAATAATGTCTTAGAATCACGTGATACTGAAGTTATTGGTACGAATACGTTGTCCATCACTCCTAGCGAACAGACTGCATCTTGACTACCTGAGTGGGATAATTAAGGGCTTCTTCCTCTTGGGATTGATAGGGACCACCTTTAAGGCTCGAGAACGAATCACTGTTGTATGAGTTGTTTAATACATTTCTAAACTATCAATTTTTTTAATATTAAAACATAAAATTCAACCTTTTAAAAAAATTAAAAGTAAAATACTATTGAAATCTAATGGATTAGAAATTTAATTTTGTTAATGCTTAAATAATTTATTAAACATAAATTACATAAAATCTTAAACTTTCAATCTTAAAAAATTAATTATTATTATTAAATATAGAATTTTGTGTTTAATAGAAATATAAATTATTAAATTATAAAAAAATAAAAAAAAAATAAATTTCTAAAATTTAAAATTTTTGAAAGAATTAAATTATAGATAATAAATTTAAATGGAAAGGAAACTGACAAAAGAAGGGGAAAAAAAGGGTAAATAATTAAAGCGAAAGGACGGCATTGAATAATTTAAAGCTGTGGGGACTCTCTCCACTTTGCACCCATAGGCAGGCGCATTTCCATTCCTTTCCTCTCCTCTCTGCCGGATTTTGCAGAATTCGCCATTCTTCTTCTGCTTCTTCATTTGATGCTTTCTACTCTTCTTGCGGCTGTGATGGTAGTGCATTGGTGAGAGGTTTTGCAGAATGGCAGGCGGAGGCGGCGGACGGGGAACCTCGATTCTTAAGAAAGCTGCTAGAAAGATTGCATACGCATGCCGTTCTTTCTCTCCTCGGAAAGCTCGCTCTGTAAGCTTCTTCCCTTGTTTCTTACCTGCACATTGCTTCAATTGCTAGATTTCATGGCTGAAATCTTTGTTTTCGATCTTTTGTCTCAAATGCCGTTGGTTTCTTGTTCCCGATTTTCACTTCTTCCTGTGGATTTTTTTTTTTTTTTTCTTTCGTAGAATTTTGATTACATACGAATTTTTGTTTTGTTTCCTGTACTACGGTGTATGATCCGTCCCGATTTTGTTCTGGTGGAACTCTAATTTGGTTTTCCTCTTATTGGACTTTGTATTACAGGCCTCGAATTTTTCGGCTGCTCCATCCGCTGAAAAACCAAGGTACGTCGTGGAAGAAGTTGGAGAATCTGAAATTGCAGAACAAACAGAATCAAGAACCACGAACAATCTGCCTTCCAAGGTAATTGACCCCTTATGAACAATTTGCCTAGTTTTAGTACTGCTCCGTATGCAACTTGTCTTGGTCAAAGAAAACATTTTAGCATTTTGAGTTCGAGTGCAGAAATCTTTGCGATTCTTGCAGCCATTTAGTGTTGCATTCCTGTTTGATTTTTTTGGAAGATGGATAAAAAAGGATTTTCTGTTTATTTAGAATAACATTTGAGTGAAAACATTTTCCAATAACTGTTTTTAGAAAATTGTTATCTCATGTTTTCAAGTATATTATAATCTTAACCAACACTCCTTTTTTAATCTGAATTCCCACAAAAGTGCGAGCTTTAGTTGATTTTCTTGTAGCTGAATCTTTGTTGGGTTCATGAATTGGCAGAGGAATTAAAATATCTTATTCCTTTTCCTAACATTGTCATAAAAATTTGATTATTTGAACAGACAAAATATTTCTTGATTATGGTAGATACTTGCACAGCTTTTGAGCCATTATCAATTTAAGAAGTCTTTTGTTCATTGCTTGATCTTTGGTTTTATGCTTTTGATGTGAATCTGATTACTGGAGTGAAACATTATATTAACCCTTTGAAAAGATCTGAGCAAAAAGGCAGTCAAATCCTCTCTTGCCAGTAGAGAGAGTTCAACTTTATTCTTGGACCAGAAAAGTTATGATTTCTTCCTAACTCATCTTAATTGCTTACTTTTCAATTTTTTTCTCTTTTTCAAGATTTAAACTGGTTGTTGTTATTTCCTTAGTCTGTCATGTCATAGTTTTATTATTTAATAATCGTTACTGTGTTAAATTAAAATGAGACATATTTAATACCAAGCAATAAAGTATACTTGTATGATTAATAAATAATAAACATTATGAAAAGTTGAGCTCTAAATTGAGTCAGAGGTTCTTTCTTTTTCAGTATCAATTATCTTATCTGCATATTTGTCTTGATTCGTATGGCAGAATCTGTGCGCCATATGCCTTGACCCTCTAAACTACAAGACCAAAGGGAGTCGTCCAGGGCAGGCCATTTTCACTGCACAGTGCTCTCATGCATTCCATTTCACTTGCATCTCCTCTAATGTCCGCCATGGCAGTGTCACATGCCCCATTTGTCGAGCTCAATGGACACAGTTGCCTAGGAATTCAGCCCCACTTTGCACCCAGAGTGATCCTATTCTCCGTATTCTTGATGATTCCATTGCCACATTCCGTATCAATCGCCGGTCCTTCCTGCTCTCTGCACGCTATGATGATGATGACCCTGTTGAACCTGACCATACACCTACTCATGATTCTCGTCTCTCTTTCTCTGTACATTCGACCCCATCAAGCTTCTGTCCTCCGACCCAGGTGAGTGGTTGCGCCCCGGGTTATGTATGCTCCAACCACCATGCTCGGCCACCACTGCGTCAACACTTCCCCTGCAGAAGCCCCTCTCCCTTGTTGCAATCACCAGCTTGGCAAACACCTCGTACTACAGGCTACCTCAGGAACAGAATGAGAGCTTTCCTTTCGGTGAAATTGGCACATCAACGAGCGACTGACTTAGTCCTGGTTGCATGCTCCAATGGCCCACACCTGAGACTCCTCAAGCAAGCCATGGCCTTGGTGGTTTCCTCCCTCCGTTCCATTGACCGTTTGGCCATTGTTACCTACTCGTCTGCTGCTACCCGTGTGTTTCCTTTGAAACGTATGACATCTTATGGAAAGAGAGCTGCCTTACAAGTCATTGACCGTCTTTTCTACATGGGGCAGGCAGATGCCGTGGAAGGGCTGAGGAAAGCAGTTAAGATACTTGAGGATAGTATTCACAAGAATCCCAACTCCTCCATTCTGCATCTATCTGATAGCCGAACTCAACCTTACCATCTCATCAACTTGGAATCGCCTGCCGTCCCAATCCATTGGTTTCACGTAGGAATGGGGTTCAGCATTTCAAATGGTTTTGTAATGCAGGAGTTTGAAGAGTTTCTGATGACAAAAGTACTGAGAGGAATCATCAGAGACATCCAACTAAGAGTTGGAGAGGAAAGTGGCAGATCAACCATCATTAGTATTGCAGAGTTGAGAGGTGACGAAGAAAAGAGAATTGTAATCGACAACCTGTGCAGTGATAATGAAGGACGTGTCAGGGTAAGATACAGCTATGTCGATGGGGAGGTCGACGACCAGGAGTGTATGAAAGCAGGCGAAATCTTTCTAAGTTTAGGAAACAAGAGCAACAACAATAGTACTCTCAATGAAGCTGGTCGTGAAAACAGTGAAGAGGATCCGAGTCTGGGCGGGAGGATTAGCAGCATCGAAAGATGGGATTATCACGACCCGTTCATGGCTAGAAGATGGGCAAAGCATCTGCATTCTTACCGGCTTTAAGTTTAGGGACGGGACACAGAGGAAGCTTTAGAAGAGAGCTCCAAAATGTAGAGCAACACAGTATCTGATGCTGAAGTGATTGGATGATGGGGTAGCAGCATGAGATTCAACGCTAAGCTATTCTTTCCCCCTTTCTTCAGAACCAAAAGATGGCATTGTAAAAAGGACAGAGACGATTCAGTATGTTTGGTAGCTGGGTTTTGTTATACTTGTCAATGATAGGAATGTTTGTTAACTTTGTTCATATTCACCGGTGAAGATTCAACCAGTAAAGTTCAATTAATATAAACTTGGTTTCAATTTTATTATGTTTACTTGTGTCGTAAGACACGTTACTACTTATGGATTAGACCTTTTAAAAATATGATCATCCTATCTCGAAGAGATAACAATGAAGTTCGCCAGTCTCCTGATCAACGAGAGTTGGATCAAGTTGGGTCATACTCGTCAACTTATCGGGAAGCAAGAGTGTGGAAACTCCTTTGGGAAGCAAGATTGCATTTGAAGATACAAAATTTCGATTGGAAAATTCTTAATGACATTATTCCATCGTGCATAAGTCTTTGCAAAAATGGAGAAGTTCGTGACCTTTTTGTGACGTTCTTTACACAAAGAACTTGAGACAACTATCTATGTAATATGGAAGTGAAAGTTATCGAAGGAGCTTTGGAGGAATGCTTTTTTATATTATGTGATAGGAAGGAGGACTAGATGAGGCTAGATTAATGTGACTCGATAAAAGAGTACAACTCATAGGCAAAGAAATGATCTTTCATATAATGCTTTCGAAGTTATGGAACCCCTTTAACCAAGAAACGTTTTCTAAGAAATTGGCTCCCTTACAGGCGAATTACATACAAGAATTCACAAAATAGAAAGGGATTGAGTAGAGAAATGTGATTGATCGGGTGCTGAGAAATCATGTCGGTAGTATCATCTCTACCTGTTAGTATATAAGAGACTTTAGTTTGCTGACACCTTTCGATAAATCACTATTCTATAACTATGAATAAAACTTGAGCACAATCTTCTTTTTTACTTTATTACATTTACTCTGATGAGAATAAACTTAATTTGGTTTCCTTGCCTTATTAAAAAAAAAAAAAAAAATTGAATTGAGGTGGTGGGTATAATGGTAAAATAAACATTAATTGGCAACCGGTTCAAATAAACGAAATAAATGAAATAAATGATTATGATTGTAATTGGTTAATAAATAAATAAAATAAAATAAAATAAAATAAAATAAAATAAAATAATTCCTAACACTTAGCTCAAAAAGTAAACATTCAACTACCGGTCCACAAAGTCATCAATATGACAAAATTATTTGTCGCGTGACACAAAGGACAATATGGGAATTTCGCTCTAATCAGACATAATAATATATATACATAATTTTAGCAATGGATTTTTCAATTTTTTTTTTCTTTGCTTGAAAAAAGATTTAAAGCTGCTTTTCTTTTATTAATTCAATTTTGTTATTATTATTGAGGTCTATTAGTCCTATCATTTATAAAATTTAATAAATTAACGCGTGTTTAAAAAATATTCATAAAATTTTAAAAATAATATAAATGATAAGAAATTTTTTATCATTATTTTAAAGGTCGATAATTCTTATACGGAGCAACTTAAAATGTTGAATTCCCGTTTTGCCCTTCCATGGAGGAATCGTCGTCGTTTATTACATTCTCCAATTTGACAAGTAATTGGTGCATCGAAGACGATGATGACAGAAAAAGACAAAGCTTCGAAGTGTGCGCCAATTTCCTCTGTTTCTCTGTTTCTCTCTCTCTCTCAAGCACTACTTTTTCCCACCCTTTTCGTCACCTTCTTAGCAGAAAGGGAATGGAGCCTCAATTTCTCTGTAAATCATTGCTACCCAAACTACAGATTTCATCTTCTTCTTCGTTTCTGTGAACAATTTCATTGTTTCTTCAGAGTTTCGCCTTCCCTGTTCTGTTGATTCATTTCAACTTCCAGCATTTCTTTCGGAAGGATATGTTTCCGAGGCTTGTTAATCCCGATGGAGATATCCAGATCCATGGCGGCCGTGGTTCTGTTGCTTCCGAACTCACCCACAGCCATCGGGGAGATCCTTGTCTCGTCTTGACTTCAGATCCCAAACCTCGCCTCCGATGGACTGCCGATCTTCACGAGCGATTCGTCGATGCCGTCACTCAGCTCGGTGGTGCTAGCAGTTAGTGCTTCTTTCTTCTTTTACCTAATTTCTCGAGCTTTTCGTCTCATTAATCTGGATGTGTTCTTCTTGTTCTTTATCTGTTTGCTGCCATACACGAACTACTTGAAGCAGAAAACCTGTTCACTCAACTAGCTTGAATAACATTTCTCTTTTTTACTAAGAAATAGCAGCGATGGTATGCTTAATACCTAGTTTTCGGTTTTCGATCATCATTTTAAGTACTCTTGAATTTAGGGCCAACCACTGTAACGCCTACGTTTTACTTCCGGTTTTCACTTTTGCTCGCAATGTAAACGGGAAGTTTGATCCTGTTCAATGATTCTCATCCTTAACGATCATTTAAGCATTTGCCCTGGTAAAGAAAACATAAACTAGATAGCCTATGGCAGAAAAGAAAACATGGGTCTAGACTTAAGAGAAATGGTATGGGAGGCCAAGCTCAATTCCTCTAGAACGCTTAAATTCTGCAGATTCTAAACCAATCTTCAAAATTTGACGACTCTATCAAAGCCATGGAAGTTTAAATGGGGGGTTTTGTGCTTGAGTTCTTTGAAGAGTGTTCATAAATGATTGTTGTCTAGGGAGAGTATGCTTCTAATTGGCTCACAAATTGAGTAGATTTAGATAGTCACTTTGTTTCTTATTTTTAATGATTGGAATCCCTGCAACTTTTGTTTAGCTTTCTTGGTTTCTTTGACCAGCTTTTTATATGGCTTTTTGGTGTATTCATTCATTTTTCTTGCTAAAAGGAAACATTCTTTGCATCAGCTATCTCTAGACATTGGGAAACTCATTGGAGTAAGCTTTTGGGGAACACTTCATTGAGTAGATTCAGTTGTTTTGTCTATGTTTTTAGTTGAAATGATTGGATTAAGAGTCTGATAATTAGCTCAAAAGGACACTCTTGCGGAGGAAACCTCTAAGGTTGACAAAACAGGAAAAGGGATTAAACTTTGTTATCTTTCTTGCGAATCTGGTTCTTGAAATCTAAGGTGTATGTCAGCTAAGAATTCTATTTAGACTTTTCAGATATAATCTAATTATGAATTTATAATTAGGATGTCAGCACCATTAGATTTTCTATCCAACTATGCTTCCACTTTAGTCAGTATGATGACTTTATTGAACATCATAAACTATTAAAATACAATTCTAAAAGATTTGAAGTTGGATAGAAAAGATATCTATAAACAGTTTTGTTTGATTCCTAAGTAGTACGACTCATCATTTTTATGTTCACGTATTCACTGCAATTGTGAGATCTCACATCGGTTGGAGAGGGGAACGAAACATTTCTTATAAGAGTGTGGAAACTTCTCCATAACAAATGTGTTTTAAAACCTTGAGGGGAAGCTTGAAAGGAAAGCTTAAAGAGGACAATTTCTACTAATGGTGGGCTTGAATTGATACAAATGGTATCATAGCCAGACACTGGGCGATGTGCCAGTGGGGACACTGATCCCTAGAGGGGGTGGATTGTGAGATCCCACATCGGTTAGAGAGGAGAATGAGTGGATTATGAGATCCCATATCAGTTGGAGAGGGGAACAAAACATTCCTTATAAGGGTGTGAAACCTCTCCCTAGTAGACGTGTTTTAAAACCTTGAGAGGAAACCCGAAAGGAAAAATCCAAAGAGGACAATATCTACTAGCAGTGGGTTTGATTGCCGTTCTAGTTTGTTTGACTTTGTCCAAGACTTCAAATTTGTATATGAATAAATTACCTGGTATGAAAGTTAGTGGACATGACATGAGCTGAACCAGACAAGATTTGGATGTTGATGAGTAGACTACATACAACTTTGAGGTTTTCGTAGTTTGAAATGAAAACCTTCACTAATTAGCTCAATGGTCTAGGCGGTAAGGTACATATCAAGATTCCCTCATGATCATATCTTAGAAGCGATAATTAATAGTTGCTCAATCAAAGAAGTTATCCCGTTTTATCACAATTGATCGGTTTTGTTAGCCTTGCCCCATTAGGAGTATCAAGTCACAGTCTGTCAACAAGGTATCCCATCAGTTTGAAGATAGTTTTTGTTTTCCCATAAAGATAATTGAAGCTGAAAAGATTTGAGATCTAATTGAGTTTGTGAGAACCCAAAAGAACAACTTAGAAGCCAAGGAGACAAGGTGTTCCCTTGCTAGGAGAAAGTATTAGACAAAAGGAATTGTGTGAAGCGCTCCCATTAAGGTTTAAAATTGTACAATCTGACAAAAATCAATTGGCCTTCTATACTTTTTCTTTGAAGATCCTGTTATTTCGTGTCTTCTGGAGAGTGCTTGACATGTTTGACCATAAGACTCCAGGTTTTACAAAAACCAGAACTTGGGTTGTAATCATTAAGTTCACTTTGTTGCTAATACAGCTCAGTAGCATAGAGAATATGCTATGCATGCTTTGATTGCTATCTTTCTTTTGACTTGTTGGTGGGGACAAGGGTGTGGAGGATATGGGTCATACATGAACTCTATAATCAATGATAAGGGTTTAACATTTGAACACTTGGTGCAGAAGCTACACCAAAAGCAATAATGCGAACAATGAATGTGAAAGGACTTACTCTCTTCCATCTGAAGAGCCACCTCCAGGTAATCATAATGACATAAAGAGGAATGTTTTTATGAACAAAAAGAAACTGATGTTGGAATTCATGATGAATTTTTGTGTTTATGCATTGCTTGTTTCTTCATTTCAGAAATACAGATTAGGTAAGCAATCAGGGAAGGATATGGGTGAGGCATCTAAGGATGGTAAGCGATAAATTTCTGTTTTGTCTTTGCATTTCAAGTGATATAGCCTCCATGAGTCTCTGCTGATATCAACTGCATTTATTAGTGTTGGGTCATGGAGTTCTTATCCAAAAGAGCTTGCTTTCTTCCTCTCACCACCAGTATTTGCACTAGCTACTCATTTCTGAAAGCTTTAACCTGTCTGGTCCAAATATTTAAATCTTTGTTTATCGCTTGGTGCAATGAACATCAGGTGCATATCTTTTAGAAAGCCCAAGTACCAATAATTTCTCTCCTGACTTGCCAATTTCTGAAATGGCCGAGTAAGATAAGAGTTTTTTTTTTCCCTCCTTTAAGACACTTATGATAATGCCTTGAATGTTTTGTTTTACAAGATTTGTCGTATTTTCGAACCGTGTATAACTTTGATGTCTGTTTTAGTGGTTATGAAGTCAAGGAGGCATTAAGAGCGCAAATGGAAGTTCAGAGTAAGTTACATCTGCAAGTTGAGGTAAAATTCTCATCCTTGACATTAAAATGGAAATTTATGATGGTTTTAGACAGATTTCATGAAGATCCAACTCTGTTAATGAATGCCTGGTGGATTCTAAACTTAATTTAAATGGAGCAAGTGTGAGATCCTAAAACGAAACATTCTTTGTAAGTGTGTGGAAACCTCTCCCTAACAGACGCGTTTTAAAAACTTTAGAGGGGAATCCCGAAGGGGAAATCCCAAATAGGACAATATATGCTAGCGGTGAGCTTGAACTGTTAATTTCTAGTTTTAAGATGGCTTACTTGCTTGGTTGATTATCCTCGTGATCGAGTACATTGAGAATTACTGATATAAAATGTATGATACACTAAATTCATGAGCTAGCTGACTTTACCATCGTTGGGCAGGCAGAGAAGCACCTCCGGATTCGTCAGGATGCCGAGCGAAGATATTTGGCTATGCTTGAGAGAGCTTGTAAAATGCTTGCAGATCAGTTCATTGGAGGTGCGGTTTCGGACTCGGACAGCAAGAAGTCCCAAGGACAAAATCGTAAGAGCCCAAGAAGTTTCTCTATCGACCCACTTGGTTTCTATGCTTCACAATCACAAGAGATGGAAAGAGTGAATGGTACAGAAGAAGTTCAGACTAATCTTCGTCGCCAAAGGGCTGATTGTTCGACCGAAAGCTGCCTAACCTCGAACGAGAGTCCAGGGGGATTGGCCATGGAGAAAAGTCCCGTTGCAAGCAAGAAAAACATGGCTAACTTGGATTCAGAAAATGCATCTTTGATTTGGGGTGAAGCCAAGGAAATAATACAAGATGCCAACATGATCCAAGTGAACCATCTCACCATATCCGGGTGCAACATGTGGGGATGAAGTTCTGCAGACAAAAACTCATCAGAATTGATGAAAAGTATGTTCTATTTCCAGCTTTTGTAAAAATTTCATTATTTTCCATCCATAGAATCTTGCACGAGCGAACGCCGTTTAGTACGTAGACAACTCGTCGAAAATGCAAGTAGTTAGTCATTCTTTTGGCTGTTCTGAACAATTATAGTCGACCTCTTTCTGGCGTAGGCAGACATGAATCCATTATCAGGGTGTAATCAGTAGTGTTTTGTTGGAAACACATCTTCTTTCACTTGTTAGCAGTGAAATAGACCTTGTCTTCCAATGATGATGGGTATCATGATTATTTTTCATGCTAAACCATAACAACCATTAACACACCGATAAATATATTGCAATGAAGTTAACTGTAACCGCTCAAGTTCACCACTAGTAAATATTGTCCGTTTTAATCTGTTGCGTATTATTATAAACCTCATGATTTTAGAACGTGTATACTAAGAAGTTTTCTCTTCAACCAATGTAGGATCTCATGATCCACTATCTTTGGAGCTGGATCTCACAATCTACCATTTTAAGAAGATGAAACATTACATTAATTTGATTAATTTGAGACAAGAAAAAAAAAAATGCAAATCTAAGATGTCTCTTAAAAGAGATTATTTATATTTGAAGAATTAAAAAAAAAAAAAAAAAAAGTTTTATACTTTGATGTGTAGCTGTCCTCCAAAAGCTAAGGAAAAGTCCAACTTCCAATGTCTTTTTGACTCTGACCACAACACAAATAATTTTCTGTTGGAACGGAAAGAGCCGTTCCTTTTCCCTTTTTCTTTTATTCTTTTATTATTATTATTATTTATTTATTTTTAAATAGTTCAAATAAAGATTACTTTTTTAAATTTATTTTTAAAAAATATTAATAAATTCTAAATTTTTAATTGGGTTTATTTGTTCTATAAATTTTCCTAATAATTATACAAGTTTTAATTTTATGTTTAATAAATTATAAATATTAAAACTATACAATAGTTTTTGAATATTTTATTTAATAAGTCAATAATTTATCCAAAATCTTAAAAAAAAAAATTGATTTGTTATATATATATATATATATATTCAAATTATATGGGTAAAGAAACCCTATAATCCATGTGGATTTTTGCTACTTTTTTTAGGAATAAAGTTGAAATTCACCGAATATTAATTTACTTTAACAAAAAAAAGGGGGCAGTTCTCAAGAATTATTAAAAAAAATTAAACAATCTCAAAGTAAGATTTTTTTTTTTTATCCAATAAAATCCAAAAATTTGAAAAGGAAGTGTTTGAAGGGAGAAATGAAGAGAGATTGAGATTTGGGGAAAGTCCGAAATGGAGCGGATTTTGTGTTTCCTACAAAGCAGGCAAAGGCTGATGATGAGACTGCTCACAGTCGCAGACGCCTTCTTTCCTTTTCAACTTTGAAGGCCAAGCCAAGCCAATCCAAGCCAAGGGAGAGACTCTATGACGCACAAACCGAGATACAGGAAGGAATCTGATGCCCTTCAGTTTAACTAACGCACCGCAACCACGAGGGAATCCAATTTTTATCTTCTTGCTTCGATTACCCACAACATTGATTCCTTTGAAACTCGTGAGCTTACAGAAAGACAGAAATGGCGCCATCCCGATATTCAGGGATGCGGTCTTAGATCTGGGTATCTACTTATCCTCTTTCTCTCTCTAATCCTATGTTTTGATCTTGCATTTACATGCCTTTCTTCTAGTTTATGTTGTTGCTAAGTTTTGAACTGTAAGGCCCCCCCATTTCTCTAGACTTCGGTTTCGGATATTGACTTCTTGTCCCCCTTTAAGCCCTGGTTGTCGTTTCTGGTTCGGTTCTTATTTGTTGTTCTTCCTTTTCTTCGCTGGTTGCAATGCCTGCTAGTTAATTCTTTCCTAGTTTTTTAGCTCGTTTTAAGTCCTGGGTTTAGATATGTTCTGATGCTGAAGTATCCATTTGGCTGGCTTTAATTCTTATCAAGATTACTTTAGATTGGTTTGGTTTATTGGATGTTTGTGGTAAACAATCCTTGTCTTATAGGCATCTGTTTCTGTGCCATCTTTATAATATCATTAGAAATTGGTCTTTTCAGATTCTAATCTGTTTTTTGTTTTTTGGTGGGGTGAAGAGAAGTGTTACTAGGGAAGATACCTCTCTTGATACTACAATCTTTGCTCGGCCATTGCTAAGTTATTGTCGATTTTCTTATAAACTCTCCAGATACCCCGTGTTTCATGTTGCTGGGTATAGGTTTGGTTGAGGAAGAGTGCCCTTTCTAAAGAGAAAATGATTCAAACATCTGTAGACTCATTAGTCCCAATAAACTTCCCAAGTTCTGAGGTTTTCTGTCATTTTTTGCTTATTGTTTACAGGTAAATGACATGTTTCAGCAACAGAGTACTCATAAGTCGAGCTTTCTTCAAAACAACTCATTAGTTCGTGATCAGAACATACCTTTTGATGCCAGCTCGATGGAACCCACAAATGGATGCAATGATCCCAGCAACACCCCAAATTTGGCCTCAAAACAGAGATTGCGATGGACACATGATCTTCACGAACGATTCGTTAATGCAGTGGCACAACTTGGTGGTCCAGATCGTGAGTAAACTCACCACTTGCGGCATTGTAGTTTGGCATCTTCTTCATCTATATGTATATTGTGGCTAAGGATGAAAGAACAAACAAACATATTACAAATAGACATAATAAGCTGTATGCATCACGCCATTGATCTTCTTCCAAAAAAAGAAGTCATCATGCAAATTTACATTCAGGAGGTGGTTTCCTACATAAATAGTCTTCCGTCTTATAGAAACTTTCTATTGATCATAAACAGTTCGTCAATCAAGGAAGGAGAAGCATATTTTAATATAGAAAATAGAAGAGTAAAAGTGTAAAGCATGATAAACTGTAGTAAAGTTGCAGGTAAGGGTAGATTATCTTGAAGTTATGGGCCAACAAACGATGTTTAACCATGTTTATGTGTGCATTTTTCATCTGTTTGTTAGGTGCTACACCCAAAGGCGTCCTTAGAGTGATGGGTGTTCAAGGTCTAACGATATACCACGTTAAAAGCCACCTGCAGGTACTGTGATCTTTCACCTATCCTTACACGAGAGGTTTATGTTAGCATGCATAGAATTTATTTTCTAATTTGTTTTCTTGGATTCATCCAGAAATATCGACTTGCAAAATACCTTCCCGACTCATCGTCTGATGGTAGGTGAATCTAGTTTCCAGTTGTTCTTTTTCCATCTTTATGCGCTCGAACTTTTTGCAGGCACGTCGTAAGACCTCTAGTGACATTCACAAAGTCATTCACCCGTTTGTTGTCTTGTTGATGCAAGGGAAAAAGGCTGACCAGAAGGATTCTATTGATGTTCTACCGAACATTGGTGGCTCGTCGTAAGTGGATCTAATCGCCTTCACTTTTTATCCAGCTCTGTGTTTTATTGAAAGTTGATATAAATACAATTTAGAAGCAGCCACCCCTCTTGCTCTTAGTTGGTAGGTGACTGTTTGATGGGCTTAACACTAGAATTTGTCACCACCCATTTGCAGGGGAATGCAAATTACGGAAGCACTTAAGCTGCAGATGGAGGTCCAGAAGCGACTGCATGAACAATTAGAGGCATGTTCTAGTTGTCCTTTCTTTTTGGGAATCAGAATGACTGCTTTTTATAAATAAAGGTTAAGAAAAAGCCTGCTTGAAACCTGCTAAAGGTGTACTATAACCTGTGAAATTTTGTCCCTGCAACTTCAAGTAGACATTTTAGATCTTCTAGAATTTGGAACATGTCTTCAACCTACTACTATATAGAACACTTGGCTTAACTCATAATGTGAGATCCCATATTGGTTGGAGATGAGAACAAAACATTTCTTATAAGGGTGTAGAAACCTCTCCCTAGTAAACGTGTTTTAAAACCGTAAGGCTGACGGTGACACGTAATAGGCCAAGCGAATAATATCTGTTAGCGGTAGGCTTGGGCTGTTACAAATGGTATCAGAGCTAGGCACCGAGTGGTGTGCTAGCAAGGACGCTGGGCCCTAAGGGGGGGGGGGGGGGGGGGG